>NC_088202.1:22775157-23078657 GCF_037126465.1 Ornithodoros turicata
GTGACTTTTAGTGAAATTCGAAGCTGCTCTGTACAGCTGAGAGGAGACTAGCAGAGTAGAGAGTTTATTTATCTTTTCCAAAGAACATGTAAGAAACAATGGTGTGCCAACTGTATTCAAACAAATACAAATATACTTTGTTTTAGCTATGTGCATGTTAGCAGATTACAGGTGACCGATGACACACAATGGGTGCCACGGGTGAGAACACAAGTATACTACAACTGCAGACACTGTCCTGAAATTCTAAGTCCCCATTTGTCAGAAAACAATGACCACGCAGAGCCTAAGGATCATATTGAGCTCCTTCAATTATTTTTAATTGACAGCACGTTGGCTGCCATGCAGTTCATGAAAGTGACCTTTATCGTTGAAAGAACGGTTCAATAGTAAGCGATTTGGTGATAGTGTCCATGATGGCGAGACCTGAACAAGAGATACAAGAAGGGACATACACACACAATGTTTAGACATTGTGTATGCTCCTTCCTATCCCTCGTCTCATGTTTTTCGCTATGGACCTTCATCATGTTTCCTTCTGGAAGCTTTACATGTTTTTATGTAGCATTGTGAAGGTACAGCCAGGCGCTGTTCGCAAATCACACAGTACTTTTCTTGAAACAAGAATCTATAGAAGGTACATAGTCATCTTCAGCAGTGCACATATCTATGGGACATGTTAATCACTTTGGAATGTAACAGACATGTCATGAAGGCCGGCACATGATTAGTAGTGTTGAACAGACAACTATTTGTCATATTTTAGGCACAAAAAGCAGTTTTTGCACCTGTATGTTGAGACAGATGTATCTCTACATACTCTGCCATGAAACAAATATATGAGGCAACAAATGTACTCTCTACTTTATTATGGTTATTAGTCACTGCAAAGGATGCGGGAACACAGTCTTGTACCACCTACACTCTTCAAAATGACCTTCACACACAACATATTTTAGGTCAACAAGAGTCCAGAATGATGTCCTCTCCCTCCCCATTGGCTGAAAACATTTTTCCACGACTTTGCATAAGGGGAAGTTAGCACAAAAAACGCACACGTTCCTTTTTTGAGCAAATCAGTATTCAGAGCGTTACCATACTGTAACAGAGCGAGTGTTTGGGCTGGTTGGTAAAGGTTTCAATTAAAAATAATAATAAAAAAACAGTGCTGTGTAGGACAAGGACGGAGAATAAAGACGACGAATCAAACGACGATCAGTGCCGGTCTTTGTCGTTTTTATTCTCCGTCCTTGTCCTACCCAGCACTGGGTTTTTTTAATTCTTTCTAATTGATACCATACTGTGGTGGGCTTGCAGTGCATTACGTTGTACAGCACACGCTGTAAAAAATTTCGCTGTAGAACATGGGCCCCGTCCTAATGACATCTTCGCCAGTTTTTGAAACTGCCATTTCCCATAGTGGTTTATGGTATGACACAGTATTTACAAATCTTTACTGTAGTCTACCGGTTGTAGCAGAAAAGGATACCATTGTTTCCCATCACAGGACGCAAGCCATAAATGCTATACGGCAACGGTACATGCTGCTGTCTAGCAGTTGTTCGTGTTTGGACATGGTATGGTGCATGCATGGTAAATTCCATGCTCAATGCGTGAACAACTGTTAGATCACATTATGTAGAATGCTGTATAGTATTTATGCCCCGTGTCATGTGACCAAATACAATATGTGCTTTCGCTCATGCTGTACGTGAGGATAACAACATGAAACCAGAGGCACGGAGGAAAAGGCGTGACTTTACGATCTCTGTGCCGATTGTTTTATGTTGTAATTGTGTTCCAGCTCGCCTGTACCTGAGAAGTTTCATGCATTGTACACGCACCTTAGACATGCAGTGTGTGGTGTGTTGTGATAGTAATGCCACTGCCAATTGAAGAATAATGCTCCAGGTGGATTGTTTCGGTACAATCTTGAACTATGCATACACTCTAAATCAGGTAACGCATATGTAACGGTTAAGTAAAGCTTGGCCAAGAGGTACATTTGTTTAAATGTACCTCTTAAAATTAAGAGGTACATGCGCCCTCACATGCGGTACATGTAACGGATAGCGCGCAGCGATTTAGGCCTACCCGTGGGGGTGGTTCCCCTCCTCCACGATATATTAACAGCCCCAGGAAGCTACGCTGCACGATAAATATAACAAACAAATACCTTTATTCGAAAATTATATCCATTTCAGGATTGATGCTTGTCCATCGCGAGCGTGCATTGTCATGATGCACAAACGCCGAACACACGGGGCACAACGTATATGGACGAACGATGACCACTGCGTCTCTCCTTCACCACTGCAGCTGCTCTGTGGTCACGCTTCTTTATCTCTTCCACACCTTTGGATAGCTGTTCTTGCCCAACTTCCGTTTCTTCCGCAGAACGTAACACCAACCACAGTAGACGATTGACTCACCCATTTACGACATCGCTTGACGTAACCTAGGAGAAAATACAATGTAAAAAAAATCCAACAACCGAAATAGCTTGCCTGAAAAACATTCCTACTTGCTTGTGTAATCCAGGTGTAAAATGCACTCTCGGCTCCTCTAATTCGCGCATCAACGTTCGTGCATGAAGCACAAAGTTCGTTGTCTCCGTCCCTCAGTCGTTGTGTCCAGCCTGCCGGTGATCAGGACCACTGGGAATCAGAGCGAAGATGAACGAAAATGCGTCGTGAAGACGAATAATTACTTCAGAGATATAATACGCACCTTAAATGACTTCAATCTTGAACGCGTCGAACGAATTTCTTCGAAGACCGAGCAGACTCGTCCTCGCTCACCGACGTTTCAAAACAAACTGATTTGCAGCGGTTGCAAGAAACGAATTCTTCCCAAACATGCGATCCCTCACGGTCATGGGTTCTAGTTATTGCACTTCTTTGACAGAATGATAGTGCTCATCCATTACGGCACTGCTGCATAAGGGAATTTATAGACTGGTATTCGGAATCACACGAAATATTTTTGCAGCGCATGGATATCGTGAGAAGGCGTTCGTACTCATGCGCCGGAAACACGCGGTACACATGAGGTACAGCTGCTATAGATCGCGCTTAAAAGGTACCTAGCCGGTACGGATGGGTCTCGGAGCCCTTGTACCGTTTGAATTTCGCAGTGGTCGCGGACTGTACCTGCTGGTTGAGGACTGCACCTCATGTGTACCGCCTGGCCCAGGTGCGGGTCCTCTTTCATGCGGTACATATCGGGTGTCGGATTTAGAGTGTACCAAGGGGTAGGGCATCTGCGTGACAGGTTTACCGGGAAGTAAGAATGTAAATGTTAGCTGCTGCAGATGATACAAACAATAGCACACAAGATGCTCCGATATGTTCTGCAGGAATGTCTCTGTACTCACAATATTAGTACAGCAGCTACAGAAAGGCATAAAACAAGTTTTTGTATACATGATACCACTTGAATGCAACGCAAGCTTCTGTTGCATTGCAAGAACACAACAGCAGACAAATTTACAGTAGCTAAACATGAGAAATATAATGTATTGTTGCACACATGATGCTGTTTGAATGTAATCCTGAAATGTCTCGAAAAACATACTTTATGTCCGAAACGCGTCAACTGGAAGATTCCGATTTGCCTTACTCAAAACTAAGAAAAGGTATGTGCTGTTGAAAAGGATGTGCTGTGAAAAGGATGTGTGTGAAATGTGAAAAGTGAATGTGTGAAAAGGATGTGTGTGAAAGGATGTGTGTGTACATGAAACTGATTGAATGTAACCATTGAGGGCTCTGAAAGAACACCTTATTTGTGACCAAAATACAACAGCCGAGCCAACATTTAAATTTATACCTTACTCAAAATACACAAGATGTGCTGCCCAGAGAAAATGAAATGTCGCAGAACCAGATGTCACTGTTCCGTCAGCAAAAACAGATGAACTTTCAACGGGCGTCTGGTTGGCACTGGTGACAGCCTTCAACTTGAAACCCAGAAGGTGATAGTTGAGACGTGGAATGGAAGCTTTTCGGTGGTGCCAGAATGCCTGCGAAATCATTTAACAAATAAGGCAATTTCAAATCTGTTATGAGAATACACCCGCTGGGGCCTAATCTCTAAAAGATGGAGCAGTAACTGATAGATAGCGTATTTTTCTTTTCTATGTGATGGTATTTGCACCGCATAACTGACTTGTCTAACAATACACGACTTACCTATCTGCTGCCTAGTCCTGCCTCTGCAATCTCCTGCTGCACATAAAGTTGGCACAGCATCCCGAACGATATAACTTCGGTTTGTGTGAAACAAGTTGCGCATTGCTTCCGTAACATTCGTATGAGCGAAGTGAACAGATCAAATCGCTGCTTTCGAAGGTGGCACCCAGTCGGAGTTGGAACCGATTGTTGCAGTCAATGGCTTTTTCTTTCGCCTTTCGGAAAGTTGTGGTTTGAAACATTGCAACTGCATGCTGAAGTGTATTTCTTGCAGACGGGAGCAAAACGCTCACGTATTCTCGGCACGCAGCTCTGAGCACGAAACACACCAGGAGGTCTGCAGGAGGTCTGTAGCTGTCTGCCTAGCAAATGCTTTGCAGTCGAATGAAGTAAAACTCACGTTCCTCGTGGGTTTAGTGAAGACCAGAAATATTCTGGCTCCCTAATTGCGCACTGCTTATCACTTCCCCAATGTCAATCTGCGCAGCAGACGGCTCGGCAGAAGAAACCGGCCGGCTTGGCGGAAGAAACCAAGCCAAACGGCATGCCAAGCCGGAGCACGGGCAGACCACGAACGTGTCGTCGACACAGGGTTTGCGGGCCACAAGACGGAATGTCAGTGAAACTAAAAATTCACTTTTTTGAAAAACCGCGAGGAGTTTGCGATAACTATTTTGCACACATAATCAGTGTTCCCTTATGAAGACACCGTGTGAGTACCATTCCATTCTGTAACACTCGAAAATCGGCGTAGCTGAGCTTTAACGGCTTCCTGTCGAGCACAACATACCACGTTGCTGTCGGCGGACACAAGGTCCAAGCGACCTTTTCATCGGAAAGTCTCCCAAGCAGCCCCAACACTATCTCTCTCTCCCAACACTATTCAATTTGACCGTGCTTGGAATTTAACAAAGAAAGCGGCCGAATTCGTATTCACCACACGTGACGATCAATGCAGACAATATCCCTCTCCGCATAAGTGTGCGGAACAAGGAAAGAATCGGTGACCCGTCGAAGGTCGCTCTTGTGTCATTCAGTGCGGCACCATAATCGAGTAGGGCGTCGGGACGCGCACTTCAGAAGTCCCAGTGCTTGATCTACATTCTACGTGGGAACCATGTTGGAAAGGACTACCCGGGACGCGGCGACAATATAATCCCTGTCCCGAGATGTAAATCTTGCTGGTGCTTCGGCATTACAATCGACAGTGTACCGCGCTCTCCTTTCTCTGTTTTGAATGTGCAGTCCATTTAAAAATATATTATCAAAGTATACCACCGACATTTGTGAGAAAACTTTATTTCGCTAGCGCGTCACAGTTACATACAAACTTGAAAGTGTAACGTAGAAATACCAATAAAGCAAGCCAGGACGCGTGTACTGTATGGAGGAATCATTTCCTTGGAAATGAGGACATTCACTTGAACCACAGCACGCAGCGACTCCTCAGGACATACATGTTTACACTACACTTACGCTTGATAGACATAACGACACAACTCTGGTGAACAGGGAAGTGTCACAACGAAGTGGCGAATTCTCTTCTTGTCATGTACGTCCTTTCGTAAAGACGATGTGCATATCATAATCGGTAGTACATTTTTATTCTGGCAGAAAGATTTGCGCTATTTTCTACCGGATGTGCAACATGTGCGCATACGTATGGTAGCATGTTCTGAGAAAGTCACGTGAACGATTGCAAAGCACCATATTTTCTTTCTGCTGGATCTTTATTTTCCGAAAATCAATTGAACTTAATATGCTCAGATTCATCGAAACAGCTTAACAGCTGAAGTTTCTGGAACTGTTGGAATGTCAATCCTCGTTGTACGACCTTCGTACATTCATGCGCATTATAGATTCATCATCAAAAATATATGAACCTGGATATTCTCAATCTAATACACTCCGTGATCTATCCAGGACCCCCCTACACCCCCCTAACACCCTCGAAATGTTAAGTGATATCCCCCCAACTTTTTCACCTGTGTACCACCTACATGTGGTGCCCTTGCGATTTCAGCTTTAGACACATGTCGGTAATGATATGTTAAGCCGTAATAACGTAACTATAATAATGACCCCCCACCCCCATTTTTTTCCAACACCCCTCCATGCTTGGGATTCTGGATAAAGCACTGAATACACTCCAAATATTTTTACACCTTAAAGGGGGTACAAACCAAAATGTGCAGCGCGCACACCTTTCAATGTGTATTTCAACACAATTTATGGGACTTACGGTATACACTCTTAAGTTCTGAACTTCCTTTTTGGTGCAAATGCGGTGCAGTTTGGGTGTAAATCATTTTACACCCCCCGTTACACCCTTTTCGGGGGAACTGCTTCGATGGAGGGTGTTAGAAGGGTGTAATAGTTACAGAGGTCGATTTTGAGGGTGTATCTCTGGCTACTGGTGTGTGAAAATTGTGTTAAAGGATGGGAAATGTTCAGCATTGTCGTGCAAAGAAAATGAATACCGTGTACCCCGAGTCTTAATTTTTCCCTCAAACAAAAGCTGTAAGAAATACGGACGTTATCTTGAGGGTAAGTTAATATTCCAAGCAATTCCTCACATCAGTGTTTTGTGTATGTGTGTTTGTGTTTGTAATCATATCCAACTTAGACACCTCACCCACCATTTTGACTCGAAGGCGAACAAGCCTCGGGAATTTGCGGAAGCTTATAAAACATGCAATTGTCTGGGAAAGGAAATACGCTTTGCACTGTTTTGTACCCTTTGCGATGCTGTTGCCGGGAAGATTTCTTCCTGAAAATGCCTGTGAGCTTTGGTTTGTTATTCGACTGATGTAATGTTTCAAACCTATCATGATATACAGGGTGTTTGCTGTAACGTGTCTCTGAATTATATTTGAAAATCTAGACATCGTACAAGGATGCCGCTTGCTGCATTGGTCTTTGCGGCGCTTTTGCCACCAGGGAAGACTGATTTTCTCAAATTTCAACTGCAATAAATTGAACTTTTAAAATTGATCTCGCTAATATGCGAAGTCAACCTCACGTTTTTCCAACGGAAATGGAGACCCCGTTCGATGTTAGATGATGTCAGACATGTTCGATTTACCCCGAAACATCACTGAAGGCGTCCAGCACCATAGCGGGAACACATGAAAAAAATATGCAAAGAACGCCGTTTTGGGACCCGCAAGTCGCCGGGCGCGCGCTAACACGCACGCTCAAGGCAAGAAGAGATATGCTTGGAACGATAGGAAGCGTCAGGTGAAAATGAAGGGGTGACTTTCTCAGAGGCAGCAAATTTTGTGCGGCGAGGGCATGTCAAGGGGGCGGAACAACGACGTCCCGCATAGCGCTGAAATACTCGCGCCCGGCGACTTGCGAGTCCCAGAGCAGCGCTTTTTGCATATTTTTTTTAATATGTTCCCGCTGTGGTGCTGGACGCCTTCAGTGATGTTTCGGGGTAAATCGAACATGCGCTTTCCATTTACGTTGGAAAAACGTGAGGTTGACTTGGCAAATTAGCGAGATCAATTTTTAATTTCAAGCCTTTCGGCTTAGACGGGCCTGCATTAGTTTGCAATTGTATATAGAGTGGAAAAATAAAATTATTATTATTATTAAAATTCAATTTAGTGCAGTTGAAATTTGACAATCAGTCTTCCTGGTGGCAAAAGTGCCGCAAAGACTAATGCAGAAGCGGCATCCTTGTACAATGTCTAGATTTTTTTATATAATTCAGGGACACATTACAGCGAACACCCTGTATATCTAAACGTATATTACCAAAAAGGGACGAGGTTGAAATTGGCATACTGGACCAATATTTATCAAATATGTGTTTACTTCTTGGGTTAATTGCTGGTTCCAGGTACCAATACAATTTAATTTCATGTGTTCTGTAGAAAGTTATAGAGTCATGCACTACATTTCTTTTTAAATATACAATACCGCCACATGGTGCATTACATTTTGATGATATGCATAATACAAATACCATGAAAACAAAGCTGCGCACGTGACGCCATTCTTTGAGCGTATTAATTTACACCAAAAAAACCTGACCAGAATTCAGGGACACCCCCTCTGATGCAGGTTCTGCCTGATAGCAGAAGAACGTGTAAGAAAGCCAACTTGAAAGAAAAGTATGAGGCAAGGAGGAAGGAAGATGGAAAGAGGCGCGGCAAGACGAGAAAGGGAATTTGTACATCTAGTACAAGTACAAGATATCGCACGCGGTCCCCGGCTATCAGCAGCAATTGCCCAGCGCAGAATGAAAACGTGATAAATCAGCTGTGATAACTTTTGCCAAGCTTTTCTTCGCTGTACTTCTGCTCAGAATTCTGGGCAGCTGCTCGTAGCGTGTGGAACGGGGTGATTGCCACTGGTAAGGCTGGTCCTCATCCTCTCTCTCTCTCTCTCTCTGTGTGGGTAGTGGGGATGCCGTCGACGATGAGAAATATGTGTCCAGGGGCGACTTCTGAGGAAAATGTGCCGGCGTATGTGTGGCAGCGTCTGAGGAAAACTCCAGAAATTATCCTACATTATGATGAAAAGAAATTATACTCTATAAGCTGCGAAAACGAATTCAGTAACTGTACTTCACTTTGTTACTTGCACCTTGTTACACAGTGATCGCTGTATCATACGCTTCAGTTTGTTCTTGGCCTTATCATGAGGACATATCAATGCTTAATTCCAAATTTTGCGTGTTACAGTCTCTTCCCGGCACTATCAAGAGGGTTTGTTGGTTACCAACACCCTCCCCTAGAAAAAATAAAAATAAACAAACAAACAACCAGAACAGTGCTTATTTTCAGAACATCTAGAGGTGGCAGCAGAGTCACGTTCGACACAAAAAGTGTTGGTAAACCAACACCTCCTGGATAACGTCGGGCATGGGCGCTTACGTCACCTATGAAGACCTGTCCTGCTTTGCAATCTGCTTCGAGCTCTCTTCTCGTTCGTTCTTTCATTTACTTCATATAGCAACATCGACAAAAGTACCAGCTGGCCTTCCAGTGTGACGCAGGGCACAGGCCTTCTCCATGTCTTGGAGGTGTTGCTCAAATAAGCGCCAGAATCAAAGACAAAAGGAAGTGAGATGTAATCGCAAACTGTTGATAAGATCGTAGGTACCAACGGACGTCATACCAAAGTTTCCTTTGTGGGATTTGCTCCTGCAGGTAGCCTTCCCCACCGGGGTGTGGTCTAAGTAACCGGTACGTTCCCTATCGCCAACCAACAATGACTCCGACACAGGTTTGGGATAACTCACATTGCAGCCTTTATTCGTGCGATGTCCGATCTTCTCCGTGTCCCAGGCACAAGTGACCCATTCCTCCCCAGCGCCCCTCCCGCGACACCTTCCACTGACCTACTTCGGAATCGCCAAATCTGCCCACGCGGCCTGACTGGCCAGTGGAAAATCCCGAAGTCGAGGGATCGCCTGGGGGGTTGAGGTCACGGGACTATTCCCCACGCGTCCCCCAAACAAGGTCACCACACTCCCCCCACCTAAGGCCGCGACGTGGGGTTCGAACACAAAAAGTCCACCAGTTCCTGGTCGAACGCAGCCGTCGACTTCGGGGTCTGGTCGCTGGGGGGCACCGGGTTGAGGGTGACGCCAGCGGCGGGAAGGCCCTCGGCGGTGGCTCCGCCACGCGGCGATGACCCGGCCTCCAGCAGAATCTCCGGCCCGAACTCCCGAAGGATCTGCAGGGCGGCGGCGACGAAATCCTCGGCGGAGGGCGCAGGTGGAGCATCCGGGACTGTCGCTGTTCGGGTGGCCGCTGCGGTACGGTGACGGTCACCCAGCTCGTGGGTCGTGCGGTGGATCACCAACCCACCGCAGGTCCCGCAGAGACGAGCCGGGGGCTCCGAGGGGTGCCGGTCGGACAGAATTTGGCCCGGGAAGGTGGATGCCACGGTCTCCGGAGCAACGCCACGGAGGGGACGCGGCTGGTCGCGCCACCTCCTCAATGACAGGAAGCACACTGGCTCCTCCCCGACCTGCACGGTCCAGGTAGCAACAGAGTGGTGACTTGGAGTCACCCGCGGGGTGGGTCCGGCCGAGGGCGCTGTCCTCGAGCCTCTTCTCTGGAGACGGGTGCTCACGTCGTCGAACGGTTACTGATGACCGCGTTCGGAGTGGCATGTCTGGGGTTGGGGGTCCTGAAAAGACAGAACGTGCGGAGACACGGAAGTGTTATCGCGCGCGCACATTGTACGCACGAGAATGCTGACCTACAGCCCGTGTTGCGCCGCGGGTAGGGCATGCCGCCCTACCACGTTGCCTTGGGCTAAAGCCGCCCAGGTCACCCTGCAGCTGGTTAGGTGGGCGGATAGACTTGCCCCCCTCGTCCGCCGCGTGGTCGCGTTCATGATAGCGATTCATGTCGCCAACGTCAACGGGTCCAGTCTCGTCCGCCGTGTTCACACGACGGAGTCGGTACGACAAGCGAGATAATCGGGAAATCACCCGAAAAGGTCCCCCCCCCCCCCCAGCGCTGCGCCAGTGACGTTTCGAAACCTATGGCATCGTTGCTCAGCGGGTGTGTGCGCTTCGAGACCAATTCCCTTACTTCATATGACAGAGGACGGTGCCCATTATCGTACTGACGCGCTTGTTCCGAGCGGGCGGCGTCCAGGCTCTCCCTTGCGGAATTCACCGCACCCGAAAGCCGACTACGCAACTCGCTCGCGTACCTCGACAGATTCCGAGCAATGGGCTCCGTGCACTGTCTCAGTCCGTTCTCCAATGGGAAAGCAACCTCCTTCCCAAAGTTAAGATATGCCGGGGAAAACCCCGTTGACCTGTTTACTGTCGTCCTGGTTGCAAATCCCAACTCAGTAAGACGCACATCCCAATCCTTGTGCCTGTCGGTTAGAGCTACCAACATTCACTCTTTCAGTAATGTTCGCTTGGGGATGATACGGAGTCGTTCTCTTGTGCTGAGTACCCAGTGCCGCACAAGAGTAGACAAAGACTCGGCCAGTGAAATAAAAGGCGTTGTCAGTGATCAGCAGTGCCGGAAAACCGGGAAAAAGTTTCCATCAGCCGGTCCCATATCCGCTCCGACACCAGCTTCCTAAGCGGGAATAACTCTACCCACTTAGAAAAGGGGTCAGTAACCACCAACAGGTACTGATTCTCCCGTGGACTTCTGGGAAATGGACCCATTACGTCACACGCCACTATGTGCCATGGGTAGCTACTGACTACACGCTGCATGAACCCCGGGGGTTTACCACCCCTCGGTTTCGCTTTCTGGCACACAGGGCAGCTCCGGGTAAAGCGCATAGCATCCTGCCTCGTCCCCGGCCAGGTCGCGACGCGGCATAACTTATGAAAAGTCTTGCTGCCACTGCCGTGACCCGCAAGGGCTGAGTCATGGAAATAACGCATAAGCGCCCTTCGCAATTTCCTAGGAATTACTACCTTGAAGGGGGAAACACTCTCGTCCTCCTCGTCTAACCCGGACATATATCGCAGCAAAAGCGCGTCCTCACTCAAGAGACGTGAGTCCAGGCACCCGTCGTCATCCCTGCTAGCGTTACCGGTGTCAGCTGCGCTATTATCCGCCAGCTTTTCCGACACGCGCTGACATAAACCGTCCGACTTCTGTGCCACTAAGAGCTGTTCCCTGCTTACGATCGTGCCCCAAGACAAGAAGTTACCTGTCCGATTCAAACCAATCGCGGCCACGAGATCCCCCTCCTCGATCTGCCCTTCCACGCCTTCCGGGAGATTAGCGTAATCGCACACGCACCCAATCTCCCCTCCTCTCTCTTCCGCTGGGAGAGAGGACCTCCGGCGTCTAGAGGCTCTAGCCACGTCCAAGTCACCCACACAAGCGGTCGATGACCTTCCCTGACCTTGAGATTCCTGCCGTAATTCACAGGTGTAACCCAGTGGCGCACGGGACAAAGCGTCTGCCACATTGTTCGCGTTTCCTTTCAGGTATTCTACATGGTAGGAATAGCCCTGAAGTGCTAACGCCCAGCGTGCTAATCTGCAAGACGGTTTCTTCAACCACTGGAGCCAAGAGAGTGCTTTGTGGTAGGTCTGAATGGTAAAAGTTGTCCCATCCAAATACATGTCGGACTTTTTCAAGCCAAACATTATCGCCAGGCACTCCTTCTCCGTAACGGAATAGTTCATCTCCGCCGGCGACAGTGTGCGACTAGCGAACCCGACCGGGCATAGACCGCCGTCGTGTTCCTGTAGCAACACTGCACCAAGCCCATGATCGCTTTCATCAGTTTGCACAACGAACGGCTTGTTAAGATGTGGCAACCACAATTTAGCTGTATCCGCTATAGCTTGTGATAAGGAGCGAAACGGCTCCTCCTGCCTAGGCCCCCAAGCCCACTGGGAATTCTTCGGCAGTAGCTCGTACAGTGGTTTTGCTAAAGACGCGCAATGCGGGATGAACGGGCGATAGATGCCAACCATTCCTAGGAACCTCTGAAGGCTCATGACGTCATGCGGACGAGGATACTCGAGTGTGGCCCTCAATTTATCCTCATTCGGACTTAGCGTACCACGATCAACTACAAAACCAAGGAGATCCACCTTGGAGGATGCAAGCTGAACTTTGCCGGATTAATAGCCAACCCCGCGTCCCTCATCCGACTTAGCACATTGCCTAAGTGAACGAGATGCTAATCGAACGACTTAGAAAATGCCACTACGTCATCCATGTAAGCCATGGCATAATTGAACTTCGCGTCATCCAGCACGACGTCCATTAGCCTCTCGAAACTAGCGGGCGAGTTGGACAATCCAAAAGGGAGTCTCGTATATTCAAACAAGCGCCTGTGACACGTGAATGCCGTCTCTTGGATATCCTCCTCCCCTACAGGAATCTGCAGAAAGCCCCTGCTACAGTTCAAAATCGTTAACACGCTGGTATTCCCCAACGCGTACATGGACGACTCGATGGACGGAAAAGGATAACCATCTCTGACTGTCACGGCGTTCAACTGGCGATAATCCACGCACAGCCTTGCCGTCCCATCTTTTTTAGGTGCCACCACCACCGGGAAAGTCCAGGGGCTCTGCGACCGCCTAACCGCGCCTGTCGCAATCATCTCATCCAGCGCCGCGTCGAGGAGATCCCTCTTACGCGCGCTGAGGGGCCTGGGGTTACACCGCCAGGGCCTCGCAGTACCAGTATCAATCCGATGTTCTAGAACATCGCTTGTTCCCGGCTGCTCCGTAAACATTTCGGAAAAGGGTAGCAAAGCGTCCAAAGTCCTGGCGTGCTCAACACCTCTGCCCCCGAAAGACACTACCACCCGCTCGATATACTGTGGGATTCTCCCCACAGTTTGCACAAGCTTAGTTTCTGACGAGTGAGTATCCAAACTACTGGCTAAACGGCCAGTCGGTAAAGGAGAGGCGAAAGGAATCAGTGGACTTAGCGGTCCCCCACACCGATATCCGTTTGCCTTTAAATCGAGAATCAATCCCTCTCGAACAATGAAATCTCGTCCCAAAATAACTGGGATTGACAGCCCTGACAGGTAAATGAACATTTGTCTGCACCGTCCCCCGCTAAAGCGCATTGTAAGTCTCACTGCGCCTGTAGCAGTGGACATTCCCGATGCTAACCGCAATGGGATATGAACCTTCCTGACGCGGACATTTCGTTCACGGCAGTACGCGTACACGGCGTCTCCGAGCACACCGGTATCCACCAGGCCAATGTACTCTTTCCCACCTATCGTTACGCCTATGTACGGACCGGACACAGGAGCAGACTCCTGAACCCTGCAAGCTATTGGGGCGAAAATTGATCCATCCTCGGCAAAAGACTGCGGCGAGGTATGAAGCACACGCCCCGAGTTTTCTCTGACTGCCGACGACGGATTAGGGCTAGCCCCAACTGCCGCCGCCTGCATTACTAGTTTCCCTGCGCCGAGCGGAAATTTCCCCGACGCACCGGACAGTCACGCTTGTAATGCCCTAGTTGATTACATCTAGGCTGCGCCCGCCCGCGGTCCGCCTGTGGCATTCTGCTACTGGGGTCCTTCTCTACCTGGTTCTGCCTATCCTGAACTCTCCAGGCAGTGGATGTTCCACTCTAGGAACAATCCCGGGGAAGTTGGTATAGGTTCATGATGACGAATAGCAGCAAGAAGACAAGGACAGGGTGGACGTAGACAGGACGACTGCAGACTCTCAACTGACGTTTAATCAAGGAACACAGCATCTTAAACGCTAACATCTAGGTCATCGACTAAAAAATGTACAGAGAAGACAAGGTTTATGCTGCCGGCTGGGAGATAGCACTCAACATCTTATCCATACGTAGAAAATCAATTTCCACGTCTGCTAACGTGACAGAAGGAGAGCTGACACATCTGTCATTACACGTGGCTATCAGAAATGCCTCCATTATCTCCCGCGCACTAACTGATCTTTATGAACTGCCAGCACCTCGGTCTGATCGAAAAACGGCGTGCACTTACAATCTCGGCAATGGGCGCTGAAGTGACCGGATGGGGTTCTTCCAAGTGAAGAGGCATCTTCCATAAGCCTAATGTTAAGGCATCTACATGATTGACCCACATAGCATCTGCCACACTGAAGCGGTATGCGGTAGACGATATCAAGCTTGCAATCCACGAATGGCTGTCGATGTTTTACATTACATTCTAAAGGCATTATTGGTACATTTACTCTTGCGCAAAGAGACTGCAATTTCAACGGAGCCGTAAATACAACATTCACTCCACATCTCATAGCCACTTTTTTTCAAATTGTGAGATACCCTATGGATATACGGAATGGCTACAGGCCTACCATTAGGCCGGTCTGCTCTAGCGGGTGACTGACGATTACCGAACTCCCTCAAGAGGACCTCCGCAGTTCACAGCAACGCCTGCTCAGAGTAGCCCGCATTCCTCATTCTGGAAAGTTGCATCTGAAAACTGGAGGGGGCAGTGTGCACACAGGACTTAATGAGAGAAGATCTCAAAGCCGACTTAACTATTGCCCTCTTGACCACCTTAGAATGAGCTGAGCCATAAGGAAGCAAGCCCTTTCTTGTTCTAGGGTCTCCAGCATGTATGCTGTGGCGTTTTCTCCAAATGTAAGTCCAAAAACTGCAAGACATCCTCTCTAGGGAGCTCAGACGTCAACCTGAGCCCTTCGGCACAATTCTTGAACACATCCAGCACTGTCTCAGCTCCTACCTCAGAGGCCTCACCGAAAACACTAAGAAATCATCCACGTACCTAAAGACATGGCACAGACATAAGTTGTTCAATTCTCCCTCAATGCGTTCGTCACATTTGCCAAGGATTTCACAGAGTATGGGCGAAACACTTTTTTTGGATGTAAAACATGTCTTCATGTTTGATCACTGTAGCCGCAAGGTACGTAGACAGTAATTCAAGAAATGAACTCGCGGACATACCAGCAGCATTCTGAAAACCCACCAACCCCTGTCTCTCAATTTGGGTTTCCACCGCTTGTAAAAGAGCTGCCTGTGGGATTGAATAGTATAAATCCTCGACATCTATAGACAAGAAGTCCCATCCTGTTGCACCATCCTGCTGAAGAAACTGCACAACAGCTTCAGAGTTTTTCACTGCAAACGGATCTGTAAGCTTCAGGTTGTCAAGTTATCTTTGTAGGAAGAACGACACTGATCTTTGCCACGTTTTCTTCTCAGACACTATAGTGCGGAAAGGTAGACCCTCCTTGTGCGTCTTTCCAGTGAAGAATGCGGTGGAACCTATCTTTAACCAGGTGGAACCAGGAACCTACCTTTCTTGCTCTTGATAGCCTTGGAGAGCCGTTCTAAATTCTGAGTCTGGCAAATCCTACTAATGGATTGAAACGCCGTTCTTTCTTGTAGCGGGCTTGTGGTCACAAAGTTCTTATGCCAAGCCTCGGTGGTCTTCTGAACGTAAACCTGCTCCGGTATCACAACGAAGCCCCCTTCCTTGTCGGATGTTACGAGTTTATCCCCAGTGGATCTGAAGTATTGCGAAACCTGGGAGAGTCTGTCTGGGCCCGACGTAGTGTCACGTATGGTTCCAACTGAACGAACTATCTGGTCAATGCATGCTGCCTGCGTTTCCGGTGGAGCCGCGCCTGCAACCTTCTTGACCACGGCAAGCAACTCAGGCTTAGTGAGTTTTGGTTGGACACAGAACTTGGGTCCAAGTCTTAGGATGTTTTCAACTCTCTCTGGTATGGTCGCGCCACCCAGGTTAAACACCTCCTGCTGGGGCGAGGGGGGGGGGGTTCTTTTCCGTTTTCGCTTTTGTTGTAGCAGGTGCGTCAACTTCAGGTTCCAAAAAATGCATTCAACCGTCGACCCATGCTTGAATATATATTGTATCTTTCTGCATAAGTGTCCACTGATTCACCATCAACATAATATAACACACCGCCCGCAGGTTGTACTGAAGGAATCTCAGGTGCTTCCAATACTCACCTCTAATAAATTTTGTAATCCTTCTCACATGATCCCTGGTCGGTGTCAAGAACCCAAAGGCTAGTTGCACTTCATCCGGGACAATGTGCCTGTCTAGGGCTAAGGCCAAGGTCTTCGCTCGGGCGTGCGTGATGGCAGATGCTATGTGGGTCAATCATGTACATGCCTCAACATTAGGCTTATGGAACATGCCTCTTCACTTGGAAGAACCCCATCCGGTCACTTGAGCGTTCATTGCCGAAATTGTAAGTGCACGCCGTTTTTCGATCAGACCGAGGTGCTGGCAGTTCATAAAGATCAGTTAGTGCGGGAGATAACGGAGGCATTTCTGATAGCCACGTGTAATGACGGATGTGTCAGCTCCCCTTCTGTCACGTTAGCAGACGTGGAAATTGATTTTCTACGTATGGATAAGATGTTGAGTGCTATCTCCCAGCCGGCAGCATAAACCTTGTCTTCTCTGTACATTTTTTAGTCTTAGACCTAGATGTTAGCGTTTAAGATGCTGTGTTCCTTGATTAAACGTCAGTTGAGAGCCTGCAGTCGCCTGTCTACGTTTACCCTGTCCTTGTCTTCTTGCTGCTATTCGTCATCATGATGTTCCACTCCTCGGACTGCCGCTTGAGTTTTCGCCAAACTTCGCACGGTGCTTCTGTTCGAAGGAGTAAGGATCCAAGGAGCGAGGCGGGGGGGGGGGGGGGGACGATAACGTCCGACCGGCATCCCGCGTCCACAAGCAAGGACGTCGCTTCCCTTCCCCGTGGAACGGAGTCCTTCACACCCGCCCAAGCGCAACCCGGCTCAACTGACAGTTCCGGGCGCGGTGCAGGTTGGTACCGCAATCCAGACAATAAATCAGCCTGAACCACACGAGCCTCTCGTGCAAGCGCATCAAGATTCTGGAAATTTCGCCTCCGTAAGTACGGACGGAAGCTAGGATGGCTCTGCCGTATAACACGCGAAACCTTATCCTGATCTGTGGCCGTCGGGTCGGCCCTATCGTGGAGCTCCTGAATTGCGCGCACAAAATCAATGAGAGACTCGTCGGCGTGCTGTGTGCGAAAAGCTAACTCTTCGCGCACACGCATTCCGTATTCGGGTGGCAAAAATTCCTCCCTAAAACGCTGCCGGAAGTCCGCCATACGACACCCTAGCGGCAAGCAGAACCTGGCGAAATCAGGCCAGTTCACTGCCTCAGAGGGGTGGACGCCTGCGCTCTTAGCGACACACAGCGGTAGTTTCGGTATGATTACTGTTGTATATGGCCGCGAGTGAGTTGGATTTAACTGTTGTGCTCGTCAACAACTCGTGACTCACGTCAGTTGTTTATCAGTCAATCAATTATCAATGTCAGCGTCAATTGTTTATCAGCTCGTCACGCGTCGTCCATAATAAAGCAACTGTTTATCAGATACCTTTCTTTCTCCTGTATACATACCATGGCTTTCCAATAAAAGCAATACACCGTAAAGTGTTGCCACTATGATTAATCCTCGTTATCACGATGAAAGCGGCGAGCTCCGTGTCTCAACAATTGTTGAATCACGTGTTGTTGGCGAGCACAACAGTAAAATCCAACTCACTTTGCGGGCACATACAACCAGAGGCGGAGAGTTTTCATTTTCCCGGAGGGGGCAAGGGCGCACCGCGAAGTAAGTACTCTGGCGGGGGGGGGGATATGTTTATTAAGAAAAAAAAGAAAGGAAAGGTAAGCCAGATGGCTTGTTATTCCAAAAAAAAGTGAAAGGGAGAAGTCAAAAAAGCAAAGAAAATAAGAAAACAGAAAAAGGAAAGAAAAGGAAAAGAAAAATGAAGAACACAAAACTAAAGCTGAAGAATCACGCACTCTGGCGGGATCCTATGGTGTATGCGGAACTGGTATAGAAATAAGAGGAAGGAAGAACAGAAAAAAATAACACAAAAGAAAAAACAGAGAGAACGTAAACAGTGAAGATGTGCACAACTGAAGGCATTACACCTTTGAAAACT
This sequence comes from Ornithodoros turicata, assembly GCF_037126465.1. NCBI lineage: Eukaryota > Metazoa > Arthropoda > Arachnida > Ixodida > Argasidae > Ornithodoros > Ornithodoros turicata. Next base: position 22,793,771 of record NC_088202.1, read on the forward strand.
GAGTGCAAAAGGAGCAAAATGCATTGAATCCTCGGTGTTTGACCGGAAATGCGCGCAATATAATGAATATGGTCAATGAAATGGAGCAGCGGGAGTTGTCAGTCTCTTAGCGGGACTTCCCGGGGGAGGCGGCGCCCCCCCTAGTTCATGCTCCGGGGGGGCAAGGGCCCCCGCGCCCCCCCGTAGTCGGCGCCTATGCATACAACAGTAATCAAACCGAAACTACCGCTGTGTGTCGCTGAGAGCGCAGTCGTCCACCCCTCTGAGGCACTGAACTGGCCTGACTTCGCCAGCTTCCGCTTGCCGCTAGGGTGTCGTACCGAGGAGAAAATACACCGCTCGCGTGTTCCGTAAACTTTTTTCGGGACCTGTACTACCATACCACGATGCGCCTAACACCCGTGTTCCCCCTAAATCCTAACGGAGCCCCAAAACGTAGAGCGCTCAGAACCACTCTCAATTGACGACAAAGGAACGTAGCCCCACGTTGGGCGCCAGATGTGGGATATGCTCCTGCAAGTAGTCTTCCCCACCGGGGTGTAGTCTAAGTAACCGGTACGTTCCCTATCGCCAACGAAGAATGACTCCGACACAGGTGTGAGATAACTCACATTGCAGCCTTTATTCTTGCGGTGTCCGATCTCCTCCGCGTCCGAGGCACAAGTGACCTCTTCCTCCCCAGGGTCCCCTCCCGCGACACCTTCCACTGACCTACTACCGAAACGCCAAATCGGCCCACGCGGCCAGACTGGCCCGTGGAAAATCCCTATGTCGAGGGATCGCCTGGGGGGTCCAAGTCACGGGACTATTCCCCACCTGTCCCCCAAACTGGGTCACCACACTTTTCATCGCACCAAGAGTAGAGTCGTGGAAACGTTCGTACTGTTTCTCGCAGATAATCGCCATTCTTCTGGAATACTTACCGGCGTCTGATTCGCTTTATTGTGAAATCAGGTGAACACGATAGACAATTTTAGAAAACCGTTCATATTACGTGGCTTGCCTGATAGAGCCCTGCACGGGCCGACTTTTCCGGGCCCGACCCGGCCCGGGCGCATCGAAAAATTGCCCGGCACGACCCGGGCCCAGACATTCATATTTTTATGCGGCCCGACCCGGCCCGGCCCGGAATCTAAGTAGCATCTGCTAATCTGAGTAGCAGGCCTGCTGAGCATGGCCAACCTCTCTTTTCCCCATAAACAAACAAACAAACAAACAAATAGAGCCCGGCCCGGCCCGGTGACCCGGCGAGTAGAGCCCGGCATAGTATTTCCAGCCACGACTTAGGCGTTTCTGGCGATTATCAAACCAATTCATCAGTAAATTTATAAGGAGAGAAGACAAACATACAAGTGATGGCGGTTTAACACCATAACCGCTCCAGACCAAAATAAATCCAGAACGTACGCGGGCATGGGCGTTATCGTTACACTGTCAAGATTTTGCGGAGGTAGAGGATGCTGTCGACAAACTCCTTCTCCCAGTCCATACCCCTCTCACCAAGCTTTGCCAAGTGATTGTGAAATACGTGAGGAGTGAGGAGCAATGTAAAGTGGATTTCAGAATGTTCTAGGGGGTCGAATCATACTCAGTAAACCAGAAATATCCCAGGTACGTCCCACAAAGGTCGCACACGTCGCATATGTCCACCACGTCTATGCGACGTTACCTGTACGTCCACAATGGGACTTCAAAAAGTGTCTTACTTTCTATATCCCTGGGACATCTGATAGATGTAAAAAGAAACGCGCAAGCGCGCTTTATTTTTCGGAGACATTTAGGGCACGTGACCTTTAGTGGCGTGACGTAAGCAAACGGTGAAAAACTGTAGGTTTACTGCTTTATCTACCAAATAATCACATTATATACGGTAGCTTGAGTTAGAAACACGATATTTGCAGGGATGGGGTGTAAAGAACGCTCGCAGCTATACGCTGACGTCGTTTGCAGACTCTCAAGTTAACGGCAAAGACGTTGTCACCGTTGCAAACGTGATACGCCACGATACACTTGATGAACGTACTCCAACAACTTATATTTCAGTATATGCTCGCTCTGGTATCTTTTGAAATCCCCGTACGCGGCGGAGGGACCAAAAAGGTAGCCTGCGTCTCATATCAGTCATATGGCGACAGGCGAAAGCTCCTTTACGATCGCGCGGTCTGCATTGGTATTGAATTATGGCCGAAAGTTGACCCCTCCCCAAGTGGGGTGTGCTGCCAAAAGTAGATGCCCTTTTGTTTAATTAGTGTGTGCAACATTCATTTGCTATAGCAATCAATCACTATCAATTTCAAATTGATTCAACACAAGAATAGCATACATTTTAAAATATCCCAGGGACAACCAAATATCCAAAATAGATGTCTATGCGACGGTTCTGGGATGTGAAAACAGTAGGAATCTGGCAGTCGCATGGATGTACTTTCTACGTAAACGGGCTCTCTGTGAAGCTCCCATGGATATCCAACATCTAATTTGCGATATCGACAGGATGTACCTGGGATGTATATGGTTTGCTGGGATATGCCTAATGCAGTATCCCTTGCTTGTCTTTGCAAAATATGCACAGGAATTACGCAAGCGCATGATGATATGAACTAATGCATCTCCATTGTGTGGAATTAGCTGCGTGGCCCGGCCGGGCCTGACTCTCGAAACATATTTGTCGGCCCGGGCCCGGCCCGACCCGGCCCGGCCCGCGGTGGTGGCGTATTTTAACGGCCAGGGCCCGGCCCGCGGTGCTAGCGTATTTTGTCGGCCCGGGCTCGGCCCGGCCCGCGGGCCGGGTCGGGGGCCCGGGCCCATGCAGGGCTCTATAATGCCTGAATCACTCAGTGGGTAAGATTCTGAGTCTTACATAACTGCAAATTGGCGCCGACAAGCATGATAACCTCACAAACCGTCTGCTAAAACTGCTTTTATGCGCTTGCTATTGATAACGTGAAATTAGGGACTTCAACTAGCCAGCAACGACAGTCCTCGTAGTTCCATATGAAGGCACGTTGTAATATGCGAGAAGCGGTAAAGAAAAACACGGATGCAAGTACAAGTTTTCTTACTCGTCGGAAGCACTGTAATGCTTAATCCGCAGTCTCCATGGGACGAGCATTACTTGATATGACAGTTTGATTAAAATGCATGGAAAGTCTTGTGAGTGCGAACAAGAGCACGTTCTTAAGGATGAACAAATAAAATATAAAAAGAGAAACAATAATTTCGACTCCACGCGCCTTGCTGTTGTAAAGATAGCGGTTAAAGCTGCTCTCTCTGGTGTTGTTCTTCTGGAAAGTTAACACCTTGGCATTCTGCAAAGCAACTACGCAGTGAACGTATTTTCACTAATTATAATGATTAATCACGAAAGTTAATTAACGGCTGCGCTATTTGCTGATACACCACCATCTTTGAGTAGGTCCCGTGCGGAATAGATATATTCAGCGACTTTTGTGAAGAAAAAAGTCAATCGCGGATTTAATAAAATTTAGTCAGTCTTACGTTACGTGCCCTGTATATATCACAATAAGCACGCATGGTATTTTTAACGTATTCCATTATTTTCCTATCTAGAACGAGTTAACCCGTAAGGAGATTACGGCCTTGCACAATGCTGCATGAGAACGAAAAATTTGGCGAGTTAGGAAATGACATGTATCTACACTGCAAGAAACACGCGTGGGAATTTGTTAATCTTAATTCCCTTTATCATTAGAGCGCGTCAAAGCTGGCCCGCATAATTGGTTCCGTCGTCACATCGATCTCGAATGAAAATTTGATGAGTGTGTCTTTACAGAGAACAAAGGACCTTTAAGCCACAAGGTCGAAATTCATGTTAAAGGATTGCCGATCATCTACATTACAATAAACACGGCAACGGCAATAAGCACGGCAATGGCACTTCGTGCGTCTTACTTAGTTTCGCCATTAGAGCGCGTTAAAGTGGGCCCGCACGATGATTCCATGTCAGGTCGATCTCGATAAATTAACATTTGTTGAGTTTCGCCTTGACAGGGAACAAAGGACGTTTAAGCCACAGGTCCCAAATTTATGGTAAATGATTGACAATAATATATATACATTTCAACAAATACGCGTGGCATTGCGCAAAACGGGGTTTCTTGTAAGGGTGAAGTAAGTCGTAGTGCAAGGGAAAGTCATCTGCTATTCACATATTAAGTGCACAGGCGATCGCACAGCATTGCCGCAAATAAATCAAACCGAAGGCCATGCAGTATGATATATATCCAGTACGGCATTATTAAGCCAAAACTCTGACGCTCTCGTCCTGCCGTTACTCTCGTAACTCCCTTTACAAAAAAAAAAAGTAAATAGAAGAAAAACAACAACGAAAGAACAAAAGGAAAAAGAAAAGTAAGCTGACCGCGGATCGAACCAAGACCCCAGAAAGTAATGACCAACATCTTCACCACTGACCAAACACTGCCCGTTGCTATCGCATAGGAATAAGATACAGACGCTTCGCAAGCCACACTGAGCTTGTCAACACTTCTTTTGTCGTGACAACAAAATTGGAGCGTCCCTCAGTTGCGCACAAAGTTGCAAAGCGTACAAGACAAATTTCTTGTGGACCCATGTGTGGACATTTCGTTCTAAAGCTCAGGGTCAACAGATATTCTAACAAAACCAGATGGAATGCATTGCTTCAATGGAGGGCAGCGAGTACGCCGGTCAAGTCAACTTTAAGAAACTGTGTCCCGCATTCCTGGGAATGGGAATCAGTTCGTGTATCACCCAATTATATCTCAGAAGGTGTGTAAAATACGACAATATAGTCCCCAAGGCTAAAAAAAACCCTGAAAAATGTCAAATGCGAAATGTAAAAAGCACTGTATTAATTATTACATTGCATGCGTGCTAAAACAAGATAGACAATGCAATGGGTATTTCCCCCTTGATCGCAGCGAGGGCAGTCGTGTGTTGAGCATCAGACATTCTAGAATTAACAGCAGCAAGTAAAACTGTGTGCAGTTAGTGCAGGAAACCCTTACGACGAAGAACGCATGTGGTACTTCTCTAATGTGTATTAATTACGGTTTCAAGGTGTGATTTGTTTTCAATGCAGAAAGAATAAATCGATGTTGAACATCTTAATTCACCTTACACCCTGTATCATGCCCTCACCACGATACTTTAGAAAAGGGTGTAATACACCATATTTACAGCCTCAGCAACTCCAAAACGAGACTCATAGTGTGTAAAGGGGACGTAGTGCAGCTATATACACGTATTTTTCACATTTACGGTGTGATGGGATTTAGAGTGATAGACCATAAGAGCCCGTACAAAAAATACAAAGCAAAAATAATGCATAATAAGCCCCCCTTTGCCAAGCTCAAACTGCGAGAACTTACCCAACGAGTCGTCCAGCAAGATGTTAATTGGCTTTGGCAGAATTTGCACGGAAACATTGGCTACAAAATCTGAAAAAGTACGAATTTAGTATTTAGGCTAATCTTATAACCAGACTGCGTCAAAGCCCGGCGTCTGACTGGGCGTCAGACAATTGACACGGTAGACAATAATCCAACTAACCCGAAAATTCCATTCCACCACTGCATAAAGTTCTTAGTGCCGTTCCTAGAATGCAGAAAACTACTACCATCCGAAGCATTGTCTGGCATAGAGAACTGCATCGACTGCTTTGACTCATATAATGAGCTAACTATTCTGTTCCCCAAGGGATCGATGCTCAACTTTGCGTTATTCTACAGCGCACGTTATGTGCATGGCTCTCCTGTGATTCGTCACGAGCCCCCGCGCGATGGCGAATCGTGACGTTTACCTGAAATTCTGGCCTTTCGATACGGTTTGCATGTGCCGCCGAATGACACTTGAAGCGAGTGCGCGCGCACGCACCCACACTGAAAAATAAAAAATAAAAATAATAGAAAGGAGACAGGAAACTAACGATAGCGAACGCTATGTTCAGTTCACCATCCCTGTCCTAATAAGCAAGGCAAACGCCGCCGGACTTCACTAATGTACTTTCTACACGATGTCATGCATCCCGGCGTGGGGGTCTGGCCTTCTAAGCGCTCGCCATTTCGACCGACAGCACTACGAGCATACCGCCTGGATTTATTTGATTATATATTTTGCGTCCTAATGCAGTGTGTGCCGAGTGCATTAGCTCTGTGCTGATTGACGTGCCAGTTGTACCGTAAAGAAATATACACACAATCAAGGTTTCCTCAATCAAGTAGAAACTTCCTTGGAGTCAACAATCTATCTCTTAGTGTTGGGGAGTATAGTAAAATTGAGTCTCGACTTCTGACTAGGTAACTGAGCAGCTCGAAGGCTGCATTGGAGGAAAGTGATGACGCATTGCAACAAGGCTGCAAACGCTCGAAATCCCTACGTCACCCCCCATTGAACATCACACTACATTGGACAGTGGATATTGAAGCGATGACCACTGATGATTTCTGTGTTATAGCCATCGAAGATGACGTAGTGCACCAGTTTGGCGCGTGGCTGCGAGCCAAGAAAGAATGATTTTTGCATGTTTTTGTTAACCGGGCTGGTCGCTTGTCTCGATCGCTCCTGCTAGGACTAAAACATGGTGCCAGAAAGTTCTAGAACGTAACCACGCTTCCACAACGATGTCTCTTCCCGACGGCGGCGACGCACAAGAGCGTTCGACGCTTACGGCATCTTTGGCTACATTCAACGTAACGCTCCCGGAACCTTTCACGTGCAAGACGCCAAATGAGCGGCCCACTTGGAGGAAACGCTTTCTGCGTTTCCGTGCTGCCTCTGGCATCAACGAGAAGGCTGAGGTAAGCCGAGTAGATGCACTGATCTACATTATGGGCGAGCGAACAGACGACATATATGCCGCGCTGTGGCTTAGTCCCGAAGACGCAGCAAGTTCGACAAGGCGCTAGAAGCGTTCGATACCTACTTCGTTCCACGCCGCAACATCATCTTTAAGCGTGCAAAGTAAACACGAGAGTACAAGAGGGTAGCGAATCTGTGGAGAAATTCGTGACTGTCCTGCATTCAGTGGCAGACTTATGCAATCATGGGCCGTCGCACGAAGAAGTGATCCGCGACAGACTGGTTGCAGGCCTTCGAGATAAGAAAGCTTCAGAACAACTACACCTCGACTTCGAACTCACTCTACAAAAGGCTATCACAGTGGCTCGCCGGCGAGAAACAGTCCGGCTGCGGCAAGCTGAATTTCACAAAGGCAACGACGCTACAGTACATCGGCTAACGACAGACGAAGGGTACTAGGAAAGATACTAACGTTTTTAGCGCTAATTAGAAAGCCCATGGCCACAACACCCCATTTCAGTCACAATTACAGGATCTTTCACGATCTTTCCAGAAAAATTCGACATTCGAAAACCGTGATTAATCGTTAAACGTTAACCGTTAAAAAACAACCCGAGCGAAGGATTTATAAGCGGTTGGTCCACTACTTGGAAGAAAACCATTTGTCTAGCTGAGCCGCCTATACTAAGTACTCTTCGTATGTGGATGATATTCAGTTATCTTGTAGCTCCACAAAAATAACAACATGTGAGTGACAAATGCAGCTAGCGATAAATAGACTAGTGAAATGGTATCCCGTACGAAACTTCCTGAATAACCTGAATCAGACCTGATTCCGGGCACTATCCGGCTGACACCGGCGGAATCCGGCACTGTTCAGGCACTATCAGGACATTCCGGCGTAGGTCCAGCCGGATTCCGGAGGGCGCTTTCCTGAATCCGCCTGAACCAAACCGGAACGACGTGCCTGATACTTGGTCGTCAACCGGGATTTCTTTGACAATATTTGAAAATATTTCAAGTGTGACAATAGATATTATGTAACATGATTACAGAGATCCTCGATCACGTTGCCCTCAAAGTCTGGAATTATTAAATTATATGTAGCGTATCTACGACCGTTATCGACATAATCCCGCAAAACATTTTTTCCCGATTATAGCAGCAGCAGAAACGGAAATACATTCAAGGTGAGCAAATACTCGGGATCCCTCAACACAATACACCCAGGAACATTTTTCTGGAGCCACGTGCTGTGTGTACATTATTTCGAGATCCCGTGCATGGCCAGACGAACCAGCGATGAGATGATGTGATTGCAGGACGATCAGGTGAAGTGACCTTGGTAGCGCGGGACCATGTTAAGCTTATGTTTGACGTAAAACCACGAATTAGTATTAATTGTTATTGCTGAGATAACTTTCTGGGCAGGGAAAAGGGACACCAGTGAATGCACGAAATGCACAGTATGATATGATTGATAACTAATGCGTAAACAGGTTGACAAAAAGCAATAAAGCTTAATATATCATGCTTTTTTTTTCTTTTTGATAACTTGATAATACGGGTGTGTTGCAAAAGTTACCGTTTGGCTTCGAAACCACCAAACCACATGTACATTGCAGTCCCTCTGGACAAAAGTGTACGAGGAGATAAACTGGTTTCGACTTTTTAGGTCAGCGGGAATTCCAGAGCTCAATGGGAAGCATACACTGACCCTTCCCCTTCTGCACCGCGGCTCCCTTCGGGCTGATAGGGAACATACTTATTCTTGGAATATTGTCAGTAGGTCACCTGACCTCCGTAGTCATTTGAAGTGCTAGGCCCAGACAGGATTCATTCGCCATCGTCGGCATCAAGACGTCCTCGTGTTTGACAACGCTTTTTTTTTGTGTGTGTGCTCCACATAGAAAACTACAACAGTGAAACGTGTACAGGTAGGAGAGTTAGAGTACGCTGACAAGCAAGAAGAATATTTGATGAATATTTCTGGTAAGTGGCCGCTTCTTACTGCGTTTGTTTTGTGTGTGCGCTTTTTCCTTCATCGCTTTGTCTTTCTTTCTTGCAGACGACAAGACTGCACTCCAGGATGAAATTGACGTTTTAATAGAAGAAAGCAACAGGAATTTGTTTGCGCTTCCTGAGAAGGCGGTTGTGTGTGTGTCGTGTCGTGCGTTCTGTGTTCCATGCCATGTCGTCCATCGATAGGAACCAACTCGATCGCATCAGCGCTCTCTTGGATTACCACAAGACAAGCCTTCTCCTCCCAAAACGGTAAGTTGTCTTGCTATAAGTATTCGTGCCGCGATTCCGCTTAGTAACTTCTTTCTCTGTCTTCATGTGTGCGCCTTATTTGCAGAAGTCACTCAGGCACACAGCGTAGGACGGGAGGAATGGAAGGCGTCGCCCCGGCTCTACTGAAATCTATTGGGACCAAATTAAGTGAATTGAAAGGCAAACGAAACCATGAAAATAAAATTGTCGACTGAATCTTACACTTTGTGTTCCATTCATGCATGGATTATGTAAAGGCACGACAAGGGCGCATGGTCAAGCAGCCCGATTTCAGTTTTCACACTAATCCTGCATGCATCTCTTGCTGGTCTAGTCACATTTTTGTTGTTTTCAAACAGATCCACTCGAGTAAAGGTTTATAGCAAGCGAATGCATGCACCACCACCGATTCAGCATTTCTTCCGAAATTATTCAGGCGCTCTCCGTTTTCATTCAGGGATCATCCTGTATTCTATCAGGCGCATATCCGGGTATGATCAGATATATGGCGAGTTTGTTCCGGTTACATTCAGTTTCGAGTTCAGGACCCATTCAGTCCAGGAATAAATTACCGGAATAGATCCTGATACCCCATTCCTGAATAATTCCTGATCGTCATTCCCGCCCAATTTTGGGTTCAGTCCGGAATCAGGTCTGATCGAAGAAACCTGATTGGTTTCGGATTCAGGAATTTTCGTACGGGATTCCAGAGCGAGTTTAAATTTTCACAAAAGAAGACAGTCTGTGTCCAATTCCCGTGAGTTAGGGGAGCGTTTTCACTGCCGAGCCTTATACTCGATGGCCATGATATTCCTGTTCAGTCCGAACCCAAATTTATTCGGGTAATATTTGACAAAGGCTGACATTTCTGCCTCACGTAAACAGCTTGGAGGTCAAATGTACAAAACCTGTACATTTGACCTCCAAGTGACACAGTTGACAAAGTGTCGTGCCTCCGTTCAGCATACGACTTGCAAGGGATGCTGAACACTATGCTTTCACTCTTTATAATTGTTTTGCCGTGGAACCGACTAAGGGGATTCCTTCGTGGCACGCGCCACCAGAGTATAAAAAGCAGGAAAACCCTACGCATGTATTGCAGCAGGAATGTAAAGATATCACACAAAGTTTTCCAGAACACATCGAAATATATACAAACGGCTCAGAGTCCATTAGCTGCACTAGCATGTGCCATGGTTTCAGATACATGTACACGATCTCATCGGTTGAAGAATGTGGCATCAATATTTACAGCAGAAGTTTATTCAGTCATCTTAGCTTTAAATTTCATATTGGAAACTCACATAAAATCCTCTATAATATGCACAGACTCTCTTTCCACTCTCCAGGCCGTACGAAATGTACGCAAAAAGAAAAGAAAAAAAAACACACCTAGTAGAACGAGCACTAAAACAACAACAACTTTATTTTTGACCTTGGAGAGTGGGGAGTTTCATCGCCACAGGCGATGCTCTGCCCCATTGCTGGTGGGAATGGGGGTAATAAAATAACTAGTCCCTTCACAATAACGATCGAAGGCCGATGGTGTCCAGAAATGTCAAAAGAGCTTTGAGCGCAGAGCGTTTCTGGGCTGGATTGGGCCAGGGACCAAGTAATTTCGATAGGGAGAAAGGGCGAGAGTCCAGCTGACGAAGAGACTCGGAGAGTGTGGTTCGGGATGGTTGGTATTGAGGGCAATGAAGAAGAATATGCTCCAGATCCTCAAGAGCACCACAGTGGCTGCAGGTGGGAGAGTCAACTTGTCTCAAGCAGTAACGCCACTGAGCTGTAAAGGCCACATCGAGGCGCATTCGGTGGATTAATGCAGCATCTTGACGAAAGGTGTTTTGTGGCATGCGGAAAGCGAGCTTTGGATCAACTCTGCTCAACATAGAGGGGGAAGAATGTCGGTTGTCCGTTGGCGGGAAGCCAGGGGTGTCACTAGGCGTCACAGAATTGAACGGCGGTCTCCTCTCAGCAGAACAACACTGGTCCATTTCCGATACGAGAGTGCTGCTTCTAAGGCGCTGTCGGCCTGCTCATTCCCCACGACGCCACAATGGGCTGGAACCCACTGGAGAACTAGCCTGTGGCCTGCTGCGTAGATAGTGTGGTAAGCCATTAACACATCTGTGGCTAGGGGTGCGGATGGGCCGCGTATGCCGGAATTTTCAATTGCTTGACGTGCAGATTTGGAGTCTGTAAAGACTGCCCATTCCCGGGGTGTAAAATCAGCGATGTGTTGTAGAAAGAAAAGGATGCATAGAGTTCCGCAGCTGCGGAGGAGGTTGGATGTGAAAGGCTTCTTCCGTGCACTACGCCTTCGCGCGGATGGTATGACGAATGCTGAGGCGGACTTGCTGTTTCGGGATGCGCCATCGGTATATGCTGCCGTAAACGTAGAAAACTTCAACGAGCACTATATTTGGCTAGCGTGGTGCTAAACCGAGGTTTCCACTTTAAGTTCTGCCGGGTGTCTAGCCACACTGGCATACTGGGCAATGAGCACGTAGATCTGGTTGCTGTTGCTGAAGCCCTTTCTGGTGGCATCACTCCCTTAGAAATGCCCTATCAGGATCTTAAATCAGCTCGAAATAAGGTGGTCAACCTAAATTGGCTAGAATTTTGGGAATAGCAGACTGAAAATAAACTGCAAAGGGCAAAGCCCAATATTCAATGCTGCACCCAGTGCCTAGAGGACCGGCTGCAATGTATGGTACGATCGCGCCTACGAATCGGTCATACTTTTTTAACCCACGGGTTTCTGCTTCGAAGGGAGGAGCCACCTGAATGCACTCATTGTGGTGAACCTCTGTCCATGCTACACATCCTTGTCGTACGAAACTTCCTGAATAACCTGAATCAGACCTGAATCCGGGCACTATCCGGCTGATTCCGGCGGAATCTGGCACTGTCCAGGCACTACCAGGATACCCAGGCGTAGGTCCAGCCGTATTCCGGACGCCGCTTTCCTGAATCCGCCTGCCTGAACCAAACCGGAAGGACGTGCCTGATACTTGGTCGCCAACCGGGGTTCCTTTTACAATCTTTGAAAATATTTCAAGTGTGGCAATAGATATTACGTAACATGATTATAGTGATCCTCGATCACGTTGCCCTCGAAGTCTCGAATTATTAAATTATATGTAGCGTATTTACGACCGTTATCGACAGAATCCCGCAAGACATTTTTTCCCGATTATAGCAGCAGCAGAAACCGAAACACATTCAAGCAATTGTCCGGTGAGCAAATACACGGGATCCCTCAACACAATGCCCCCAGGAATTTTTCAGTAGCCACGTGCTGTGTACTTTATTTCGATATCCCTTGCTGGCCACTCGAACCAGCTATGAGATGAAGTGATGGCCGGACGATCAGGTGAAGTGACCTTGACAGGGCGGGATTAAGTTAGGCTTATGTTTGACTAAAATAATGTCACAGTTGTCTGCGACGTAAAACCACGAATTAGTATTAATTGTTATTGCTGAAATGACTTGCTGGGTAGGGAAAAAGGACACCAGTGAATGCCGGAAATGCACAGTATGATGTGGTTGATAACTAATGCGTAAACAGGTTGACATAAAGCAATAACGCTTAATATATCTTGCTTATTTTTTAACTTTTTTTTGAGGAGGTAACATAACATGATAATACGGATGTGTTGCAAAAGTTTCCGTTCGGCTTCGAAACCACATATACATTGCAGTCCCCCTGGACAAAGGTCTACGAGGAGCTAGACTGGTTTGGACTTGGTTTGGTCAGAGGGAAATTCCAGAGCTCGGTGAGAAGCATACACTGACCCTTCCCCTTCTGCACCACTGCTCCCTTGGGGCTGATAGGGAACATACTTATTGTTGGAATATTGTCAGCGTCAGTAGGTCACCTGACCTCCGTAGTCATTTGAAGTGCTAGGCCCAGACAGGATTCATTCGCCATCGTCGGCATCAAGGCGTCCTCGTGTGAAAGAAAACACTTGTGTGTGTGTGCTCCAGATACGCATACACTGACAAGCAAGTAGTATATTTGATGAATATTTCTGGTAAGTGGCCGCTTCTTATTGCGTGTGTTTTGTGTGTGCGCTACTTCCTCCATCACTTCGTCTTTCTTTCTTGCAGACGACAAGACTGCACTCGAGGATGAAATGAACGTTTAAGAGAACAATGCAACATGAATTTGCTTGCGCTTCCTGAGTTCTAAGGCGGTTTTGTGTGTGTTGTGTCGTGCGTTCTGTGTTCGTGCCATGTCGTCAATCGATAGGAGCCAACTCGATCGTATCAGCGCTCTCTTGGATTACCATAATACAAGCCCTCTCCTTCCAAAACGATAAGTTGTCCTGCTATAATGCTTTGTGCCGCGATTCTGCTTAGGGACTTCTTTCTCTGTCTTCATGTGTGTGCCTCATTTGCAGGAGTCACTCAGGCACACAGCGTTGGACAGGAGGAATGGAAGGCTTCACCCCAGGCTCTACTGAAATCTATTGGGATAAAATTAAGTGAATTCAAAGGCAAACGACACTATGGAAATAAAATTGTCGACTGAATCTTGCACTTTGTGTTCCGTTCATGCATGAACTATCCAAAGGCACGACAAGGGCGCATGATCAAGTAGCCCGATTTCAGGCTTTTCACTAATCCTGCATGGTCTCTTGCTGGTCTGGTTACATTTGTGTTGTTTTCAAATAGATCCGCTGCAGTAAAGGTTCATAGCAAATGAATGCATACACCGCCATGCATTCAGCATTTCTTCCGATTTTGTTCAGGCGCTTTCCGTTTTCATTCAGGGATTATCCAGCATTCTATTAGGCGCATATCCGGGTACGATCAGATAAATAGCGAGTTTATTCCAGTTACATTCAGTTTGTAGTTCAGGACCCATTCAGTCCCGGAATAAATTACTGGAATGGATCCTGATACCCCATTCTTGAATAAATCCTGATCGTCATTCCCGCGCTATTTTGGGTTCAGCCCGGAATCAGGCCTGATCGAAGAAACTTGGCTAGTTTCGGATTCAAGAATTTTCGTACGGGCTATCGCGTGTCCATCTCACAACAGACAGCGCGGACATCCTTTCAGCGGGTTTTACAAATACCCTTTACCACTACACCCAGTGCTCTTGTGTGACGAAGCTACCGTGCCTTTTAGTGCAGTATTTAATTTCTTGAAATACATAGGAATTCTTAACGTGTTGTAGTTGTAGAATGATAGTTTTATACATTCATGAGATGTTTTAAATAAGCATGGTTCTTTTAGCTGGTTCATTCTTATCATTGCAATGGCGCATTATGACACAGAAAAATGCGCCAAAAAAACCCCAATCATCATTATTATCAACTTAACCTTTTAGTGCATCGTGTAACCATTCCTTGATAATCATGCGTCCTGCTACTGACTTTGGAGCTAATGCAAATTATAAATCTTTTAGTATTCATGTATCCATAGCTTGATGCTCATGCATCCTACTAGTGACTTTGGTATTGATGCAAATGTATTTAACCGTTTAGTGTTTCATGTTACCATACCTTGGTATTCATGCATCCTACTACTGACTTTGGTACTGATGCAAATGTATTTAACCGTTTAGTGTTTCATGTTACCATACCTTGGTATTCATGCATCCCACTACTGACTTTGGTGCTAATGCAAATGTATTTAACCGTTTAGTATTCCGTGTTGCTATACCTTGGTATTCATGCATACTGATTTTGGCACTAATACAAATGTATGTTTAACCTTTTAGTATTTCATGTAACCATTCCGTTACAATCATGCATCCTAGTACTGACTTCGGCACTAATGCAAATGTATGTTTAACTTTTAAGTATTTCATGCAACCATACCTTGATATTCATGCGTCCTACTACTGACTTTGCCACTAATGCAAATGTATTTAACCTTTTAGTATTTCATGTAACAATTCCAGTTATGCATACTACTATGGACTTTCGTATTAATGCAAATGCATTTCATGTAACCATACCTTGATAATCATGCGTCCTACAACTGACTTTCGCACTAATACAAATGTATTAAACCCTTTTAGTATTTTAATGCAACATACATTGATATTCATGCGTCCTACTACTGACTTTGGCACTAATGTAAATGTATTTAACCGTTTAGTATTTCATGTAACCATGCATTGATATTCATGCATCCTACTACTGACTTCGGTACTAATGCAAATGTATTTAACCGTTTAGTATTTCGTATAACCATACCTTGATATTCATGCATCCTACTACTGACTTTGGCACTAATGCAAATGTATTTAGCCTTTTAGTATTTCATGTAACCATTCCTTTATAATCATGCATCCCAGTACTGACTTTCGCTTTTTTTTTTTGTTGATTGCGTGGTAGCGCCGCGAAGCAACTGTGGCTATGAGCGACGTACAGATGTGGACAGACGAAGAGAGGACAGCAGGAAGGAGTGGGGGACAGGGGGATTAGTATGCGTCCTGGGCCGTCTTCAAGGGGAACTCTGCCGACATTCGTCTGGAAAGTCTTCGGAAAGCCCAGGGAAAACCTCAGACAGCACAGCCGGTGACAGGATTCGAACCCGCCACCTCCCAGTCTACAGCACGACCTTGGTTATCACCAATGAGCGGACGCCTTAGCCCACTCGGCTATGCCGCTGGTTTTTGCATTCATGCAAATGCATTTAACCTTTTAGTCTGTCATGTAACCATACCTTGATAATCATGCGTCCTACTACTGACTTTGCCATTAATACAAATGTATAAAAAGCTTTTAGTACTTCATGTAACCATACCTTGACATTCACGCATCCCAGTACTGACTTTGGTACTAATGCAAATGTATTAAAACGTTTAGTATTTCATGTAACCTTACCTTGATATTCATGCGTCGTACTACCGACTTTGGTACTAATGCAAATGTATTTAGCCTTTTAGTATTTCATGTAACCATTCCTTTATAATCATGCATCCCAGTACTGACTTTCGCTTTTTTTTTTTGTTGATTGCGTGGTAGCGCCGCGAAGCAACTGTGGCTATGAGCGACGTACAGATGTGGACAGACGAAGAGAGGACAGCAGGAAGGAGTGGGGGACAGGGGGATTAGTATGCGTCCTGGGCCGTCTTCAAGGGGAACTCTGCCGACATTCGTCTGGAAAGTCTTCGGAAAGCCCAGGGAAAACCTCAGACAGCACAGCCGGTGACAGGATTCGAACCCGCCACCTCCCAGTCTACAGCACGACCTTGGTTATCACCAATGAGCGGACGCCTTAGCCCACTCGGCTATGCCGCTGGTTTTTGCATTCATGCAAATGCATTTAACCTTTTAGTCTGTCATGTAACCATACCTTGATAATCATGCGTCCTACTACTGACTTTGCCATTAATACAAATGTATAAAAAGCTTTTAGTACTTCATGTAACCATACCTTGACATTCACGCATCCCAGTACTGACTTTGGTACTAATGCAAATGTATTAAAACGTTTAGTATTTCATGTAACCTTACCTTGATATTCATGCGTCGTACTACCGACTTTGGTACTAATGCAAATGTATGTTTAACCTTTACATTTTATGTATCTACGATTGATTGGAGGGCTGCAAAAGGAGTGTGGCCATTTTTTTTTTTGATTGCGTGTTAGCGCCGCGAAGCAACTGTGGCTATGAGCGACGTACAGATGTGGACAGACGGAGAGAGGACAGCAGGAAGGAGTGGGGGACAGGGGGATTAGTATGCGTCCTGGGCCGACAGTGTGGCCATTTAAATAACGAGACTGGAGGGGAAGGTCGTGTATAATATTACGTCATCCCAAATTAACAGTTTTCCTCTTCAACACACTCCCCTCCCCTATCTATGCAACGCTGGACACGAATTTCCTACTGTTGGAAGTGGTGCTCCAGACCATCATGTGTCAGCAGCTTCAGTAGTGTTGCCGTTTTGTACTTGAATTCTGGCAGAGTTTGAAAATGGGTACCCTTCAATGCAAACTTCAACTCTGGACGCAGGTAACAGCTACAAGTTACTCAAAGAGGTACAAGCCGCCTTATCCTCTTATTGCACACTGAGGTTCAATTGTTGTGTTGGCGTTCCTCGGGGCTGCGGCTGCTGTGCTTGATGGGTCGGGTCACGCACCCGTGTGGGATTCAGGTGGCGGAATACTACAAGGGTTACCCCAAATGTCCCATAATACCTAAGACCCTAGAGAGTTAGGGGGACCACTAGAAGCACTTTTAATAGGGCCGTGTAACGTATCGTCGAATACAGGAAGTGGCTCACTGTAAATGGCTACTGGAAGTGGCTCACTGTAAAAAACAACGTGTCAATTCGCCACAAGCCAAAACAATGCTGAAACGAAAGCAACTGATGCAGAGGCAGTGCATGGCGGTCACTGGAATAGGATCCATACTAGTTCACGGACTACTGTGAATTGCGGTTTTACGTCCTTCATCGTTCCAACGTGTGTCTACCATATTGCAGATTGATAGGATTACGGTTATTGAGAAGGTTAGGCTTCGTTCGACTTCACTTCGCACGGAAAATGGAGTATAGGGCTCTGACTTTCCGGATGATTAATAAATTTGTGATGTGATGTGATAGAGGAAGAAAAAAAGATTAATACACCTTCCTGATTGCAAGTCCTACCTTGGTTTATAAGTGGGCACACCGTTGTCCTCGGTCGTGGCGCGCTTCAGGCAAATCGTTCGAAAATTTGATAAATCTCCTGCCACTGGAGCGTACTGTTGCAAACTACACTGTATGGATGAAATATATCTAACATCGAGAAGCTTCTGCAACATGCTAACAAAACGTGGTGGTATGGCTTCGTCAGGCATCCCGTGCCTTTTCCCGTGCATTCCAAGACAAAATCGTCTTCAACAAATGAAACAAAACCTAAAGTGATAAATGTGCCGAAGCCTTCCCCAGCCTTCGCCAGTTCAGCGTATTTTAACTTTCCATCCCTCCCTTCC
The DNA here is from genome assembly GCF_037126465.1 of Ornithodoros turicata. Lineage (NCBI taxonomy): Eukaryota > Metazoa > Arthropoda > Arachnida > Ixodida > Argasidae > Ornithodoros > Ornithodoros turicata. Next base: position 22,811,793 of record NC_088202.1, read on the forward strand.
CCAGCTTCGAAGAACAGTGATGGCGATACACGCGAACCTCTCTTGTTTTTGCCGGAAATATTATCTGCTATACAGTCACTTAATACCACTGGGTAATGTGCTATGTTTACGAGCAAATTTGTTCCTGTCTAGTTAAGCTCTCGAACCACGCCTCCTGGAAAGGCAGTGCTTGATTTACTTCATTTATTTGACCCAAGCTGTTTAACAGACTGACTATTTAACAGAAATTAAACATGATAACGTAGCTTATACTTTTATAACAATAAGAGACGGACTGTACCGCACCAAGGGTTTCACATCAGCTGCAAAGTCAGATTTGACGTCCGCATGCAAAACTTTTTCTGGTTGTTCGCGAGCAAAGGAATCGCTGCGCCGCCGGTGTATCCGAATCCAGTTGAGAGTGGAGTAGGCACAACTAAGGTTTCTTGTCTGAATTGGTGACCATTGACCAGTCCTCTGTTTACAGGAACAGCCTCTTGGTGAGCGTCGAAACGTAGCAGGGCATTTGTTTCACGACATCCCCTTGCTGACTCGGATCACACATATTATCGCTCACATCAAACAGACTGGCGGATGAGGCAACAGTGGTGAGCAATTGTGTCAAGGAAGCGTATGTTTCTTTCTCGTTGTCTAGGTAACCTGTACCCTTCGGAAGCTCCTTGAGCAAAGCCGCAAGGTAAGGGCTTCCTTTGCAATCAGTCCACCAGGCCACGTACCCTGAAATGACCGTTAGAATTATATGTGACATTGCATACAAAAAGAAAAAAAGAAGCGGAACTGGATGTCCTATAAGCTTGATTATGTGTTGCAGCTGAGCTCAAGGCAACTGAAGGGGCCGTTCTCGAACACTAAATCTGGCCCCGAGGCGCCTTCATCCGCCATGAGCCTATGGGCTGGTCGCGATTTACAGCGAAAAGGGACAACAACAAGCCTAGATTCCTTGAGTCGTTAGCTTACGCAATATGGACTGGGACATTGGGCCCCAACTTCTGTCAGGCAGCAGACTATGCTTAATGGTTCGCCATGAAGAATTTTGCGTTTTCGTGTACATTTGCCACGCTGAGCACTTCTCGGAATGGCCCGGGGGGCTTACCAAAACAGAAAAGGTTCTTCCTATGGCACCGTCTATTCTACCAGTGCTTCTTTGTCCCTCCACGCCAATACCTTCTTGTCTAACGGATCCAAGAGCTGCATGAGTTTAAATCCTTCTCGAATTGATGTAGCAGGCTGTATTTATAAGACATAATGCCATAGTTGACCATTCTTTAGCTTGTTCATTCACTAGCGAAACAGTGAACCGCGTTTCCAATGTGTTGGATTCTAGTTACCGGCCTCGACTACCGGCGTTATTACCTCGTTACCGTCGAGGTGGACTTTGTTCACGTCCTCATCCCTCTACGATCCACAAGCTTAAGGAGATGTTGTCTTCTTCCCCGTCACACCAGCTCGCTTGCCTTCTTGTGTTATGCCCATCAGTATTTTCCTGTTTCGCCCACTGTTCCGGCCCGACCGCGTCTGGCGTTCGTCGAGGGGAATACCGAGCTCCTGTCAGCGATACGCGACGCCGCTGAGACGCACCGAAAGGTAACTACATGCAGCATTTCCAAAAAGGCGAGAGGCCGGTGTCCGAAGCAACTGTTTCTGTAGTCTCTCAAGAAAAGGAACTCAAACAATTTTATCGCGAGAGAAAAAGTGATAGGCACAAGCGCTTTTAACCGATAACATATTACAAGGTAATGCAATGTAATGCAGATATTTCAGCAATGCGTACACATGGAGCCATTGGGTGTGAATGCCGTTCAGCTATGTAATTTCACAAGGTGCCCAAACACACGAAGGGAATGCATCATTCCAGTTAACGTGATCATCCTCATCTATAAGGCTGTAATTGCAAAGGCTTGGTATTTTTAGTTTCACTTTGCCATCTCGCTGCCGAGCAGTGGCAAATAGTCCTCGATGTTTGTCACACGTTTCTCTGGCAGAAAGGGAAACTGCGCGCGCGCGAAGCACTTGGCCTTCACACTTTGTTGCCAGCTTTGCATAATCCCTTGAGCCCTTATCAGAGCACTAGGAAAGCTGCGACATGGCGGACAGGAATTTGGAATTGAAACCAAGCTAACACGCGAATTTTCATGTGAGCAACCTTGTTAACTTCACCAATTAGGTACTTAATTTTTGTTTCCTTCGAGTGCCTTCATTGTGCCCTGCCTGGAGTGGGCAGCGATCATTTTTGCCCCATAAAAGCGGGCGCATGTAAGTTTTGAGTAGCTCGAACGGAGACCCTTCCTGCAGGGAGGTCCGGGACCTTGTATCACCGTCCACACTTCCGCCGGGTTCTTGTCCAGCCAGCTGTAAGCCTTGTATATATTGTACCATATTAAACGCTGCTGAAGTTTGTCATCTACCTCATCAGGCGTCCTTTTTGGAAACCCGTCGCGATCTCAAGCAGCACACCCCGAAAATCGTGTAGAGGGAGAAAGAACTTTTACTTCATCTTTTGCACAATGACTTCCCGTGTTTTGCATGCTAAATTGCGACTGCTGACACAAGGATAACGCTTTGAACATCCGCAACAATCTTCTGATCTTCCGCCGAACGCGATCCTCTCGAACAATTCCGCGAGTTGCCATCTATATCTCTCAAAATGCCTGCATGACATGATGTTAACGTGAGGCTAATCTATGATAGGCCACTTATGCTAGCCACACTTCCGTCGCTTGTCGTCGATTTGCACCAGACAGAACACAACCATCACTGTGGATGAATAAAATGGAAGAAGAGCAAAACGCACCATTCCATATATTCATGTGTGCGGCATTCCCTGGGATGCTCCAGCAGAATATGCGAAGAACGTCATACATTTTGGCTGCCACATAAATACATGTGCTGAACGTTCTACTTATTCTAACTAATTCTTATACCGTTATTCTCGCGCACTGCTAACCGCGGGAAAAACCGCAGCCACAAGAGAATTCGTAGCAGACGACAAGTAGAGACGCATTCCGATTCGCAATTCCGGGGTGGTGCGAATGCTCAATATACCACGTGAGAAAACTTTTCGCAGTTGACCATTTTTGTTTTTTCATTCTCTGTTTCCCTTGCATTTTGTTCCACTAGAATGTTCCGTGGGAATGACGCACGAACCGCGCACTTGACCGCAACTTGCGATATGGCGTGGAGTGCAGGTGTATACAGTCCTATATGACATTCTGAGGAGAGTGGCGGAACAAACAAAAAGTAAAAAACCCGATCCCGTCCTGGGATCAACAGTTAGGTATCCCGACATCCCGAGATTGCAAAAACGGCTCCGGATTCCGTACCCTACCTATGAGGAAGCGAAACTGTAGTAGCTGGTTCTGTCATCTAACGAAGGATGTACAAAAGTGAAAAAGTTCATTTCCGCTTTGCCGTTACTAGTGTTCACAACGTACTCGGATTGCCAAAGCAGTGGGTCTATACGCAATAGAACTGGAGCACCTCTCTCACTGTTTTTCGTGTTCTTTGAATGATTCGATTTGACACGTGTTACTTTCTACGAGTCTACCTTCTTTTCTTTCCTTTTTTTTCGGGGAGGGCTGCCGGTCCTTTCACCACGTGCAAATCTGGGGATCCTTTGAAATCTGTTGGAACATTTGTTTGCAGACTGATATGGTATGCACAAACAGTACACATACAGGGTGATTCCTCTTTGATTTAGACGCGCTACTTTTTTTTCGAGCACGACTAGTGTATTTGTATTCCCATATGAGGGGCTTACAATATAAGCACCAAAAAGCTTCCGGATGAACGCTAATTTGCAACACCGCCCCGACCAAGACGAACTCAAAAAACAAAAGTGGGTAAATTTTGATTTTGTGGGTACATCTTTCATCATTAAATTTTGAACGTTTTTCTCACTTTGTATGAGAATCAAAAATAACAAAGACGGTTAAGAGCATCAGCTATTTACTATATACATTAAAAACAAGACTTTCGTGCAGTAGGCTGCACTTCTTCAGGTTTGAGGACCTGTTACAAGTGGTGAAGCATATATCAAAAAACCAAGTCACATGGTACAAGAGAAAAGGGTAAGGGTGAAGGGAACTACAAACGCGATACAAATATCAACAAAATGAAAATGAAAAACAAAACAAAACGCAATCAGTAGGAGGTGGCTCGACAAGGTCAGACAGACATACATACATACGAGTCGGAGTTGTACGTGGAGGAAACCAGTGAACAGCACATGAATAGGCACAGCAGCCAGTTGGCACAAAAGGCTTTAGAATGCGTACGGGGAATTAGGGCTCAAGGGCGAAGGATTGAGGACACACAGCACCTTGATGGCTAAGAGCTTCCAGACTCTGGGAAAGTAACGCGGGGTTGGTGTCTTACTGATTGTGTATCATCGTGTATGATGTGAAAAATGGCAGACAAGTTATAATACAATAAATAGACTCATAGTGTAAAGGACTGTAATGGACCGCCGTACACGTTGATGCCGTGCGGCTGTAACGTTGCAAATTTCGAAATGAAAAAGGATTCTCGATTTTTGCGTTTGATGTCATTAGCGTACCCGGATTCTAAAATGGTGATAAGTATATGCGTATGCAGATCATGTCCCGGAAGATTAAAATGTAGCGATACAGGTGACTGGCGTTTATTAACAATATCTGATTTATGGCCATAAAATCTTTCACGGATGGTGTTACGTGTTTCGCCTATGTATTGTTTATTGCACAATTTGCATGTAATGAGATAGCAAACATTGAATGAGTTACAGTGAAGGGACTGCCGAATAGAGAAAACGAAACCATTAACAGTGCTACAGGTGGAGGTACATGTTGCAATAAATGAGCAAGTTTGGCAGCGGTTGCTGTTGCAAGGAGCGCAACCGGGACTCTGTTGATTATTGCGAGAGGAAGTGAGTAAGTCGCGTATGTTACGTGATCTCCGAAATGTAATAGTCGGAGCATTAGGGAAAATGTCTTTGAGATATTCATCGGCGTGGAGTATGTTTAAATGGCGTTTGAACACAGATCCTACATTACGGAGTGTGCGGTTGTAAGGTGTAATGAAAGTACATTTATTATGACTTGATGCCTTATTGGATTCACGAGAAAGCAACCTTTCCCTGTCTAGGGAGGTGGCTCTGGCTAGGGCATTGTTGATGAGATCGTCGGGATATCTACGCTCCTTGAAGTCATTGCACATGTCCTTTGCATGCTTCAAAAAATCTTGTGTATTGGAACATATGCGTTTTAAACGTGTGAGTTGTCCAAATGGAATGTTTCGCTTTTGGATATTAGGGTGATGGCTGTTGAAATGAAGGTACTGCCGTTTGTCAGTCGGCTTCTTATAGAGATCTGTGACGAGTTTACCCGACTCGAGAGAAACAGTGACGTCTAGAAAGTTGATTGAAGTACGAGAGTAGTTGCACGTGAATTTGATGGAATTGTGTCGTGAGTTAAAATGATCAAAAAATGAGAGTAGAGAGGTTTCGTCAGCTGTCCAGATGGCAAAAATATCATCAATGTATCGCAGGAATACTAATGGTGTCACTGGAAAAGACTCTAAGGCTCTTTGTTCAAAAAGGCCCATGAAGAGGTTTGCGTAATTGGGTGAAACACGGGAACCCATCGCTGCGCCCTGAACTTGGACATAATGTTTGTCGTTAAAAACAATTCAATTCCCAATTCAAAGTCCCCTTCTTTCCTGAAGGCTCGAAAATTGTTAGATAAGAAAGCAAGGTTTGTTTCCCACTCGTATTTTTTATACCGATTGCATTAGACAACACGTTGTTCCTAAAGGTTTGCTGCTGAGTGCATGTTCCTCATTTAAATTTCAATCTCCCCGTAATTCCAAAAGTTGGTCCAATATCTTGACCCATGCTTCCATAAGCCTCATCAGAATCTCACAGAATGAAGCCTCACATGTCATTAAGGACACAGACAATCAACTTCGACAACTTAGCCGTGTACTATCGCCGGATGAGCTGGATGAGCTGCGCTCTTTTTGTGTCCGTAAACTTTCCGTCCTGCAACGCACTAAGTCCAAGAAGGCGAAACGCGACGGCATTCAACTCACTCCGATTGAGGATCTTGATATTTGCGATGCTTTGACACCTCATACATATCCCAGTTCAGCCACAAACAACGTGGTATTCAATCTCGCTAACGTACCATTAAACAAAGCAGAAGTAAATGTGTTATCCAAAGGTCTCACCTTTGTGCCCACCCCTCCCAGCACTGACAATTTCGAAATCCTAAATGACCTTCTGAGCTTAGGTCGTAGAATGCACCTGCAGACGTTTTTCCACGGCAGTGAACATAGAGATAACACCATTTAAGAAACCCTCAAGCTGGACACCAGACCCGTCGAAAACAAGCCCCATGATTGACAATTACATTAGAGCGGTTTATAACGATATTAAATGCCTAACTGTCATTGATATCAACGCTAATAATTTTAACTTATCTAAAGCAGAAAGGACGGCCTTAATGAATCTTAAGAGACGTAAAGATATCATTATTAGACCTGCTGACAAAGGTGGCGGAATAGTCGTTATGAATGCATCGGCCTACATAGATGAGGCAAACAAACACCTTGATGATGAGACTTTTTACAGACCTCTTGATGGCGACCCGACGTCATTATTCTGCCAAATAATCAACAAGAAGATCTTAGAACTTACCAAAGACAACTCTCTCCCGCGCAATATAGCAGACTTTATTAAGCCAAAGAACACCACGCCTGGCTCTTTTTATCTCCTTATTAAGATGCACAAAATTAACCACCCTGGCAGGCCTATAATTTCGGGTGTTAATACACCGACTGAGAAAATATCCCTCGTCTTAGATCACTGCATCAAGCATATTCCTCCACAACTTCCCTCTTATGTAAAGGACACTAACGACTTCCTTGCCCAAATAAATTCCATTAATAACAGTTCTCCTAACCTCAACAACGCTATACTGGTAACTATGGATGTGACGTCATTATATACAAATATTCCCCATGATGAAGGTGTCAACGCTGTAGAGCTTTTTCTTTCCTCCTTTCCGTCTGATCTTCTTCAAACTAAAACCATTATCTGTCTTCTTGAGTTAGTCTTGCAGTACAACAACTTTCAGGGCGCAGCGATGGGTTCCCGTGTTTCACCCAATTACGCAAACCTCTTCATGGGCCTGTTTGAACAAAGAGCCTTAGAGTCTTTTCCAGTGACACCATTAGTATTCCTGCGATACATTGATGATATTTTTGCCATCTGGACAGCAGCTCTCTACTCTCATTTTTTGATCATTTTAACTCACGACACAATTCCATCAAATTCACGTGCAACTACTCTCGTACTTCAATCAACTTTCTAGACGTCACTGTTTCTCTCGAGTCGGGTAAACTCGTCACAGAGCTCTATAAGAAGCCGACTGACAAACGGCAGTACCTTCATTTCAACAGCCATCACCCTAATATCCAAAAGCGAAACATTCCATTTGGACAACTCACACGTTTAAAACGCATATGTTCCAATACACAAGATTTTTTTGAAGCATGTAAAGGACATGTGCAATGACTTCAAGGAGCGTAGATATCCCGACGATCTCATCAACAATGCCCTAGCCAGAGCCACCGCCCTAGACAGGGAAAGGTTGCTTTCTCGTGAATCCAATAAGGCATCAAGTCATAATAAATGTACTTTCATTACACCTTACAACCGCACACTCCGTAATGTAGGATCTGTGTTCAAACGCCATTTAAACATACTCCACGCCGATGAATATCTCAAAGACATTTTCCCTAATGCTCCAACTATTACATTTCGGAGATCACGTAACATACGCGACTTACTCACTTCCTCTCGCAATAATCAACAGAGTCCCGGTTGCGCTCCTTGCAACAGCAACCGCTGCCAAACTTGCTCATTTATTGCAACATGTACCTCCACCTGTAGCGCTGTTAATGGTTTCGTTTTCTCTATTCGGCAGTCCCTTCACTGTAACTCATTCAATGTTTGCTATCTCATTACATGCAAATTGTGCAATAAACAATACATAGGCGAAACACGTAACACCATCCGTGAAAGATTTTATGGCCATAAATCAGATATTGTTAATAAACGCCAGTCACCTGTATCGCTACATTTTAATCTTCCGGGACATGATCTGCATACGCATATACTTATCACCATTTTAGAATCCGGGTACGCTAATGACATCAAACGCAAAAATCGAGAATCCTTTTTCATTTCGAAATTTGCAACGTTACAGCCGCACGGCATCAACGTGTACGGCGGTCCATTACAGTCCTTTACACTATGAGTCTATTTATTGTATTATAACTTGTCTGCCATTTTTCACATCATACACGATGATACACAATCAGTAAGACACCAACCCCGCGTTACTTTCCCAGAGTCTGGAAGCTCTTAGCCATCAAGGTGCTGTGTGTCCTCAATCCTTCGCCCTTGAGCCCTAATTCCCCGTACGCATTCTAAAGCCTTTTGTGCCAACTGGCTGCTGTGCCTATTCATGTGCTGTTCACTGGTTTCCTCCACGTACAACTCCGACTCGTCTGTATGCATGTCTGTCTGACCTTGTCGAGCCACCTCCTACTGATTGCGTTTTGTTTTGTTTTTCATTTTCATTTTTGTTGATATTTGTATTGTGTTTGTAGTTCCCTTCACCCTTACCCTTTTCTCTTGTACCATGTGACTTGGTTTTTTGATATATGCTTCACCACTTGTAACAGGTCCTCAAACCTGAAGAAGTGCAGCCTACTGCACGAAAGTCTTGTTTTTAATGTATATAGTAAACAGCTGATGCTCTTAACCGTCTTTGTTATTTTTGATCCTGCATCGCCGGAAACTTGCACATTGTTTTTCTTCACGTTCTACTTTGTATGAGAAGTTTGAGAGCACATCCAAGCTTCATATCACAATAAATGTCTATTTTCGTTAGTTAATGAAACTAATTAGGGCTTCCATCCGAAACGTAAATTTGGGACTCGTGTTTTATACCCCTCAGACGGGAATGCAAATACATTAATTACATTAACCGCGAGCGGTGAAAACAAGTGCGTCTTTTTCTTTTTTTTTTATCGTATCGCTTGAAAGGAATCACGCTGTACATAAACATGCAAAGGAACCATAGGTATAGCCATAACCATTGGTATAGTTGCGAAAAAATCCCGATCCCGTCCCGAGATCCCGGGATCCACATTTCGAAATCCCGAAATCCCGGGATTATAAAAACGGCTCGGGATTCGGAACCTTAGTCCCGACTCCTGAAAAAACGTCTGCATCAGTGATTCGTGCAGTCCCCTCGAAACCCCCCCAAATGTTTGGCAACACCCCCCTATTTTCCCCTGTGTACTCCTGTTACAATGTAACTGCTCCCTCAATTTTTTTACCTAATATATATAAACTAAATATAACTAAACTGGATAAACTAAACTGGATAAACTACTGGTATGTATGTATGTTCTGCACATGCAGTATCCACAATCCATGCTCTGCATATCTTAGTATCATGCACACCATGGTATCTCGCCTTGGATACTGCTGATCGAAATGAAGGGGTCAAGCATTATCTTCTTGATTCCACTTTCTGCTATTTCTTTTTGCGATTTCCTACTGTACGAACATTGAAAGCTGATATTTTCAAACGTGTCCATCTCGTAATTTACTTTTTCAGGTCCTAATTAAATAAAAATTATTGCATAGCTTTTAGTAATTTAGCAGACGATGTCATGTTTATTCCATAGGATATGTCAAAATTCAGACGTCTGGCAACAATGATCGCCGAACGGGCCGAGCCCCCATTAAGTCTGTAGTGCTACTGAAAACTAACGAGACCAGGCAACAGCATGGCAGTGGAATTGCCAGGTCAGAGCGAGAGCTCGGGCTGACCGAGGCAAGGCTATTTATTATTCGCGCCTTGATGTGATAGCGCTGGCAATGCCACCACAGGGCCTCCACCCTAGCCAAGCGCTGGAAGCTGGCGAATAGAAACGAGCTTGGGAGCCCAAGTGACTTGTCGGGGCGGTCTGAGTCGGGGAGACGGTGGGGGAAGAGCAGCCGGAGTAGTGAGCGGACAGCTTGCCGTGGGGGGTGAGTCGTGGAGTAGCTCCACGAAGAAGGACGGCGGCAACGGTGGTACAGCGTCGACGTATGCCGGCTTAAGCCGTTCTAAGGCAACAGTGTCCTCGCGGCCGTTCAGCTGAATGGTGTAAAAGTTGGGTGAACGGCGCAGCACGAGGTGAGGGCCTTTGTAGGGCGGTTGCAGGGGCTTCGTACAGCGTCACAGCGCACAAAGACGTGTGTGCAGGAGGCAAGGTCGGGCTGCTGGAAGGCCGAGGGCACACGCGAGGGCCGAGAATTTGCTGGACGAAGGGCGGCCATAGTACGGCGGAGCCGCGAAACGTAGTCAGCTGGTGAGAGAGCAGTGCTGCCTGGCAACGGGTAAATGAGATCTCCGGGGAGGCGTAGGGACATGCCGTATACCATCTCGGCGACGGCGCAGCTCATGTCAGCTTTGAAGGTGGAACGGATCCCCAGGAGCGCGAGCGGTATGACTTCTGGCCAGCGTGCTTCAGGAGCAGCCCGGAGGGCAACCTTGAGCTGTCGGTGGAAGCGCTCAACGAGGCCGTTTGACGCCGGGTGGTAGGCAGTCGTTCGAATCCGCTTGCAGCCCAGTGTGTTGAAGAGTCTAGAGAAGAGGGCGGACTCGAACTGGGGACCTCGGTCTGACGTGATGATAAAGGGTACACCGAAGCGCGGCACCCAGGTGTTCAAGAGGGCGGCTGCAACTGTGGATGCAGTGGCGTCGGGTACCGGTACAGCCTCAGGCCAACGGGTGAAGTGGTCAATGATGGTGAAGATGTAACGATAGCCGGATGATATTGGGAGTGGTCCCACCAAGTCGATGTGGATATGAGCGAAGCGGCTGTCTGGCGCGGGGAACTGAGAAGGATGAAGGCGGGTGTGCCTGTGAACCTTGGTCCGCTGACACGGAATGCAGGCTTGAACCCAGCGCCTGATGTCCTTGTTCATGAAGGGCCAGACGTAGCGCCGAGATATGAGTTGAGTTGCGCGTATGCCAGGATGGGATTGTAGAGGACGATAGTCTTCCTCCACATGAGTACCGACCGGCGATGATGGTATACCACGGAGAGGCGATGACGGTGGCCTATCTCCATGGCCGCGCCGGTGGAACTGAGGCCGGTGCTCAGGCGCGTGGCCATCTTCGTCGTTGTCCACGGCCCGCTACAGTGCTCCCCCCCTCAGACGCGGAGCGGCGATAAGAAAGATCCAAGAATCACGTCTATACCGGAGGGAGAGAGCCAGAGTGACCGTGGATGACGCGCACTGCTGGACATGTCCTCGGGCGGCACAGCACACGTTGCAGGCAGAGGTCGATGAGTGGGGCGGGAGCGGCCGAGATGAGGTTTGCCAGAGATGAACGTTGACGTCGTCGAAGGCGTGGTCTGGCGTTGGAGTCGTGGCCTGGGGCGCCGCAACCGGCACGGGAGCGAGAGCTCGTAGGGTCCCAGGAAGTGAGGCGGCGTAGCCGTGAGGATTGCCGAGACGCCGGCTGATGCGTGCCGTGGCGTCGGCTGCCGCGACTGCCGAAACCGGCAGGCGAGCACGTTGCTCAGGTGTCGCGGCCGGCAGCGAGTGAGAGTTGAGATGCAGAAATGAAGAAGAGGGTGGTGAGTGTGCCGGGGGCCGTGGATAGCGGTCCCTGGAAGCCTTGAATCGATGGTCGGTGGGCGGATGCGATGATCAGTGAGCTGTCGGGTCGTTGCGGGTCTGTCGGTCGGTCGGTACGGGTCGGTCGGGTCGTTGCGAGTCGGGCGGTCGGTCTGTGCGGGTCGGTCGGATCGGTAGCGTGGACAGAAGCGGGACGGGAGCGGTCGGCGTGTTGATCGGCGAGCAGCGGTCGTGATGTCGTCATGATGAGGAATGGCGGTGGCTTCCAGGGAGAGCGTGCCGTGGTGTTGTCAGAAATTTGGGATGGTCAAGGGCCTAATTGCTCCGAACTTGATCTTCATCGTCCGGGTCACCAAATGTAGAGGAGGTGGAGTTCCTCTACATGAGCCCCGACCGACGGTGATGGTATACCACGGAGAGGCGATGACGGTGGCCTATCTCCATGGCCGCGCCGGTGGAACTGAGGCCGGTGCTCAGGCGCGTGGCCATCTTCGTCGTTGTCCACGGCCCGCTACAGGATAATGAATGATAGCTCGAGAAGACTTCTCGTTGAAGTGCCGTCGGAACAAATGGGCGGGGTCGACCTTGTGACGTGTCGCACGCGACCGGATGTGTAGCGCCTAGCAGGTCGACATCCTCTATGTTTTGTCATGAAAAATGTTTTCTTTCTGATGAAAACGAGAAAAAATAATAATTTCATGGTCCCTTTAATATTAGCGTTCTTCTTGTGACATTCGCCCGTGGTACCTGTAGCCTCCACTAGGAGACATCTTTCAGTTAGCATAGGCATATTTCTATGACTGTCGGCGAGTACTTTAGCGTGCCAGGGGACGCCGTTGCTACTAGTGAACAGCCAGGAGAGTAACAAAATTGGCGCCACCCCCACTGCAGCCGTATCCGGCTCAGATACAAATCCCAAGGTTGTTTGGAGTCATTGCAAGAGTGGGTGGTTACTGTGCCTACGGCCAGTATTTGTAAAGGTTTTATGTTGACCCTGTTTCGACTTGCAAGAGAACAAGGAGCAGTCAAAAACAGGGACAACGACACAAGAAGACACACAAACATCTGAGTCATGTACCATCTGAGTCATGTACCAACTGAGTCGTGTACCAATGAGTTCTCTGAGTCATGTACCAACAAGCCCATCAAGCTACTCTAGAAATGGACAAGCGGGGTTAAGCGCGGGTCCGGGTCACCACTGTAGCGCTACTGAACACCAACAAGACCGGGCAACAACATGGCGGTGGAATTGCCAGGTCAGAGCGAGAGCTCGGGTTGCCCGAGGCAAGGCTATTTATTATTCGCGCGTTGATGTGATGGCGCTGGCAATGCCGCCACAAGTCTACCCCTATCCGACTGCTGCGGGATCATACTAAAGTGTGATCATACTATAGTGCGTTTGCGTACCTTGTGGGAGTTCAATAGCGGAACTACAGTCACAATCAATGGCATCATGCGTACGCATTGCTGCAGTACTGCTCGTTATAATTCATTGTCGCTCACAAATACCTCTCTGAGACTTTTTCGCTTGTAGTAAAAGTGTTCTTCAGGTCTCAAGGAGATTGTCTCCTTGAGAGAGTACGTAAATGATCACTTGAGGTCCACCCGCCGTTGCGCAAACGTTGAATGCGGTTAGCTTTGGACGTTTCCCAACACTGCCTGATGCCACTGAAAAAGGCGCATCCGGAATCGAAGGGCATCAAGAGCACGTCTGGATCGAAGCGGTACAGACTGGTCTGCTATGATTAGTGTTCCACTGCCTATCCTAAAGCAAACAAGAAACATTGCGAGGATTTTCATTGCTACCTCGAAGGGGCACTGAGGTGACCCTCAATCCTACGGTGTATTCTCCAACGAATCAAATGAGCTCCTGCGAAAGAACGACGGGCGCAAGCGAACTGCGGCACGCGCGCGAAGCCTCTTTTCTACACACCTTTGTAATATACTCCGCATACTCCGCCCTTGGAAAGAGCATATCAGAGGATAAGGGAACGTCGTGACGTAGCGTGGTCCCCTGGCATGTGACTCGTGACGTAGACTGGGTGAAAGCAGCGCGTGAACTGAGAGTAAAGCAACAAAGAAAAGGCACGGGGACTTTTCGAGGTCAGGCGACGATCGTGTGAGTCGTCCGCGGTTCCTTTCTCAGACTGTTTTTGCAAACTTAATTGCGCATCGACAACACACGGAACGGCGAAATTATTTTGCGTGGTGAGCCCTATGACTGACATCTTGACGAATGAGACAGGGTTTCGAGCCACGTTAAATCACACCTCATTGCCCCTTTAAAAGTACAGGGGGAAGCTGGAGCACGCAATAAAGACGCCAAGGTGGATTCACAGTTGCTTCTCTTTCACATGAAAATATCTCCAACGTGCCGATAAGTCAACAAAACGTTTTTACAGTAGATTGTCCGGATCCTTGTGGGGGGGGGGGGGGGGCGACAACGTGGGCAAAGCACGCAGCAAAGTCCACACATTTCCGTCGGATCGCCGTTTGTAGCGGTGTCTGAAGCGGTATCTATGCGTTAAACTCACCAGGAGGAGTTCCAAAGCTCAAGAAGAAGTCCGCGGGCAGGACAATCTTGTAGTCCCAAGTGGCGTAGCATCCTTCCTCGTCATCAGAGTCATCAGAGTCATCATCTCCCTAACAACAATATCAGCTCTGTTTTGATGATGGCGATGATGATCATGATTAAGGTGTTTCATCACTACAGGCAACGCTCTGTACGTTTCCTTACCGCTTTTTTCTTTTCCGGTTCGATTTCGTCGTTCTGGCATGCCTGCGTTAGAAAAAGACACGCTGTCACTCTCTAGTGTGCGGGGGCTGCAAGCTAGTTGCTGTTGAAATGTTTTTTGGAAGGGGGGATGTGGAACTCTTGTTCTCAAAGGACTGATAACTGTCGCGAACGAAGGTGTCTGGCGTGAAACGTGCCGAAGTTCTAGGCAAGGGCATACAGAGGGCGGGGCCAAAATGGTAAAAACGAGGCTCGTGGCCTAGCTTGAGAGAGAGGCTCCTGTTTCCCCGGACCAGGAGGAACTTGCTGGGGGGGACTGTTGGTATCGCTTGTGTTTTTTCTTGCATTCGCTAGTATGTAATAAATCGTTGCCTTTGTATTACGTGTTGTTCGTGTAGTACTTCCTTTCGCCGGTAAACGGACGGCGGGTTCTGGTTGTGGGTTTCGCCTGCCTAGAAGAGGCAGTAAGGTTCCCACAGCTGGCGCCCAACGTGGGGCCCGGGTCCGTTGGCGAGAGGAGGGTACGGTCTGTAACGTTTTAGGCTCGCTCTTCTTGGGGGAAAGCCTTGGCTTGTGCCGTCTGAAGGTATGAAATAAATCATTTGCTTGTTGTTGGAACTTGTGTCTGCGTTCCTTGCGCGGGTTGGATGAACGGGCGTGGTCCCGGTGGTTGGTTAACCGGAAGGTTTTCCACAAATTGCACTCGAAAATTTGTGCTGCCAAATTCGCTGTTCAAATATAGGGTAATCATAATAGGCGTGTCCAGATTATCGGTTTGATTTTCACGCATAGGTACAGGGGTTGCCTCCCGCAAGCTGGTCCTGTTTCATGATGGTCGATGTATTCTCGGAGACACAGAGGTACACTAAACAGCTCGCCTCACATTTTTCCGTTTATTTATGCGCATATATAGGCTGCTGTCGGAGTTGTGCGTGTGGATTGCAACAGGAAATGATCATATGGAATCAACACAACTAGAGTAAAGCTCTGAAGTGCGGCACGGAAACACCACCATAAAGGATCACGCTAAAGGACACACTAATTCATCGGGCACACATAATCATTCTGGGAAGTCGTGCTTACGGCGTCCAATGCAAGTGTATCTACTCGGAAATATAGTGGCAGCAAAAGGTATATTACTGCGACACCCGTCCAAGCCATTTGTACGTGTTGTTGGGGTACCTCCTATGAAGAGAGAAGTGTCGCAGTTTACACAGTCAGGGGCGGATATGTCAGACGCATCGCTCAGAACAGAATGAAATATTCTGAGTAAAAAACTGTACGAAGTTCGTCTTTCATGACCTGGTTGACAAGTTTCTCAAATATATCACCCTGACCCCACCCGCGGCGCCTGACGCAGGCATACCATGACTTCCCGCCGACGCACTGCATGTACACCCGCAATTACACGCCCTCATCCATTTCCTTGGACATGTGCAGAATAGGGCAGCACGTTTCATCTGAAGTACAACCGCACTGCACGGACGACGCCTAGCTTTCGCATACCACTATTCTCACTCCGTCGCATAATAACACGTATCTGATCTTATACAAAAACATACCACAATATACCTTCGCTAAAGTGATACCTCCTCCTCCTTCCTAGGTACGTAGATTTCTCCTCGGATTGATGATTACCAGAAAGTAGGTATTCATCGCTGTGTAACACAAACATACTGTGTGTAATTTGTCCCAAAAACATCACATAAGTGGAATCGCCTTCCCAACTCATACTAGATCCCTAAATAGCATTGCACTGTTTAAAAATCAGGAACAATATGGCAGGTACGACGCACTTCCAGGGATAGCGATTTTGGCATCAAATATCTTTCCAACGTTTCCAAGTTTGATTTTTTTTTCATCGTTTACAGAGCGCGCTTTAGCTCCGGCGTGCGTTTTGTTATTTTGCAGCTAAAAGTACGCAAAGCTGCTGACGACGACGACAATTGCTAATATTCTTGGGCCTATTGCGGCACCTGTGTACATGCTGGTGAAACAAGAATGGTGTCGCCATGTAGCGGAGACTGAGCTCGCCACGGTGCGGCGCCAGCCGTACTCCCTTCGCTGCTCCGTTTAAATTCGCTCCCCAGAATACTCCTCGCGCGACGAAGGTAAAATTTTGGTTCTAGACTCAGAAACATGTTTTCTTTCTGATGAAAACGAGAAAAAAATCATTTCATGGTCCCTTTAATATTAGCGTTCTTCTTGTGACATTCGCCCGTGGTACCTGTAGCCTCCCCTAGGAGACATCTTTCAGTTAGCATAGGCATATTTCTATGACTGTCGGCGAGTACTTTAGCGTGCCAGGGGACGCCGTTGCTACTAGTGAACAGCCAGGAGAGTAACAAAATTGGCGCCACCCGCACTGCAGCCGTATCCGGCTCAGATACAAATCCCAAGGTTGTTTGGAGTCATTGCAAGAGTGGGTGGTTACTGTGCCTATGGCCAGTATTGATTCAGTTTGTAAAGGTTTTATGTTGACACTGTTTCGACTTGCCACGCTCAGGAATCCAGTCTTGTCGCTTGTGGACAAACAAAATGAACAGAAATGGACACAGAGAACAAGGAGCAGTCAAAAACAGGGACAACGACACAAGAAGACACACAAACATCTGAGTCATGTACCATCTGAGTCATGTACCAACTGAGTCATGTACCAATGAGTTCTCTGAGTCATGTACCAACAAGCCCATCAAGCTACTCTAGAAATGGACAAGCGGGTATGCAGACATCTAGTACCATCTTAGTTCGGATACTTGAAACAAGAAAAACAATAAGCAAGAGAAACAGAATTTCTGGTGTGGAACCCACAATTAGCGACACTTGGAGATGAATCAATGTAGATAATGTAATAGTGTAATCCATCATATTTTGTAAATAAATATTGACTCATCTCTCACTGGCATGGTTTAGCGTCGTAGGTTTTAGGTTTAGCGTTTTATGGTCTCGTAGTTATGCTGGCAGGGCTATCATCAAGGTGGAAGCAAATGATTGCGTAACATTTCTCAGTTTGCTTTTGCTTGTGACAGATTGTCACGCAGTTTACCAACTGTATAACAACAAAATGATTGCTAATATGTTCTTATTTCTTGCAGATGACTCAGTTGATGGAACGTTTTTGAAGCAGTTTGTGTTTGACGTCATCAAGAAGTCAGCCAGTGGGAGCACAAGTTGATACCGTTATCTGTGATATGGGCCCCAGCAATAAAGCACTTTTGAAATCGTGCGGTATTGGTGGTGGGATAAACTCTTGAGCCAGCGTGCCCTGCATCCACCGTTGCTGTGCGGAACGGAGGCTGTACTTTTTCGCTGACCCGCCACATGTACTCAAGAACATCCGAGGTCGTCTCGTATGGGCCAGTCTATCCGTCTTCCACCCGGTGTTGTCGAAGCTGAGCACCCTACAAGTGACGAGGTGAGTGCCTATGGCCCGGTTTCAGCAACGCCGATTAAGATTCCAATCGATATCAACGGTCCCTTAATCTGAAAGCTCAATTCTGTTTCGCTCAAGGGAGTTATTGTCACTATTCATCACGTCACCAACAAACATTTGTGGAAAAGAACTGAGCGTTAAATTTGAGTCTTACCAACCATTGATCTAGGTTCCAAGTTAATCAGCATTGGTGAAATCGGGCCTATACGTGTTTGACTGTAGTGTTTATTTAATGGAGTTAAGTGACGCATTGATGGTTTACTAGGTCTCAGTGCGGCACCAAAGGGGGGTTGCGGAGATTGACGCTGTCCATGATTTGAAGCTGGCACCCCACTTCAAGCTGCGGTACTAGCAGCCTACCCATTCAGAAAAAATAACGCCTCGTCTGCTGTGGAAGTTTTAAATCATGCCGTTGCTGCAGCCATTCGAATCCTGGCCAACCTGGGTCA
Organism: Ornithodoros turicata; assembly: GCF_037126465.1. NCBI lineage: Eukaryota > Metazoa > Arthropoda > Arachnida > Ixodida > Argasidae > Ornithodoros > Ornithodoros turicata. The sequence goes on from NC_088202.1 coordinate 22,830,098, forward strand.
CCTTGACAAGGAATCGTTAACTTATGCTTGGTTCCACGATCAGGTGGAGCGATGGTTCTCGTTCATGTCGGCCAGATCCATAAGTACTGGACTGAGTCACGCGAAGGAAAAGAAACACGGAGATGCTGTGGCTTTCCTGAGGAAGTTCGCCAGTCTGATGTCAAGAGTTACAATCAGAAAATAAGTCCAGAGTGCCTGCTTTACGCCAGTGCAGGTAGGTGTCATGGTGTCGACGCAAAGCGCGATTTGACTGAAAGCCTTCTTTCTCGACAAACAACGATTCAAGTTCTTCATGCTGGGGAGACTAAGCCAGGACGCTTTGGAGAATCCGTTTTCTTGTGTCCGGGTAAAGAACTCTGTACCCATGTCCTAGGAATTCAAGCTGACACTTCGATTGATAATGCTTCCGCAGTATTTTCGTCCTAGTCGCGAAGGGAGCTACAACATCAGTGACAGTGGTGGTCCCTTGGAATTCGTCGAAATTGGAAAAGGCGTTTCACGGGACAATAGTAACCACGGCACCGCAGACACAGATGCTGACATCTTTGACTGTATAGATGACCCAATTCTAATGAATGACGTAGAAGCGCAGTCGCTCTTCTGCGTGGCAGGCTATATTACCAGAAGTGTTTCGTCCCGCTACAGATTGTGTACAACGTGCAACATATTCCTGCAAGAGGACCTAATTGATGACAACGATATGCTTCTCCAATTCAAGTCGTACTGAGGGCCCAATGCGAACAACCCGCTGTGCCGACCTTCAAAGAATGTATGGGACCAATTACAACACGCAGACAGGCTGTTCCGGTAGCAAGAAGATAAAATTTTCAATATGTCATTGCCACCGCCTACTCAATCTGTGTTGCAGTCCGTGGATTTCCACTATCCTTCTTGCCACGATATTGGCAGGCACCTGGTTGAGAAGTTTTTTTAACTCTGATGATGCAATATCATTCCGGAAGACCTACAAGTCTGCAAAGTCAGAATCTCCAAAATGTGGGATCAAAAGTGTTGCTATGCAGGTTTTGGCGGAGAACGTGAAGTGAGCATCATCGCACCTACAGTAATAAGCGCACAACCACTGCGAAAGAGGCAACACCACGAATAAGAGAAGAAACGAGAAAGAAGCCCTTTTCAGGGCCGCCCCTCTTGCCTTATACAGAGGCTGTGCTGTGTGTTATGAAAACCCTTATGAAATGTTTGAGATACACACATTGACAGTAGTTTTGAAAATAAAGTTTCCCTACTTGAAGTGAAATTTATCATAGTAGTCACATCGCATTCTGCAATGCTCACTGAAATCAAGTTATATTGCATGGCAAGCAATTTTGATACATAATCGGCACCGTTGGTTGGTTTCATCAGCCATTCAGAAATGCTGTGTGACTACTGCAGGTGGTCAGCTCTCAAGAGAGGAGAGAGAGAGAGAGAGACAGGAAAAACTGTAAGCAATATGTTTCAGATTAATCGTGAATATGCCAGAAAGAACAACAACGTAAAATCTCCTGAGTATATGAATTGAGATTGGGACTCAACGTGATGTATAAAATATATCTCAAAACACGTTTATTCAGGTTCAGTATATTGCATTGTGATGTTGGCCCATGATTTGACAGCTCCGTTTATCGAAACGTTATCGTGCGATATAATGAATCAAATAAACACTTATATAAAATTAGACAACAACGACACTGATAACAGCGACAAACATCTGCCGTGATATTTTTACAAATATAAATTCCGCCACGGGCAGTGATTTCCTACGGCTATTGTCGACGAATGACTACCCATTTTTTTCACAAGGTATTTTCACAAGGAACGCAGTCAAGAATTCAGGAATGTACTTTGGACACATTGTTGGGAAACACACACGCGTGAGGACCTTCCTACAGGCAACCGAGAAATCATCACCACCGATGCGTCAAACCGAACCGAAAAGCGCCTTGGAAGGAGGGGGCTGGTGAGAGGGGTAGGCCCCAGGATGGCCGTCGCACTCGGCTACGTAGCTCAGTGCCGATACTGTAAGCGTAGTTTATATAGTGAGTGTAGTTCAGACGTGTCCTCGTGGGCGCGCCATGGGTTATGAAAGCTGTGCAGAGTTGTGGCGGATGGCTGCGAGACGGCGCCGCCAAGCTGAAATCGGAGGAACCGACACCGGTCGTTCAGCTGTGGACGCTGTCTTGCGTTAGCATTGTGTAGGGCTGTCTGAAGGGTTGTGTGGCGTTTGTGAAGGGTCATTGAAGAGTTGTGCAGCGTTGTGAAGGTTAGTTCCCAAAGGGCCTTCAAGTTTTAATGCCAATGTATTTCTGTTGTATCCACCAATGGATCGACCATGTTCTTTTTCTCTCCTTTCCTCTTTTTTTTGCGTTTGACTTTTGCGTCTACCTAACAACTGTGAATCTAACGCACACAGCAGCGCTCAGAAATCAGTTTCGATTAAGCAGAGGAGATGTGTCCTCTTGCTGTGACTAAGAAGTGCATTTTAAGTAATTGGCTGCAGAAATATTGTGCATGACGATTTTAAGGATCATAAATAATCTTGTGACAGCAGTTCCTTCGTTTTCTTTTCTAAGGAGCACGCTCTCGCCTAATATGTTCCTGCTTAGGTCCGGAACGATTGAAAAGAAGGAAGAGTGTTGAGAGTTTGAATATATATAAAAAAACGGGAGAAAAGCAGATGAGCCGATTGACCTGCTCATGTAGTTAACCGCGGCAAAAATTCCAAGGTACAACATTTCTTACCTCAATAAAGAATAGCCGAGGTTTTCCCTTAAGGTTTGGGCAGTTTTGGTTATTGAATACATTGATTATACTTTGCAGTGGCACCCTGCATTCCTCGGATGAGATGATGCTCCCTCTCTCTCCGTGACTCATAACGCAGACAATCAGAAGGGAATCACACTCTGTTATCCACTTGGTAACACCTGCAATGCGATATAAAGTTTGATATTTTGAACCCGTATTTTCCCCTAATCATTCATTATGACTTGAACGCACTGGTTACCTGTCGAGTGCGTCTTTTACACTGCTCTCACAGAACGCAACACCAAGGCCAAAAGTTTTGAATGCAGATTTCCTTTCATAGCTTTCATTCTTTTCTCTCTAAACTGATGACGCTACTTTCGTCAGAAGGTATCTTTCTTTTTAAATATTATTGTATTTTACATTAGTGACAGGCTTTGACATCTTTGGCTAGTGGCAGATTTGAACGCGGTTTACGTTTTTCTAAAGACAGAAAACTGAATGATGCCTGGTTCACACTGCAATATCTCTCCATTGAGGATACGGTACAGAAAGAGTGCGGATGCGGTTGTCGTGCGACACGCTGTTCATACACATGCGTTCTTGATACCGAAAACTCCTATGGCTGAAATAAATAATAGCGCCACTCGTTCAACGTTTGTTCATCCATCCGTCCGTCCGTCTGTCTGTCTGTCTCTCTCCACTCTCCAGTGCTCCTTCGCTCAATGGCCAGAGGTAATCCGTACCATGGAGTCCGTACAGAGTAATCCGTATCGTAATCCGCGGAGTTCGGTCGAGCCCAACCCTGGCAGTGCGTGTGCTATTCAGTCCGCCGCACTTCGTAGCCATGATAACCGTGCCCCGCCGCATCCGTAACGCGTGAAAATGCAACACTGTGAACCAGGCATGATTCTACCAGCGTGTCTCATAGCGAGTGTACATAGGGTAGCCACCAGGGTTGCGGAATGGGATCACCCATTCATTCCAATTCCTTCCATTCCATTCCAATTCCAATTCAATATTTGTGATAATTCCATTCCTTTCAATTCCACGGAATGAAAAGGTATGGTCAATTCCCACTCCTGGAATGGCTTGGCAACCCGATTTCATTCCTCTAATTCCACCAATAAAATAATTAGGACCCGTAACCGTATTTGCTAGCCCAGCAGTGCTATAGAGAAGATTGACATTACCCAGCACGGAAAAAGCAGAAAGACAAGCTTATTTCGCCCTCCTCCTCTCCTCCTCCTCCTCCTCCTCCTCCTCCTTCATTGGCATCATCATTACAGGAGTTTTCCACTAAAGTAACTGCTGCAAGTCATGTGGGGTTGCGGGCCTCACACTAGTGAAGCCAAAATCTCCATTTTATTTTTCTTTAAACCCAAACCAAACCATCGCCCTTGACCGTGTAGCACCCAGACCGTTACATTCCAATTCCATTCCGCCTGCGAAAAAATGCCTAATTCCATTCCCATTCCATTCCCAGGAAAGTTTCCGCCATTCTATTCCAATTCCATTCCGGGCTCTGATAAATCTGGAATGATTCCCGAATCATTCCAACCCCAGAGTGCCAACTCCGCAACTCTGGTAGCCACAATGTCCGAAAGGACAGATTACTGCAGTTAATTTTAAAACTGAATGTTTCAAAGTGATACTACATGTGGGGATACTACAAAAGGGATGCTTGGAAAGAATACTGTAATCTTAGTCCCAGCGCTACCTGCGCAAGCTTTGCACCCTGGCCGGTTATTTATATGAAAAAGACCGAGTTGCAGATTCGGTCTCGTTGTCGCCAACCTTGACACGTGAACGTTGACTCGCAGTGTATGGTGGGAAATATGGCGACGAGAAGACCATGTATAAGAACAGATAACACAGCGATCAAAGATTTTCGTGCCCCCTGTTGCTCCACTCCTTCCTGCAGTCCTCACTACACGTGCCCCCGTCAGTACGCCGCTCATAGCCACAGTTGCCTCGCGGCGCTAACACGGAGTTGAAGATGCTCGCTTGCAAGTTAACCAAGCAAGAAAAACATCTGCGATGCTTCTCGAACGAATAAGCGACTACAAGCATAAATAATCTGGGGCTCCTTCAAGAATGCTAATTTGTCGGAAATTTATCGTAAACATTACCCAAAATGTGCTTCGTTCTCGAGTTCTTAGTACGTCACCAGCTTTAGACCCGTTCTACATGCCCTTTGGGATGACAGACCCGTGCTTCCCCTCTAACACCAAGCACGGGAAGCGCACAAATGATGTATATGTAGATGTCAGAAGGAAGCTCGTAAGTGACAACTTTATATTTCGGCACAGTTTAATGCGCCCCCATTGTTCGAGAAAACAAAATGATGATTTACATTCGATATATGCATCGTCTAAAAAATGCACACAATTTTTTTAGTGATATTTAAGAGAGTCAAGCTACATCTCTGGCTGGTTTTGGCTGCAATAGCCCAGATCGACAAGTACACAAGCTGATGTATGTCAGCATTGAAAATATAAAGGAAAAAAGGCAATTCAAAATAGCTCACTCAATTTACTACTTTTCATAGCTTAGACCTTGACAGGTGTTGTTTTATCCTAAAATGGTTGTATTGCTAAAATCCACGAGAATGACCGTCATCACATTAACAAGTTTCAACTGTATACCAAGTAATAACCAACATGTGCTTACTTTTTCTGCAATCAAGATGTGAATTACATCGTTGAGTTGCAGGCTTCAGTGAAAAATCACTGCTTGTGATGTCACTGCTGAATGAGTACGGCACTGCTAGTGACGCAACATGTGATTCCAGTGTCTTCCACCCCACCCCATGTTAGTTCATGAGCAATTAGCATCAGAATCAATGAGCTTGCATGATGCACTTATGCTGAGATATGTTACGGGAGAAATACTCCCGAAGCGATTAAAGGAAGTGCATACGAGTACATATGCTTTGCAAACAAGTTGTTCCAAAGTATAATTATGTTCGTGTTGAATTGGCAAAGCATTAGTCATCTCATAACAAAGTGATGAAAGAAAGTAGTGAGAAATGCAAAGCCGCAAGCACTGTTGCATGGCCATGTTCACAATGGGCAATGACGTGTTTCACTTTCCGTACCGCGGACTGACTATGCTCAATGAGTGGTTTGCAGTGTTTACGATTGATGTAGGACATGGCAACTACCGATGAACTTTGCAGATTGTGCAATGATATCTTTTGTGAACAATGAAAACCTCAATATATTCTCATGCAATTTTGATCCTACAATTAATTGAGGGTTTCAGGTATTTAGGTGTGCACCTCTCTTCTGATATATAGTGGAAATCACACATTGGTAACACATCCTCTAAGCCTCTTAAAAAAGATTGTCTTCTTGAAGTGGACACGAAAACTACCTTTCGCAGACAGTACACTGCTGGTATAATTACAGCTAATTCAGAAAAAGTAGTATCAAATTTGAGGGTACTCTACTCTATCTTCCTCTGCATGGTACTAAAAACTGTGATGATTCCAAGAGTTCAACGTCTTGGCCCAGATTCTGTAGCAGATTTATCAGCCATTTGTGTTCCTATTTTGTGGTACTGTGGCAAACTAGCCACTCCACCCACATACCAGCATTCCTAGGTTACACATAACATGTAGTTATAAGAGTGGTTTAAACCACCTCGCAGAAGTTGCGGATCCTGTCCATCAACTTTATTTTGAGATGGACAGGGAGTTTCATTGCCTGGGGCGATACTCTACCCCATAGCTGCTTGTGGTGTGAGGAGGAAAATAATGTCCCATGGAGTCCAAAATTTCCAAAAGAGGGCAAAGCTTTGAGGGCAGGCATTCGTGGGCTCGATTTAGCCATAGGCCAAGCAATTTTAGAGAGAGGGGCCGGAGTTCAGATTATTGAGAGATCCGAATATGGCAGTTTTGAAAGCTCGGTAGCGTGGGAAATGACAAAGAATATACTCTGGGTCTTCTACAGCACTGCAGTGACAGCATCTGAGAGAGTCAACTTGCCTCATGTGGTAATGACACTGAGCGGTAAATGCCCCATTGAGTCACAGTCCATGAGTCACAGTGCACCATGTTTGCGACACACACACACACACACACACGCACATACATTGGATGGTGATGGGGTGGGCGATACACCGCCGCTGAGGCGGTACACTGCCCTATTTCGCGTTGGGAGAGGCTAGAAGTGTTTTGTGGCATCCAGAAACCAGGCTCTGGTTCAACATTGCTCAGTATAGACGGGAGGAAAATGTCAGTTGTCCATTGACAGCAAGACTATTTATACAATCCATTGATGTATTGGTGAACGAGATCTGCTTTCTACATGACCAGTAACAGTCCTTTGCTATCTTTCACTGTGATTTAATTAAACACATCCCTCATGTCACGTTGTTCCCGGCACAGTTTTACCTTGCTGAACCACTTTCGCGGCTCTTATCGAACATAACATTAGCGGTTCTTCGTAGGCTGAGGCCGAGGAAAGCAAGAGACGTTTACATGATGGTTACGTGATTACCGTCGTGACAAATGGTCGACACAGCAGATTTGCGGTACGTTTTATATGTTGCTCATCCTGGACATTTTTCACTACCCGATTTCCTGTCCAAAACAGCTACGACTGCGTCAATGTCACTTCATCCATGAATTCCTTCATGAGTTGCACGCGCGTGTTACCACACCAAGTCGTTACACGTCTGAAAAATACCTGACGAAATCGGCAGAAGAAACATATGCTTTATTACACCTTGCAGTGATTATCCTTTTATGCAGCACATCCCACAACACCATACGGTCCCGTCATTACTCCATTTTCTCAAATAGCCTCGTCCCCAATGGTGGCCAAACGGCCGAACCGCTGAAGCGTTCTTTCCCTACAGTATTCATACGCATAGTTATTTACGCCTGTAACCTAATGTAAATTAATGAATAATTGAGAGATGCATGCTGAATATGACACAGAATTGCATAAAGACTCGTTATTCTGGAGTGTGACCTTCTTAAACACTCCATTTCTTAGCGACAATAAATAGGGACACTCGGTTAGAACAGAATAGGAAAGACGAGGTCGCAACTTTCAACCACTTTACTAGAATGAGACCAAAAAATACAAGCCTCTTTCAAACCCTCCCCCTCTTCTTCCAAACCTGAGTGCCGCATACCGCTTCAACCGCCAAACAAAGACGATACCGCCAATCATGAAAGATAACACCCTTCAGAACACCCGTCCGGAGTTGATAAGGTGTTGCTGTTTCTCTGTCAGGGTCGCCGTCGCAGCACTGACGCATTTATCTTTAAGTTGCATTATCGTTTTTGTCTCTAACACATGCCGCACATGAACGTCTTTAGATCTGTATAAGACTTTTGTCTGGCTGTACTGGGGTTGGCACCGGCAATAAATGACGTGGCCTGCAAGCCGAGATCCCTCTTCATCTTTCTTGTCCACCTTGTTTCGATGCTCTCGGATCCGGTCACTCAAACACCTAGAGGTTTCTCCTACATAGTGTCGACCGCATGACGTTGGTATGGAGTACACTACACCCGCGCAACACTCCACGAATCTGTTCCTGTGTTTTACCCCGCAAGTCGGTCTGGCATCCTCTGCCGCGACCCATCCCGGCAATGAACTGAGTTTGCTCCTAACAGTGGGCACAACCTTGATCCCTTGTTTTTGAGCCACTTTTACCTGTCGGTGCGTTGCTCCATGCACATACGGGATCACCACCGTCTTCTCCAACGTCATGCGGTCGACAGTATGTAGGAGAAACCTCTAGGTGTTTGAATGACCGGATCCGAGAGCATCGAAACAAGGTGGACAAGAAAGATGAAGAGGGATCTCGGCTTGCAGGCCACGTCATTTATTGCCGGTGCCAACCCCAGTACAGCCAGACAAAAGTCTTATACAGATCTAAAGACGTTCATGTGCGGCATGTGTTAGAGACAAAAACGATAATGCAACTTAAAGATAAATGCGTCAGTGCTGCGACGGCGACCCTGACAGAGAAACAGCAACACCTTATCAACTCCGGACGGGTGTTCTGAAGGGTGTTATCTTTCATGATTGGCGGTATCGTCTTTGCTTGGCGGTTGAAGCGGTATGCGGCGCTCAGGTTTGGAAGAAGAGGGGGAGGGTTTGAAAGAGGCTTGTATTTTTTGGTCTCATTCTAGTAAAGTGGTTGAAAGTTGCGACCTCGTCTTTCCTATTCTGTTCTAACCGAGTGTCCCTATTTATTGGCGCTAAGAAATGGAGTTCTACCAACCGGCCCTACTTTTTCTGTTGATGTTCTTAAACACTGATTTTCTCACGTATCTCCATGCTTAACACTGGACTGCATAGACCCATTGTGATTTATTTTGACAGCGTGAATTTCAAAGGGTTGGATTTTGAAGGGTGCATTTCTTAGCGTGGATTTCAAAAGTTGTATTATTAAGAGTGGGTAACAGGGTACACCCGTGTGACAAACGCCCGTGAGATTGCAAGCATACACCACCTGTTCTTGTTATCAGGGGGCAAACTGGGAATTGATTTGGAATAGCAGCTAATAATATGTTACTCGAATGTAAGTATGAAACAGCACACAAGACAGCGCGTAATTGTTACTAGCAGACTTATACAGTAACAATGGCAGCATCAACGGAAAGTATGCAAGTGTTACGTGGATTCTGGCGGCAGCATCACGAGCCTGCACATGAGTAAGATGTTCGTGCTGTTGCGAGAAACCTTTTTGCATTCTATTTTGTGTATGTTTAGGCAACTTTTCATATCGAATCACATCCGCATTGTTCTCTCAGGTACTGTGAATTAGTTCTCCCTCAGTTCGGAAAGCCACAGCTACCATTTCCGTATCTGCAGTACAGGAAATAGACTGGTGGGTCTCTGAAGGCACCACCTTGTAAATGTATTTTGTCTCACCGCAAATGAAAAAATAACAGGAGAAAAACATTCATCCTAGTCAAAAATTAATTCAGCTGTTCACTCTAACTGGATGAAACTGGTTTCAAGAAGTATAGGATACTCAGTAGCCACTACGCTCAGGAAGTGCTAGTTCTTAATCGATGTGGATCATCAGATTTGTGCAGGGCTGTGAAGAGCGTCAAAGTTGAGCAGGTGGTTCAGTTGTTTCAATTGAAAGAGCAAAACATATGTAACTTAGTCACTTAGCCTGTTTGTGCTATCTTGTCTCAAAGGAGTGCTAATTGTCAAATCAATAAAAATCTCTTATCTTAAGCCTATAGTCTGGAATCATTCAGTAGCTTGTCAAAATTGTAGAATACCATTTGCAACAAATTATGTATTTCTGCTGTATGTTCTAACTGCCAGTACACCTTCGTCTATGTGACCAAACTGAATTTATATTTGTGCGTTTCGGTCAAGAACTGCTGCAGTTATAGTGAGTACTGCAGGGAAACAATTTATTGCAACGGTGCTTCGTTTTGGCGCATTTTTTGTGTGGGGGTGGAAGGTCCCCCCACTTCCGGGGGCATCAAGTCACCCTGACTCCCTTATGTTCTAGAGTGAATGATAAAAGCAAAGGCAATTACTCAGACGAGACGTCCATATTTAACAGGTATTAAGTATCAAGTGACACTAATGAAAACGAAATTTAAGTACCATCTTTGCAAAAGCGTCACTGGAGCACCAACAAGAAGGTCACTCTAAGCGGCATTCCATTTAATAGTTTTAACAAGAAATGAACTGTTAAAGCCAGAGGTATGAAAACGGTATGGTTCAACATTACACGTATAATTATGATCAGTTTGTTGTGAAAAGGAACCTGTGTTGCAACATCAATTTCCATCCCACCGTCCCACCATCTCAGGTTTCTTCTTTTTGGTGTGAGTGAGTGAGTGTGTGTGTGTGTGTGTGTGTGTGTGTGTGTGTGTGTATGTGGTATTATACGAGGTTCGTACCGAAAGTAATGAGCAACTTCAACTCACCATTATTATAAAAGAAGAGAAGTTCCGCAATAGAAAAGTCAATTACTTCTCTGGAAAATAGGTATACGATACACGAAAGTACCTCAGTTGGTAGCGTGCTGTCTTACGGAGCTCGAATTCGCGGGTTACGTCCAGGCTGAGGACGTTAACAACGTGGCGGAGATAAACATTGCTTTCAGTACTCCCTTCTTGTATCGGAGATTTCTGGCGCACGTTAAACATTCCCAATGGTCAAAATTATCCGCAGTCATATGCTGCGGTACGTGCAGTATTTCACCCAACGAATGCAGCCTGACTCCTCTTAGGTCTAGGCCTGCTCCGATTAATAATAATCTTTGCATGAACGTTTGTTGTTAGCATATATTACGAAGGAAATTGCGAGTCTCGCACAGAGTAGAGGCAATATGTGACAGCATCGAAAGCGTAGCTTTGTGCGGCACTTGAAAAGAAGCGTACCTTTCATTTCTTCGATGATACGAGCTTCAGAGACATATCCCGTGATGTGCGTGGTTGTGAAGCCGAGCTTACAAAATCTTTCCGCCAACATGAAGCCTTCTCGGGCATCTCGATGAGCAAACGTACGAAAAACCTGCGGAGCAGCACAGAGTGATTACGGGATTACGGTAACAGGGACGAAGGAAGGAAGGCTCACTATGATAGCCCACCGAATACGCTATAACTTGTTCAAAGCTTCTATGCCGCGAACGATAACGGATTCTGCCCAATATTGCGCTTTAACGCAGGATAATTCCTAACTCTGTTTGTGAGTCGCGCAATTAAAGTCACTGCGACTTGACGGGTCATACATGAATATACCTCGCTTATACACGCCCCGCATCGTGTAGAATACCAGCAGAAAGCAAGGATTTCTCTCTGTACATCTAGAACAGTTGAATAGTTGCTGCTGCTTAGCGAAGTCTGTGGTATGCAGTCACCTTCGGGGATTACTCAGCGGGAAGTACGGAATTTGCAAGTATATATACAGTGTGTCCCAGCTAGCTGTCGAACAGATTTCTATATAGAGTGCGTTTCACCTAAGGTGATAAAAAATTATAACTGGCGACGTACTCGCCGGAGGATTGTCGGACTTGCGGCATTTACCTTCTGGAAACTTTTGCCATCGTTGAGGAAGGCTTTGGACAATTTTTAATTGCAGGAAATTTATTTTTTCAATTGAACTTTGAAAATTGCAAAGCGAACCTGACATTTTTTTTTTTTTTTTTTACAGAAATGTGGTGTCCTCCACGGATAACCGCAGACCCAACAAAAACTACGCACAGTATCGCAACAGAAATAGTCGAAAAGAATATTAAAAATTACGCTTTAGACCCGCCTGCTTGATTTTCGCAGAGAAGCGCGCGCGAAATCTGCGTCTAGACGAGAAAGTGTCCGCGCCTTCATTTGTCTTGGCTTCTTTGTGGTAAGACGGTTGTTTTGTTTTCTTTGTGATAAGTCGGTTGTCACCAGCATCAAGGACAACGCGGCGGAAAGAAGGGTAAAACAAGAGGTGGGGGCACTTCCTCCTCTCCCCGCAAATATCGTGCGCTTTTCTTTGCGACAATCAAGCTGGCGGGGCTAAAGACGAATTTTTACCGTTTTTTAGATCGATCGTCCGCTAAAAATTCGTGAAGGAACACCATTTTTCTCTTTATTTTGTTCATTGCGCATGTCCAGAGACGTGTCTTCCCTTTCGAGCTACTCTCCTAATTGCAGAAATGCAGAAGATACAGCGATATAGTGATGAGAAACAGAGTATGTTGTTCTTTTGTTTGTTCTTCTGCTGTTCCTCCGCAGTTTGTGGTATCGTGGCCAGGCATCGCGAGTGGCCAATGATTACAGGGCAACGAGAACCAGCACATATACAGGGTGTTTTTTTTTTTTTAAGAACTAGAAGAACGAAAGAGTTGCCGTTTCAGCAGGTGGGCTATACGGCCAGAGATTTCCCTAGGGGGGACAACCTTCTGCATTTTTGCAGCACCCCCCCCCCCCTGAAATTTCTCAGGTGACCCCACCCAGCTCGGCCACCAACACGTTCTGGTAGTGAGTCTGGCGCAGCCAATTACATCCTGTGCTGTCAAACTTGGGCTGCAGGACCACAGTCATGCAGTTGATCGTACCATGCATTTGTCCAAAATCATTTGAAAGTGACTGTGCAGTGCATATACCGCGCGCATATACGAGCAAAAATGCATCCGGGAACGATAACTCGATGTGGATCATCAAGAGTCATTTGCGCCCAACTCAATCAAGCGATGTGTTGTAAGGTTTTCACCGTTGGTTGCCAGGTGTTCATTGACAAGATGCTAGTCTCTTTTCTTTGTCGGTCGTGTGATTATGCATCTTCATGTTGAAATGCAGTTCACAATGAATCTCTATCCTAATGCACTGTGCTCTACCGTGTACGTGTACGATTCTTTCCGTGTCTACGAAAAGTTCCGTAAGTGGAACCTTCACCAAGCATGACCCCCCCCCCCCTTTGAAAGCTCGGCACCTCACCGATAGTGAATTTCTGGGGAAATCACTGTCAGGCAGTCATCCTGTAGAACAGCGCATGCAACACCTGGACGACTAATTAGCTACAATTTATTAATTAACTTATTAATAAGATGTTTTCTGGAAAATGCGGGATTGCAGAATTAGAGCCAGTCATTACTGAAATCCATCGCCCTTATTAAACGCCCTGAGAAACGAACGTACTTGGACATATAAGTTGCCAAATTTCGCTATAGAAATGTGCCGAAACCGGAACTACGGTGAACGAGCTTGAGCTCAGATAGAGGGATAGCCAATCTCTCTGAGAGGGCACGTGCTTTAAAGCGATGGACAAGATTGGAGCAGGTGCAAAATCTAAGGCCGCACTCCAACCCAGATAAGGTTAAGGCCGCGTCGTCTGCGTTTGAGAAGCACTTAGTCCTTGTTTGTGTTGCATAGCGAAATTTAACATTTTAGATATCAAAATAAGTTCGCTTCATAGGGTGTTTATTAAAGGAACCATGAAATGATTTCCGCGAATTACGAGTCCTCTGCAGGAAACCGTTCTCATGATCGCTCACTATCGTGCACACATCGACTTTTAACCGTATTCAGTACAACGGGGAAGGCAGTTATCAGACAAAAACAGCAGGGCGTAACCGCTGGATACATGCCTTCGAAGCGCGCTTACGTCATCGTCAACGTTTTCTCTCAGCCAACCGTGAACGACGAGGAGGACACACCCCGCGGGACCATGTGGGTGCATGATTTCGGTTTGGACAACAACGACGCCGCATGTGTCGTAGAAATCACTTGCAATACAGCGAAAGGCACATTATATGGGGTGTTTTTCTTATTCGTTACAGAATGTTTAATAAGAAACTAGCAGTGCAAAATAGTATGTACTGCTAGTAGTGCAGATTTAGTGCACTAGTGCAGTTAGTGCAAAAACTAGTAGTGCAAATTTTTGGAGGTGAGTTATATGGCAATGCGAACATTCTATGCGACAGCGTTTGCAACTACTGGACGATTATTTAGCTAAAATTCATTAATTAACGCGTTCATTAAATGTTCTCTTGGAAATGCGACATGGCAGAACTCAAGCCAGCGTCCTTAAAGGGACCATGAAAGGATATCTGACAAGCCCACGATCATTTTTATTCTGCTCCCCTATACTAAAGCATTCACTCTGTGAAATATGAGGTTGAAAATCGGTCAAATAGCGAAGATATTCTATATTAATCACGGGCGCGAACGGGAGCTGCTGCGGCCCGCCTCCGAGGCGAAATGCCCGTGACATCATACACAGAACATGTTGCCGATTCGTGGACGGGCTTTTGCGAGCAAACTGCAAAATTTGCAAACAAGATTGCATACTTCGCCATGAAATATGTTTCAGTTTTATCTGCAGACAAGATTGTATTAACGGATGACACAGAATCCTACGAAAAATCTAATATAGCCGTTTACTGTCAGCATGGTTACCGGAGCACGTTCTTCTCTTTGAACTTCTTCGTCAGAAGATACCTCCGTTGGTGACATTTTAGGAGCTGCTGAGAAACGAACGATTCATAGAGGCTGTGTGTGTCGCATGGTCTCTTCCACCATTGCTGACAATGCCAAGCCTGAACACTTAGAAAAAGGCGTACGTAGCATGGTGGCTGTACGTACCGTAATATCTAAGATGATGCACAGACCCTTACGGCCTTCCCAGATATGGTATCTGAAACGAGACCAACATCTCTGTCATACAGACCCAATGTCACGCATCAGTTCTTGATGTACAAGCACGACCCAGTGTACAATGCGATTTTGCACATTGCACTGTGGGACCTACCAGTGCCCTGGAGATGAGAGGGAGCGTTAGCTCCCGTAGTGCACTTGAGATAAATAGGTCTGACAAAAAGCTTTAAGTGCCACTAATGACTAAATCTCTTGTCTTTTGCTCTCTGAGACTTTTGCTCTACGTGACGCGAAAGCTAGACAACTTTAATTTTTATTTCTGAGAACTGTGACGCCATGTTATGCTCCGACAGACCACCCAGCTCTCATCTGGCAAAGTAGTTGCCCTTCGAGTCTTCCGGGGGGCTGACTTTTTGCACTCCTATAGTGGAGCCTCACGTGACATAACGTCCAACCGCTCCGACCTTGGAGAAAACACAAAGGAGGTTGAAGACATCTCTCCCATTTTCCCCTCTTTCGATCATCCTCTCCACCACGTCACCCTCCCCGGATGCCGATGTTGCTGCTAAGAGACAAAGGCCCTCTCCAGAACATGACGTCATTGCAGTTTGCGGGCTTATGATTACAGCACTCCCTCGATGCGTCATTGAAACTTGGGGACGCTCAGCAGATCTTCAAAAATTTACAGAGATGGACAGCGTACGTAAACAGGATTGAGATTTCCCGTATAGAATCATTGAGACGCCTTCTTTTCATGGACTAAATAAACGCTGTTTTCCGAGTCCTGAGTGGCACTTTAACTCCAAAGTGCTCTCCTGGAAGACTTTTCGCTGGAATTCGAGGTATTTCTAGGGTTACATTCATTTCAATTACAGTTATTGCAAGCAGAAGATTAATCACCCGTGACGTTTCTGTGATGTTGGGCAATGACGGTCACGGGTCAGCGTCCTCTCACACACCTCCACCTTCTCTGCTGTGTAATCTCTCATTCAGTTTGGCACTGATGATGTCCGTCGCATGACGGACTAAGCGTCTGAGTAAACCTTGTTATTTTGCTATGTTAAGTCGGAGTTTCTCTACAATTTTTTGTCCAGTTATGTCGTCTCCCGGCTTTTGGAGTGTTTTTGCACCTTCTCTGCAGCGAGAGCTTTTTCCACGTTCCTATGGTCTCGCACTGCGGCGCCGGTGACCTTAAGCCCGCCGGGGTAAATTATCTCCCCGCTCAATAGATGGCGCTGAATGGGGTCGATGGGAGTTAGGAGCAGTAAGAACTAACCAAGCTAAAGAAGCTTTCAAGACAGGAACATAGCATGGCAGCTCTCTGTCCGTGTCTAGAGCACTTCTTTGGCTATGCTACCAACATGCCATGGACTATGCCCCATTCCTGACTTCCCTACACTCTTAAAAATGAACTTCACCACATAGCACGCTCCTAGCCAACCAACAACGATCAATGACAACGTTCTCGCCCTAGAGTTGCTGAAAACGGGAGGCGGAGCCTATTTTGTGTCCATTATGCACGGCACAGAATAG
The DNA here is from genome assembly GCF_037126465.1 of Ornithodoros turicata. Taxonomy (NCBI): domain Eukaryota; kingdom Metazoa; phylum Arthropoda; class Arachnida; order Ixodida; family Argasidae; genus Ornithodoros; species Ornithodoros turicata. The sequence goes on from NC_088202.1 coordinate 22,846,452, forward strand.
GGACCGCCTCCCGTTTTCAACAAATCAGGGGCGAGAACATTGTCATTCGGGATGATGGTTGGCTAGGAGCGTGCTATGTGGTGAAGTTCTCCCTCTCGTGGTTCTCAAAAAGAAACCCTCGTGGGTTTGGTTTTGGGCGCACTCGTGTGAAACAGCTCGAACGCAGTTGAAGTCGCGTAAAATGGCGCCAAGAGAACGGTCTGGTATCGTCGCAAAGTCGGCAAGCTGATGTAGGACGTACGTCTTTCTGAGAGGGAGTTTCAAACCATTTAGGCTCTATTTACAATGTGGTTAATATTTTATACCTCTGAAGCTCCGCGATAAGTAATACAGGGATCCGATCAGTTAGGAAGCGAAGTACGCATGGAAACATACAGGGTGTTTCATTTAACTCGAACCCCGCCTTAAAAAATAACGGCTCATTGCATCACATCGAAACCAACTGCATAGTATTGCTAGTAGCCTAAAGCGTTTCAAAGTATTTTTATACTGTAATTAATTAATTAGTTAGTAGAAATTAATTTTATAGCTTTCCAGTTACGAGGATTACAACGAAGATGTCAATTGTGAAGTTGTATAGGCGCTGCCATGAGAAAACGAATCCAGTGGCTTGCAACACTCCAGCTCTAACGACTCGTTTTTTCCCGGGTCTGCAGAAATGTGCCCGGATTTCCGAAACTTGGATGGAGCATGTTTCCGTCACGCCAAAAGAGCGCTCGATCGCATCGCCCTCCCACGTTCATTTGACGAAAAAGGAGATATGCGATCCATTCCACCTACACTCTTATCTATCATCCTTGCATGGTGCCGGATCTGCTAGACGATCAGTGGGCACAGTGGCGATGACAACGCGGCACTTTGCCTTTTTATTGTCTGTTTGATTCCCTCCTGCTTTTTCTTCTTTCGCCGTGATGCAACTGTACTGAAAAGTATTGATGAAAGTACTAGAAAAGGAATGCTACCTTAAGGCGGTGCATCACCACCAACGCTCTATGCGAATCCCCATACATTTTTCAACTCTCGTAGCGCCGCGGAAATTTGGTTGATATCCGTGCAACTGCTTTTAAATGGAAGAGGATGCTTAGATCTAGTGCATGATCGAAGCAGATTTTGCGTTTTAGGCTCAGAAATTTTTATATCGTCGTCGAAAGGTTTGGGAAAAACTATATTTCGACATTCCGCTCGCTTACAAAATAGAGCCGCACGAAATCGAAAATCTGGCTCGATCACGCACTAGAAAAACATATCAAGAACCAATGCCAACAAAAAGATTTCATCTATGTCAAGCCGTTGACTCGGCACACGAGTTTCTGTCAGGTATGGTCATCCGTCGAGTACGTCCCTTCAGAATGGGAAGCGCAGTGCTGCCATCTATCATCGAGTGCGTCGTCACAAGCAACAACAATTTGACCGCTGGAAATGATATACCGCTGCACGTGGCCGAAAGACGACCAGGCCATGACGCGGGAGCACGAGCACGGGCAGCGTAGCCCAGCCCAAAATTTTGTTTGTTTGTTCAACAATGCTCATTTTCTCGGGGAACAGTAGATGAAACTTATTTGTCTTGGAATTCCTAGTCGCAGCCACAGAAATGTGGAAGGATCATGCTTGTAAAAAAAATAGTGGTGCTGGATAGGTTATACAGTGAAATCTTTTCTTTTACACTGGATGCCGGAAACCTGGCAGCGCTTTTAGCACTCATCCAGTAGGGTGTCAACGAGAAGGGGGTCTATTGTTTCATGGGACAACTTTACAATAGTTATTTGAACCGCACTGGGTATCCCCTCGTCCCATGACGTGGTTAGGAGCGCGGATCAAGTACCCTAGGCTCTAAGCATTTGGAATTTCGGGCGGCGGTTGGAGCTGGTTGGGACAGATTTCAGACACGTCCATATCGTTTAGTGTACAATAAGGTACAGCGGACAATTTGATGGGCAAGTGTGCAAATATCCTTCGGCTGAGAAAAGTTATTCGGGATCGAAGTTGAATCAGAATGGAAGCTGAAATGGAATAGAGCACTTGGGACCCAGGTCGAAGTACGGTAAATAAATGGATAGAAATGTTGGCTCCCTCAGATTGGGAAATGAATATCAGCGTTACGACGTCATGAGCGAGTACTGGGATGGCAGAAGCGTCAAAAACCGGCGGCACGGCAAACCCACAGTGCCGTCTTCCTCACACCGTTACACAATGAGGGCGTCAGGGCGGACACTGATGAACGTGAGCATATGATGCCAGTAATACTTTAGTGGTACCTCAGAAAGTTATACATGTGTAGTTGCTCGCACGATGAAGCAAAGATTACAACACCTGGATGCTCACATGCGGATCAGTAGCTTCAAGGCGCTCGGAATCTATCACCCATTCAGTTGTGCACTTGCGGACATGGAAGTCGTTTCTGAACGCAGAAAAGGACTGCGCAGTGAACTAACACTGCAGTGCAAAATGTCCACACTAAAGGGTGTGGCTGACACTGAGGTTCCACCAAGCATCGGGCAAGATCAAATGGACGTGAACACCGCTGTAGTCTTGGGAGTCCTCTCTAGTGGAACGGCATATTGAGCCGATCATCAGTTATGCGCCGCACTAAGCATGCCGTGCATGGTGACCGGAACATTCGCGAAATATCAGGACCAACTGGTGTACGGTAGCAAGCATACAGGACAGAGTCACGTACCGGAACTGAGGAAGTGCGGTCTGTGGAAGTGCGCGCATGTCTACTGGTACCAGATCCACGGCCAACTCCACGTATAACCAACCGGCAGTACTGCCTCTTCGTTGTAGGTACTGGACGACGCTTTTCGGAACGAGAAAAGCGTGGTGTACCTTGCGCGAATTTATAACGACTACCTCCTGCCACAGCCTGTTGACCCTCGCTATCCTCGAAGCATGCGAATTAGGGTTCCCGATTACAGAAGGAAGTACGATAAGCCAGAAGAATTGTAATCAGTGTACCGTGTACCTTTTGCTAATCGAGACAAGCTCATGTGATGTCGGTAGCCTCGACGAGGACGAGAAAGAAAGCTAGAGTGGATTTTCTGGAAGTTCTTGCGCGGATAGGCAAGGTGACACTCACAATGACAGTTTGTTATGAAATGCTCTCACTCCGAGATCCACGAGCTGAAAGTCATCTGCAGCCGAATGGGACATCAAAGACCCAGTTCACGGCTTTCTGATCTGTACATGGGCGAAGTCTGGGGCCGTGGTTAGTGACGACCAGGATGAGCACAACAGACCCGATTTATATACTCGACCAAACTGGAAACCTCCATTCGCACGTTACGTTCCAAGCAGCTGTATGGTCCACGCACGCACATTTTTCTCCTCTACCCTGCTTTTCTTCCCTTTTCTTCTTCTCTTGTGCCTTTCTCCTCCTCCTCCTTATTTCGTGAATGGGTTTGGATTTCACGCGTGCACCCACACACATTTGGGGACGATTGGTGTGGGGTCCTGCACGAGCGTCAGTTAGGTTAGGTGTTGGGACATATTACGTTCTCGTGAGGTTCTGGAACGAGGGTCAGTGAGGTTAAGTGTTCTGACATATTTCGTTTTTATGAGAGTCCGGAAAGAGCGTATAGGGCTGTAGGTATAGCGCTGTAGGTATAGGGTATAGCTGCGTCCTTCTCCTTGGTGCGTTGTGCTCTTTAGTAAATCTAAATACGCCTCCGAACCTTGAGAACAAATAGAGCAGAGGCGGACCTCGACCAGGCCTGAGCATGGAAACAGTCCAGTACGGGCTGGGCCCGGGCCGATGGAGTCCGGCTCGGGCTGGAAATATATAGAAGACCTGAGGTCCGGGCCGATTACGGGCCATAGCAGCCGGGCCTGGGCCGTGCAGGGGCCTGAAAATTAGGCCCGTGCAGTGCTCTAATTTGAACTTTTCAAGGTTCAAGCTTTTCGCTGAACATAAAGTTTCGATAGGCTTATATTCACTTTTCGGTCCCTTTAAAAGATCAATACCTAAGAAATCTTTTTGCCGAATTCGGCTGTATTATTTCGCTACCTGGCGCCAAATGCCGAGAATTGCGTCAAAAGTGAGGTGCGCTTGATTGCATCTCCACAGAAAACGGTTGAAGGCTCTTTTAGGAAGTGACCCAAAAGGATGTATTTTTCACCCACATCAAAGAAACCTTCGTTTTGACGTTACTTTTATGACGTAATCTAGACACAGAAATGAATGTTTTGCATTTTTTGCTGACTCACTGCCTGCGAGTTAAAGCATGAAATTTGGTAGCCATGGAGATAGTGACTCGGTAAAACAAAGAAAAAATATTGCTCAGGCGCTAAATGAGTCCTGGATATAATTAGGCAAATATGCCTAATTTTAGAAAATCACCATACTACAACAAAAAATAAACAAATGTGGCCAACGCGATACGAACAATCTGTCGATGGTGTAGATAAATGTATCATCTGAAACATAGCACATAATCTAAAGGGTACTTTTTGTTGCTTTCGAGGAATTAATCTTTGAATGAAACACCGTTATGACAAGGGGGGTGTAGTTGGAAGCTGTGTCCTTGTCACTGGGACAAATAAATACACACCTTTACCAGAAAAAAGACAATAATTCTGTTCGTTAGCGTACTGTAATGAAAGCCGTCCGTTCCCTTTAAAGCAACCAGAAAGCAAATTTTCTCAATTTTCCTTTTATATAATTTTCGACGGCATGACCAGAATTCAGGGACACCTCCTCTGATGCAGGTTCTGCGTGATAGCAGAAGAACGTGTAAGAAAGCCAACTTGAAAGGAAAGTATGCGGCGAGGAGGAAGGAAGATGGAATGAGACGTGGGCAGACGAGAAAGGGAATTTGTACATCAGATATCGCTCGCGGGGCCCGGCTATCAGCAGCAATTGCCCACCGCAGAATGAAAACGTGTTGAGTCAACTTTGATAAGCTTTGCCAAACTTTTCTTCGCTGTGCTGCTGATCAGAGTTCTGGGGTGCTGCTCGTAGCGTGTGGAACGGGGTGATTGCCACTTGTAAGGCTAGCCCTCGTCCATTTTTTGTTCCCTCTGTGGGGAACGGGGATGCCGTCGACGATGACCAATGTGTGTCCTGGGGCGACTTCTGAGGGAAATGTGCCGACGTACGTGTGACAGCGTGTGAGGAAAAGCCCAGAAATTATCCTACATTATGCTGAAAAGAAATTATGCTCTATAATCTAAGAAAGCGAATTCAGCAACCGCACCTCACTTTGTTACTTGCACCTTGTTACTCAGTGATCACTGTATCGTACGCTTCAGTTTGTTCTTGGCCTTATCAGGAGGACACTTCAATGCATAATTCCAAATTTTGCGTTGCAGTCTCTTCCCGGCACCATCAAGAATGCTTGTCGGTTATCAACTCCCTCCCTTAGAGAAATAAAAATAAGAAAATAAACAAGCGGGAGACTGCTTACTTTCAGAGTCACGTTCGGCACAAGAAAGTGCCGAAGCGAACACTTCCTAAATAATGTCGGGCATGCACGCTTACGTCACCTATATGGAGGCCTGCGACCTGCTTCGAGCTTTCTTCTCGTTCGTTCTTTCATTTACTTCATGGCAGCATCCACAATAGTAACAGCAGGCCTTCCAATGCGACGCAAGGGACAGGCCTTCTCCATATCCTGTAGGTGTTGCTCAAATAGGCGCTCGAATCAAAGACAAAAGGAAGAGAGATGCCCAAGCAGCACAATGTCTCGAGTGCAATAGTTGTGGACGGTATGTGTATTATCAATGTAATTAGTGTGGCCGTTAATTATTTTTGTAATGAATCTTCATAATTCCTGAAAACAAGCTGAGCGCGCATTTCCAAATTGGGAGAACACAACCCTGAGAAGTGTAGTCAGCAGGAATCGAAACAGTAACGCCTCTCTGTGCCCTTAAAAAATGAGCGAAAATGCACTATCGTCGAGAGTTGCCGCGAGTTCGGCAGCCGCTCTTTCCTATCAGCTTCACTGTCACCGTTTGACGATACTGGCATCACGCTGTTCCCCAAAACATGGGGGGGGGGGGGCGCTTCCTAGCGTCCTGGTTGTTTTTCTCTCGTTAAAATCTGATACAACGCAGACATTTATTAAGCAGCGGAATCGGTGATTGCCTTTTTGTTATCTGCCATGTTTTTACAGTAATGCATTTGTAGTTTTATTGCGTGACGTTTACCGCATCACATCGCGAACTCTGTTGTGCAGATCAAACGAGATAACGCGGAAAGAAAATCAAATACGGCACGTTTTATGATAATGTAGACTGAGAAACAACATCGCTATTTCCCTCGCTCCAGCGACAAAGCGGGCTGTTCCATGATTTCAGGAACAAGTGTCAGGGAGAGGAGAAATTGCCGCAAAACCCGAACACTGTTCAATTATTTTGTATGTGAAGCGCTACAGGTTGCAACGGACGAAGACCGCCGGCTTCATTTGTGAAGTGGCTGCGCCCGCGCAAAAAATCCAATGTGGGAGAGCCTGAGACGACGCGTCTTCGCAATTGCGACTGTCGGAAGCCCAACTATAGTGCTTCGCAACTCCACTTGAAAGTGGCTATACATGCGACATAGAGGAATCTCAATACAGACGTTGGCAATGCTATTCTGAATGTACGTAATTAATGCGCAGCGCGTACCCCGTACTTCGCGCTCCGTGTGATCTCCCAAATTTTGACTTCGTCAGTTTGGCAGGTATGTACATATGTTTGTGGATGCAACATTCACTTCATTATGAATGGTAGAAGGCGTAGAACGCTGAGATCAAATGACGCGATTGGTATTCGCCTTGTAGAGTTTTATCTTTTGTTTCCGAGGGATTGCTTGTTGCTTCTCCCTGTGCAACTGATATTCCACAGCTTGGTGTTGTTGTTCAACGGCGTGTTTAAAGCTAGAACGTGTTGAAACAAAAGTTGCAACCGCTCCGACAGCGTTGGTGACAGCACTTTAGAGCGCCCCCAATAAACCAGTCGAGTGCAGTGAGAGTGTTTTGTTTCGACCACTCGAATATGAAATGTCGCTCCAGAGCGCTCTAGGGCGATCGGAAGCAACCAGGCGAAGACACCATTAGTTTGGCGATCAGGCGGTAGTAAGGAACTTTATCAAACACCTTCTTAAAATCAAGGAATATAACGTCACTGATTATACTTTTATCAAGATTGTAATGAAGGTCATGAATGAACATTGCAAGTTGAGTAGTACATGAATGGCCTCGCGGAAAACTGTGTTGGAGAGGGAAGAAAAAATAATGTGCTTCTAAGAAATCAGAGAGGTTCGAGCGAGAAAATTACGTGCTCTAAAAGCTTGTATGGTGTACTTATGAACGATACAGTCCGGTAGATGAGCGGAATGGGAATATTCTTACCAATTCTCCAGTCGCTAGCCGCCTCCCCGCTTTTGGTAGCGATTGGTTGAAGATGTCAGTCAGGAAGAGAGTAGAAACCTTTCTGGACACCACAGGGACTTCGATCCTTATTGTGAAGGGGCTCATTATTTCATTCCCCGCCTCACCACCAGCAATTAGGTAGAGTATCGCCCCGGCGATGAAACTCCCCAGCCATCATCTCGTAATAAAGTTGTTGTTGTTGGAAAAGGGATGGGAATGTGGGGATGTCTGCAGGCTCGTTATGCAAAAAGACGCCAACGAATGCGGTGGTAAATATTTCGGAGCACTGAGAAAAAGGGACCGGTGAACCACCGATATCACAAAGCCAGGTTTCCATGTGAACCTTACAGGCCTAAGAAGGCGCCAGAATTTGCATGGGTTAGATGTGAGGATAGCTGGAAGATCCGTGGCGTAGAATTCCTCTTTGCGCATAGAAACTGAGTGCCGGTAGCTTGCAGCTTGTACTTGTTCCGGTCATCGGGGCTGTTTGATGGTCTGGCTCTCCTATAGAGTCGTTTCTTTTTGTTCAGTAGTGATTCGAGTTTAAGGTTACACAAGGGGGCTTTATCGTTATTTGGGTAGTTGGAATGAATAATCAATCAAGTATAGGCGATTCTCTTTGAAGATCACCGAGTTTTCCAACCGAGAACGAATAATTTCAAGACGAACCTTGGCGGGATCGATTTGTCTGCGGTCGGCAACGCGTCAAGACACAACGTGTACTTTTTACAGATGAAAAAAAGTTTTCCTACCAAAAGCCTATCGATAAAGCTTTCGCCTTGGAGACAGCGTCCAAAAATGCAACAGCAACTCACACAACAGAATAACATCCGGGAGGCTTGCAGTCCGATAAAGGCCCTCGAGCCTTATCGAAGGAATGCTCGCAGCTTCAAAGAAACACGTCGCATCGTCGTACCCTTGTATCAACGCAACTTGCTACGGCTGCACTATAAGCAGCGAAACCTTACGTGTAACATCACGGCTCCATTATTATTATTATTATTATTTACGGCTGCAGCGAGAAAGGCAATATTCAGTGGGCTTGTGATACCCGTGACACACGGGCAGGCTAGGACTCCTTTGAAGTAGTGGTTGTTTACAGCTTTGAAGGGCCCGGTAGGGAAAGGCGCCGCTAACGCACGACACTGGCGATCTCGCTTTAGTGTATCTCTTAGCGCAGTCAGCATTTGTTTAGTGCCTCGGTGATACTGGCGTAAACTTGGCAAACATTCGCGTAAACATGGCAGAGAAATGGTGTTGTTTACATGCGCAAGAAGGAAGGAGATGGGCCAATCAGGATAACCTCGGAGCAAGAATTCCTCAATCTAATCTAACCTTACATGTTCACTATCACGAGCGTACTGTTGGAATGCTATGACTTGTACAGACTATGTTTGAAATGAAGTTTTCGGTAGAACAGTCACATCCTGCCTTTCACTCGTACTTGTCTATGTTCCACTTAATGCACAAGGCCTTCGTGCAAAGAAGGATGTTACAGAGTTGTTTTTGGAGTCATTAAATTTCAAATCTGATATACTGACCTTAACTGATACATGGTTTCGCCATGGTGACACACCACTGCACATCCCAGGTTATTCTCCCGTTGCAAAGGATGAATGGGTAGACGGGTTGGTGGCGTTGCAATGTATATAAGCCATCAGTACACTCTGGAGACTGAACTTACAAAGGTTGAAAAATGATTTCGAATGTCTGATTGTTTGTACCCTTGGGGTGTTGATGCAAGTGATCTATAGACCCCCTTCAGGGACTATGAAATTATTCCTGGATTATTTGCAAGTGCCCCTAAGAGAAGCTAATATTATAAAGCTACCACTAGTTATTCTCGGTGATTTAAATATTAACTTGCTGTCCGGCGATTCCATAGACATCATGAACCTTTACGAGTCATTAGGCTATATTAACGTTATAGACCTTCCCACTCGTCCAGAGTCAAACACCCTGCTTCGTCCATGCATAACAGATAGCTCGCAAGTGCTTTACGCCGGGGTTTTCCCAACATTGATCAGTGACTATTTACTTGTATATTGCGTAACATCTCTAGCTTCAGTTAGACATATGTCCGGCAGCGATGTCATGTTCCGCAAAACAAAAGGACTATAAACGAACAATCATTAAACGATTTTATCGCTAAATTGACAGGTATCGACTGGACGTATTTTTTCTTTTCAAACCGATCCAAATGTTCATTGCCACATGCTACATGCAACCATAACTGAATGCTATGATAAGCCCTTTCCTATTCGCACCACTTGGTTACGTAGTAAGAAAATTAGTAAACCTTGGGTAACACCATTGCTCTTCAGACACATAAAAGAGAAAAATAAGCTATTTCAAAAATTTCTCAAAACTCGAAATCGTGACGATCTCACGGAATTCAAACGGTTCCATAACAAGGAGAGAAACAGGCTGGAGCACGCTAAGAGGCAGTATTACGTATTAGCCCAGGAGGCAGTACGTAGTATTAGCCCAAAGTCCTGCGTACACTCTTAATCTAGTTCCCTCTAACGTTACTCTGATACGCACCTAACTTGTGAAATACAAGTTATTTGTGCTCGATGTAAAGGTTACAGCCCATTCAAAGGTTACATGCGGACGTGCGCTGCCCTCTTACAGGTTACATTGCGAGAGAAACAGTGGCGTTACCCCTAAGGACGGCGTTACGCTTTTGGAGAAGTTACCAGCGTTACTTATAAAAGCGAAGTGGTCCGCAGTTTCGCGAAAGTCGGCAGGTGGAGGTTGCACGTCAAGTGGCAGTTGGCAACAGCGTGTATCAGGAAAAAGCGGGAGGAGCGTTTCGCTTGCTGTGTGGTACCTCGCCGCTTCGACATCCGTTGCATTGGAAACAACGGAATTCAAAGTCACATAGTAAGTAACCTTCTGCATTTGCTATGACATTCCTGCGTAGTTCACTCTCATGTTAGTGCAATGTTGCATGGGCGAAGCTCGCAGGTGGATATATGATGTGACGGACGCACACAGACATTCGAGGTTTCACACAGGGACGTTACACGGACGCCGGCTGTGATCGTGATGCATTTATTGGAGAAATGGATGAAAATTGACATGCACTGGAAGTAGCATGCTGTTATTGTCACCATGCACGAGCCAAGCATGCAGCACTGAGTGAAACAGGTTAGTAACACGAGGAACAAGCTTTATGCATGCGTTGAGCAAGTGATTGCGTTGCGTGAAACTTCTTGATGCATTCGCTTTTAGTGATCCCAAAGACGCATCATAATTGCGACTGCTTCTTCCTCGTCCTGAATTACACATTCCTTCTTTTCCTTCACTATTGTTTAAGTCGATTCCTAACCAGTTATTTTAACGGTCGCCTTATGGTCTTTTTTTTTTCTTCTGTCATTGCACTGAAATGTCGGTTATCATCACTTGGTTGCCTGTGACTACATGACAGAATCCCGAAAAGGAGGATAAGCAAGCTGCGCGTTTCCACGTCAGACTTGTGTAACCGTTATCATTTGGCTCTTCGCAGGTTGTTTTGAACTTGAGACGTCATGAGCAAAGCATTTTTAACGTTACAATTGCATTCGGCGCAATAGCACAGAAAGTGGTAGGACTAAAAGCACCCGATATATTATGGCCTTGCAATTTGTGCAGAATATTGCAGTAAAAAAGATTGTTCTTCGCAGGTAACCCATAGCGCAGCTCCACTGGTTCCAAATTTGATGGACACAGCCATGAGTTACCTGGCAGTATTGTGGCACAGGGTAAGTGAATAGTGTGGGTAATGGTTCCTGCACTCGTAAACTGTGGGGATACGTGTAAAGATGAAATAATCAGCGCGCCCCCTTTTGACCTTACTGTTTATATTTAGGTATCTTGTGCCACAGAAGTACATACGAACAGTCTAGCAGAAATACAGCAGCAGCCCAATCCCAGTCTATAACTCTGCAGAGGCTCAGAGAGATAGCAGCAAACCATGTCCTTCCCACAACTCTCCGCAAGCTCGGGATTCGTCGCAAACCCAGCCAGCCAGCCATGTACGAACCTATATTTGCCAACATTGTAGATTGTCGACTAGGTATTTCCAGTGCTTTTGTGACCACGTTGTTCAGTGTGTTGGGTGTGGTTTTCTCCCTTCTTGTGATACTTGTGGAACAACGTTTGAAACCATCTAAAGATACATACATCATTTGAATTTTTGTATTTAGTTAAGCACACGAGTACAGGATGACATAACATGACAGGATGAGCCAGCCAACACAATGTATAGGTGAGCTACTTGAGCAGATGGAAAGAACAGATCAAAGTTCGAAGAATAATCTGAAAAAAAAAAAAAAAAAAAGGCTATTTATGCCATAACCCAGAGGGCCACTACATGTTCTCCAAGGTGGTTGTCGATTGCGTTGTAAGCAGCATAGAGGAATTGTTTCAGGAAATGGGTGTGCAGATTGACACCACTTTGGTAAAATCAGATCAGGTTCGGAAGCTGCATTATGAGGAACCCCTGATTTTTTGTAACGTGCCTTAAGTGCAAAATGCGTTGGGGTGCTTTATCTCATTAAACTTTCATTTAGATAATTTTTCTACACGTCATGCGAAGATGACTACGAATTATCTATTTTGCTAAAGTCAAAAAGTGACTTGTCAACTCAGTTCCGTTATATGTACATTCAGTGCAAGGTGTTCTGCAGTTTAGTAATACTCATATTTCATATATGCCTTTTCTCTGCATGATCCTTCGGAGATATTTTGCTCCACTGAAGAAGAGACTTGTGAACTCGATTTTGACTTTCAGTGCAAAGTGTATTGCATCTTGAACTTTTAATATTACTCCTATTTAATATGTTACAATTCATTCTTTGAATGGTCTTTCCATGTGTCATATGAAGATGATAAAGAATTTTACTGTATATTTTTCGAGTATTTTGCGTAGAATACTATGTAGTATGAACCGTTGATAATAAAGTAACGCTGTGTTTGCAAAGAAAAGCTTCATATTTTCGTTTAGCATTTCCTGCGTTTTATTGGGCAAGGTGTCCTTGAGAACGTGTCACAACCTTTTAGTTAATGAGTGTAGTTATGAGAGTAACTTTACATAGCGGCATGCAGTGGACGATATTTAGTTCCGTGAGGTTTTTGGAAACTCGTGACATGCGTTTAATTTGTTTTCAGTGGTTCCATTCTTACTCGTTTTTTTTTGCAACTGAGCTCCCCAATTTTTTTTAGTATTGTGATTTTTTTATTTTTCCAAAAAGATGCGCGTGTCGAGCTTACTCTGCTTCAGGTACAGGCAAATCGGCATCCGCGAGCGCATAGTTATGATTACCCAATAGTGTTAGGACACATTTCTCTGTGGTGTGCTTCTTTTATTAGGAGTTCGTGCAATGTTCTCAGGGACGGCTCACCCCGCCTTCCTGTGTAGATGGCTTCACTGAATAACTTTAAGATAAAGGTTACAAACCTAGCAACGCAGTGGGTGGGTATAGGTTATACTTTAACCTCTGTGTAAGAGTTACATGGGCAGCAACGTGGAAAGTGACTACAGGTTATGCTTTAACCTGTGTACAAGGGTTATTCAGAGTATAGGTAACATAGTTACCTCTAGAAATAGAGGTAAAAAGTTTGCAAGTTTTTTACTTCTATTTATGGGTTACGGACTTTAGAGTGTACAGTCAGGGGATTGGGCTTTTCATCATCTGAAGTGCCTAATGAGCTAAAAATAGACGGAAATACTTACTCAAGACAGGCGCTTGGGGATATGGTAAATAATCATTTGATAAATATCGAGGTGGCTTCAGCATTTTCCCAATTAGACATGTCTCTGCTGTATTATCCTATCCTCCCTGTCACAGCCAATTCGATATTCACCACTGTGGTTTTCTCTGATCAACATAAAACGGCCAAAGTCATCATTTTAAGCAAAAGTCATAACAAAGATGATATAAATTACTACAGACCAATCTCTATTTTACCTATGTTCTCCAAAGTAGTCGAGAAGCTTTTAAATAACAGACTATCTTGGTTTCTACAGAAAAAGAAATTAATAGCTAAATCCCAATTTGGCTTGGCAAAATCTGTAGATAATTGCATTGCTGGGAGTAAATGATAAAATCATCGAGAATATCGGGAACCGTCTTTATGCAATTTGTACAATTGGATTGTTTCTGGATCTCAGAAAAGCTGCCTATAGCAATAGCCATGATATCCTGTTGGGCAAACTTTGCGGTAATAACGCGGTAATATAATATCTTAATACAGTGAACCCTCGTTAATCTGACCCAGGAAAATCTGACATACGAGCTTTACGACCATACTCCTGGGGAACAATGCAGTGAAACCGCTGCAAATCCCCCCCCCCCCCCCGTTAATATGACAATTCCGCATTATGACCAAAATTTTCGGGAACGACCATGGTCATAATAACGAGGGTTCACTATATATAATATAATAATATAATAATAATCTTTGCGGTATTAACGGAATAGCCCACAACCTATTTTCCAGTTACATTGTATCTAGGTATCAGTACGTTTCAATCCACGGTAATGATTCCTCAAGCAGTTGATAAAATATTATGTTCATCAAGGTTCGATCCCGGTCCTACCCTGTTCCTTATCTTCATAAATGACATCATTGCAGTTCCCGGTGCTAACGATACTGTGCAGCATGCAGATGACAGAAGAGCATATACAAAGGAAAATTAGCCGAAGCTTTGTGGCTGTACGTTGAGCATATGCTAACAATTTGATCGTGCACTCCCAGCCGAGGACTGCTGTTTCGCTCTACTTGAAGCTCGTCAGGCCGGCGCAGGGAAGTGACACAATCTTGGGTCGGCGCTAACAGTGCGTCTCGGCAAGACGTCAATATTCCGCGGTGACGGTGCCACCTGTGGAGGCCGCAGTGCAAGCCAGCAAGTACATATACAAAGGAAAATTATCTTACTTAGTATCTGTACTTGCTGGCTTGAGCTGCGGCTTCCACAGGGGGCGCCGTCACCGTGGAACAGCCGTGGAACATATATATATATATATATATGTAATATTTAGTATTCGCAGCGAAGAATAAGACGATCACTGACGACTCTATGAATTTATGTATTAGTCAGAATGAAATTGAAATAGTGTCACACGTCAAGTTTCTAGGCACTTGGTTCGAAGAGAATGTATTGTGGGATGTCCACGTTAACAATGTCACATCGGCAGTCACCCGGAAAATAGGAGCACTGTACCGTATCAGGGATTTATTACCTGCCTGGTTAAGAATATCACTCTATTTCGCACTAATTTACCCGTCCCTGTATTATTGTCTGTTAGTCATCGATCATTATCCTATACCAAAGAATGAGCAACCTTTAGCAAGTTTGGCTAGAAGTCAAAAGTTCTACAAAATAAACTTAGTATGGCTTACTAGCAACTGGAAATGTGCGAAGAATCTAAAAAGTGCTCAACTTTAAATACCCATAAAGGATTGTTTCAAATCAAACCTCTTCATCTTGGACTAGCATCCGCTCCCGTCATATTCCAGCGGGTTTGCTAAAATTATTCTGCTACTTAGACGACGTACTGATCACGGGAGCGACGCAAGCGCTTTTGGCATACTGCACCAAAGCTTAGGTGTTACAGGCATTACGATTTACTGTTGTTGCTTAACCTGTGCTCTCCTTCTTCCAGCCACACGACACCTTCTCTTTCAAAGCGTTTGACTATACAAAAAACTACGTTTGATACGCTTTTTCCGGGACTTTATAGTCCCGGAAAGGAAGGAAATTCCTCAGGAAGGGTCTAGCAGTGTGAGATTACCTCCGTAATGAAGCATTCACAGAGAACAATATCATGTAGCTTTTACGCGATCATGTTGCACGGTATCAACAATCAACCGATTTAATATTAATCATCTGTGTGCCGCCACCAAGCAAGTGTGCAAATAAGCATGTTGGCATACACTGACTCCCGAATAATATTATTCTTTCTTCATTTTGGTGGCTCATATACCTACAGTGTAACATGTGTAATGTGAGAAAGTAACTAGACCGCGTTCGGTAACCTGTGTAGCTTAGGGAATTCTATCTCGCCAGAACTGCCTTCCCAGGGTGGCTATGCTCGCTCAACGTCTATGGATGATGCGTCGAGAAAGGTAACAGTATACGCTCTTATTGGACAGCGCGGGCTCCTCTGTCTTACTTGTAGGTGACGTAACTATGGGAACTTTGTAGTGAGCATACGGTACAAAGATCATGGTAAAGTTCAATCACATCAATATTGTGCTTCTTTCAAATTCTTTACACGATCTGTGATTCATAGAGAAGTAGAGACACAATAACGTAACGCACACTGATCCGAAACTCTCGGTTGTATATGCGGAACACAGGATTTTTTTAGCAGAACCTTTTAAATGTCACTTTGCAAAGAGAGAAAAAAGCAACTAAGGAAAAGCAGACGCGGAATACGTTTAGCAGTTAGAACGTCCCTATAAAGGGCACATTTATAAGTTACGACGTCTGGGTTTTGTTTACAATCGGAAGTAACTTCTAATGCTCCTACAATGTCAGGTTATAAGCCGTTTCTGACCTCTAAATAGTGGTATCGGACTTCTGCCTATAGCTAGAAGTTACAATAAATGGTACCGAGTTAAGGTCGGGTTACATGGAACGAATATGCGACGAGCAGTCGGCGAAATTCGCCCTGCGTCATTCGCTTGACGCACAGCGTCAAAAAAATATGCCGCTCGCAGTCCATCTAGCCAGGCCAGAAAATTTCGCTTCGCGTCCGGCGCTACCCGAAGCAGCGAGCAGGCACGTCGGGAAAACAGCCAAATAGGGGCTTACTACTGGCCCTGATTTCCGTCCATGGGCCGAATTCAGGGATACCTCCTCTGATGCAGGTTCTGCCTGATAGCAGAAGAAAATGTAAGAAATCCAACTTGAAATAATAGCATGAGGTGAGGAGGAAGGAAGATGGAAAAAGGCGTGTGCAGACGCGAAAGGGAATTTGTACATCAGATATCGCGCATGGAGCCCGACTATCAGCAGCAATTGCAAAACGCAGAATGAAAATGTGATGAATCAGCTCTGACAACTTTTACCAAGCCTTTCTCTGCTGTACTTCCGCTCAGAATTCTGGTCTGCTACTCGTAGCGTGTACAACGAGATGATTGGCACTCGTAAAGCTGGTTCTCATCTATTTTTTGTTCACTCTGTGGAGAATGAAGATGCCGTCGACGATGACAAAGTGTGGTCGGGTTTCATTAAAGGTTCTCTAAAGTTGTCGCCGAATTTCTCTACTGTTAGCGACGTAACCAAGGTTGTATAACGTTAGCTAGCGTTGGCAAAGAAGAGTTGATAAATGCGTCCAAAGCCTTTTCTTCTCAGTTCAGATATTAAGGTGCGTTAGTGAGACTGCACCAGCATTACATTTTTGCAGAAGCGTAGCTTGACTCCACTGTGTCAGAAATTCGTAGGAGAAAAAAAAATAAATGAAAACGGCGAAGGAGGCCACACGTCACTCTTATAATGGGCGTTTAAAAACAAAAACACACTTAAAAGGAGAGTATTCTATCGAAAACACCTTTTAGGACGGCATTGTTTTCTGGAAAATACTCCCTCTCAAATAGCTAGAGATATACAGTTCGACATTCTTGCTTCTATGGCAAGCACCACCCTGAGCACGGCAGACTTCCAGCCGCGGTTGCATCGTAGAACCTAAACCAGAGAGCAATGCGTCACAGGCACGCTTTGTTAGCTTGATAACGCTGTGGACAAACATGGGTGCCGAGGGTTGAAGGGACCTGGGCACCCTCAGTAGCCTATATTGGCGTATCAGATGGATCATATACTAAAGTTAAATTTGTTGGGGCGGGAAACGTTTGTAACGGTGACGGGAATGCGTTTTTGCGATTAACATATACGCTTCCAAAGAGTCAAAGATATCAGCTAAATTCCTAACATCCTTCCCTGTCGAGTACTGTGTTTTTAACTCAGGTTCTCGTCTATAATGTGATTACTTGCTGAGCGGACCTGTGAAACCAGCATAATTTTTCTCTCACGAATTAAAACACAATTTTTAACACCATATTCCTAGTTCAAATGGGGTTGGAAGAAAGGTGTAGTGGACGTAAACACCTGTTTCAACACCCCAGTTTAAACCCTTAATGATCGACATTGGATAAAATATGGTGTATGTCGATATTGGAATTCCTGGCTCATAAGAAAACATCCTATAACTACCATAAATCATACATATGATAATAATCAAGAATAAACAACATTTTAAAAATACAGACGGAAAGACTCTATGCCAACAGAGCGTTTACCCCGTTGACAAAGCTTGGAAGAGACCAATTGGACACAAAAGCTGGTGGAAGAGCATTCCACACCTGGACAGCTTTGAAAAGGAGAAAAAGAAAACTCCACGAAGAATTCCAATCGAATGCACAAGTATTTGTTTATTCAGTATTCGCACAGACCTATTAAACACAGTTCAGGATGCACAGAGTATTTCTAAAACACGACAAAAATTCGGGAAAATTAGCCGTATTGGTTGATAAATATGAGTGTTTTACATGATTGATTGAACATTACATTTGTTCCCTTCCTCCAGGAAAATGGTCATGCCAAAAATAAATTTGGAAGCAGAGAATTCTCTGCGTAGTATTTCGTCATATGCATAGCATTTGGTACGTTGTAAGTAGAAATGAGTGTAAGTGTTTTCGACCTCTCAAATAACCTTGGTGTTTGTTACAAAAACACCTCGGTAAGATAATTTATACCGAGATGCCAGTGTACCGAGATGTTCATGTACGAAGCTGCCCGTGTACCGAAACGTCCATGTACCAAGATGTCCGTGCGCCGAAATGTCCGTGTACCAGGATGCCCGTGCACCGAAACGTTCGCGTACCAAAATGTCCGTGTACCAAAATGTCCGTGTAATATGCCGTGTGTATATGTGTATATGTGTAATGCCGAAATATCCGTGAACCGAAATGTCTTGTACCGAATCGTCCGTATACCCGGTTACTGCTGTTGTTCTCTAATGTTAACACCTTGGCATTCTTCAAAGCGGGGACTACCTGTAACGATGAAGCTGGTCTGGATGCAATGGAAAGTGGCCTACGTTTCACATACTAGTCATGTTATGTCATAGTGCTATTAATAAGCCATCCAGGAAGAAAATTGTGACGCTCTTGCCCTGCCATAATCTCAAAACTAGCTTCATAAAAAAGAAGAGAGGCATGATCCTCAGATCGAGCTAGGGAACGTGAAGGCTGGAATCGACAACTGCACCACTGAACCAACAGCCCAACATGTTGCCATCGCGAGGGATCAAGACGCAACCGCTTGGAAAGGCACACTGGGCTAATCGTTCTTCGTCCGTCGCGAAAAAAAAATGGGGGGGGGGGGGACTACAGTTGCGCGGAAAGAAGCGTAAAAGACAGGTTCACGTGTCATGCCGGACAATGACACTTTCGAACACAGACGACACCTTCTGGAAAACACGTTGCCTTCACGAAACACAAGCAAAATGGCACGCGAATGCATTTTTCCATGAAACAACGAAAATTAGTACCCCAGATAAAAAAAGGAAATAAATCTGACGCACTTGCACTTCCAATCCAGTTCTACACCATCGTGGGACCTCTCATAGATGTACGTAAGCGTTGACACGTCTTTCTAAAGCCGAAGGCCGATGGATATATTCCGGGTGAACTGCGTAGCTTCAATGCAGAGCGGCATGTATACTCCGGTCAAGCCAACTTGAGGGGTGTGTCCTGCAATACTGCGAATGAATCTGAATAACTATAAAAAATACAGCACGTGAAAATCTGTTCATATGGTGAGTGTAATCCGCAGGGGTTCCGATTCACAATGACGACCTGTATTGTGATTATGCCCTTGCGCGAAGCTTAAAACGGACAATTTGATGAATTCCGCAACTGCAGGGAACAAAGGTAGTTCAAGCCACAGGTCAGAAACTATAGTGAGTGATATACTAGTATAGATACACTGGGTGTGTCACGTCCGTGTGTGTGTGAGACTGTGTGTGTGACACGTGTGTGTGTGAGACTGTCCAGAATATTATTCAATTCGCGGTTTGTTTTTCCTTCCTAGAATATATGTATTACCGGCGGAGCCTACTCAAAGGGGGTGGCGTATCAGTAATTTGTGCATGCGTTAATTAAAGAAGCTTTTTAAGCCACACTGAGCTCGTTATCACTTCTTTTGTCGTGGGGACAAAACAGGAACATCCCACAGTTGCGCACAAAGTTGCAAAGCGTAAAAGACACCTTCACCTTTGATATGTCTCACATAGACATTTTCTGGACAGCCGATTGTTTTGGCCAACACCAGAAAAATAGCACACCAGTGTATTCTGCCATGACGCCAAAACCGGCGCGTCTAGAATATCGCGACACGTTCATTACCGCCGTGCAGAAGCGCCCTATCCTCTGGGATTGATGGCCTATGGACTATAATGATGAAAAAAAAAAAAAAGCGTTGCCTTGGATCAAATTCGTCGCCAAAATTGGAAGCGACCAAGAAGGTACGTTTACACTGCTATTAGTGTCGTTTCTTTCCTACTTTCAAACACACACGGCTATCACAGAGCCCGGCATTAATCAGTTTTTCCACACATTCTAACCATACCACGACGAGCCAGCGATCAACTAGCGTCTGCTTGTTGCTAGGTAGTTTTCGGCTGATAAATTCGTTCTGCTTGCAGGCTGCATTGTATGAGGGGTGTTCAAGTCAAATCGGGACTTTTCATTTTTCGCAAAAGTAAAATGAACTTACAGGCGAGAAATCAGTTTTATTTTTCAACGTAATCTCCAGCTGCACTAATACACTTGTCCCAGCGTTTCACGAAGGCTTGGATGCCAGCAGCGTAGAAATCTTTACCGGCACGTAGCAGCCATGATCGGACCGCATTCTTGACCTCGTCGGCCCAGCTGAAGTGGGGGCCCCCAAGGAACACCTTCAGTGGCCTGAAGAAATGGAAATCGCTGGGAGCGAGGTCTGGACTGTAAGGGGGATGTGTCAGCAACTCCCAGCCAAGTTCCTGTAAGGTGCGTGTCATGAGGTGCGCGGTATGCGGGCGTGCATTGTCCTGTAGGAGGAGGACTCCTTTGGTGATGAGGCAGGGTCGCTTTTGCTTCAGCGCCTTATGCAGATCTCTGAGAACCTAGCAGTAATATGCACTATTGATGGTGGTACCACTGGGCAGAAAAACCTGAACAACGCCAGCCTTGTCCCAGAAAACTGTGGCCATGACCCTACCCGCAGACGGGGTGCTTCGGGCTTCTTGGCAGCTGGCGAGCCCGGATGCTTCCACTGTTTTGATGCGCAGTTAGACTCAGGAGTGAAATGGTGCACCCATGTTTCATCGCACGTAATGATCCGATCAAGGAACGGCTGTCCTTCATTGTCGAAACGGTAACTTAGCTCTTGGGAGATTTCCAGTCTTTTGTGCCGGTCAAACACGAAGAGCTGCCTCGGGACCCAACGGGTACTAACTTTCCGAAACTGGAGGTGTGCATGAATGATAGTGTTCAATGTTACCAGAGAAAGGTCTGTCTTTCGAGTCAGTTCGAGAAATGTTATCCGTCGGTCCTTGAGGATCAGGCGCTCCACAAGTTGGATGTTCTCAGGAACTCTGACACTGGGCAAGCACAGGATCGTCCTGCACTGATGCACGGCCGTCTCGGAACCGTTTGCACCACTCAAATGGTTTGCTGCGGATAAGTGTATCGCGGCCATACTGAGCCTGAAGTCTTCTGTGAATTTCAGTGATATTACGCCTTTATTCACGAGAAACTTCATGACAATTCGCTGTTCGATGTGCGCGCTCACCTCGTTGTCGGCCATCTTGTCCAGCCCGTGTCTTCTGTTTTGAACAAACTTTGGACCACCACGTGGTGAACGCGGAGGCCTGTCGCCTGTGAAAATGACGAAAAAGAAGTAGCGCGAGTCATTTGTACACTCAGGAGACAGAAATTCCCGGTTTGACTTGAACGCCCCTCGTACAAGCGCGTTGGAAAAGCCTGCGCGATATATTCACGAAAACACATCATGCATGGTAGGAAGGAGTGCCAAGTGGCTCCGGTGCCAACGACGTGCGTCAGATGCACTGGCCGTACTTCCACCTACTCATGTTTCTCAAAGATCAAGTGGAGATCGGAAGGTATGCTCACACTGCTGCTTGTTCATTTTGGGTTCCAAGGGCAGTGATGAAAAGATAAAAACACTGAAAATACGGTTACCAACTCAGAAGCTTTCTTGCATTGATCCGCATTTCGTCAGGTGCAAAAGTGGTATAGAGCTAATGCACGTATACAGGATGTATCACCTAATGTGACACAAAATTCTAACTGACGACGTACCCGCCGAACGATTGGGGGACTTCCAGCAATTGCCCTATGGAAACTTTTGCCACCATTAAGTATGGTTTCGGACAATTTTTAATTGAGGAAAATTTATTTTTTCGATTGAACTTTGAAAATTCCCAAGCGAACCTCACTTTTTTTTTATAGAAATATGGAGTCATCCACGGATAACCACAGACCTAACAGAAACTACGCACAGTATCACAACAGAAATAGTCGGGGAAAATTATGTAATAATAATAATAATAATAATAATAATAATGTTTTATTGGTGCCCAAGAATGGTCAAGACGACCCTAATGTTGGCGCAGTTAAAGGGTCTCTGACCAGAACCTGGTCAATGTCTTTGTTTGTATGGATAACGAACCTACATGGTGCCTTCAAGTTACAACTGAAAGATTTCGTCTAGCCGCGAGCTATTCCAAACAAGGAGCCGAAAAGCGGTTTCGATTTCTGCCCTCAACTCGTGCGATCAGCGCAAAACTCTAGCTATTATGCAGTGGTTTTCCCAGGAGGGTCGGATTCGCTGAAAAGAGCGTGACCACGCTGGAGCTGCCATCATGCTGGTCATGGAAGGTGTTGCCTTCCGTTGGCTGCTTCATTCCGCTAAACTTTACGTGCTCGTTTTCCGAAATTCATCACTTGCTATCTAAATTCGGCGTGCTATGTGCGTATCTCATATGTATT
Source organism: Ornithodoros turicata (assembly GCF_037126465.1). NCBI lineage: Eukaryota > Metazoa > Arthropoda > Arachnida > Ixodida > Argasidae > Ornithodoros > Ornithodoros turicata. Next base: position 22,868,846 of record NC_088202.1, read on the forward strand.
CATTAAACAAATAAGCAGTGAACATTTTCCTACTACATCCGTCGCTTGTGTGCTGCCGTTCATTCGTCACTTTATTATCACGACACTCGAGACTCGACAGACCAGAGCATGGAATGGCGGGTGGTTTCGTTTTTGCCATTTCCGGTTCCCGTTGGTTCGCAGAGCAGCATGAAAATGGCGGTTTACTGTGTGTATTCATCATTGGAATTCCGTTGCCTTCGGAAATACATGCCTATATTTGTTACGATGGGTAACAATTTATTGATTTCGCTAGCAAAGCATACAAACGCACTTCAACACGTCAGGAGGCTCGGTAAACATCTTCATCCGTGTCGGTGGAAAGCAAAGGGTTTGTAGGTAATCTCAGAGATAAGGTATGATTCACGTTTGATATATCTACGTTTACCTTGTGATTCGGATAGCACTGCTCAATTCTTCACGCCTCCCGAAGAATCGTGCGTACTCAACGCAATGACACGGCTGGCATCCCTTCCTTGGGTGGACGCTGCTACCTCCATTGCTCGTTCCCCCTTTTGTCATCCCACGTGACTGCATAGGGTTGGCAGCAAACGGAGCAGCTCCGCTGTAGTTAGAGAACTGAAATTCGTCCACTAACACTGTCCTTGACCAACGGATGGCTGCGCCCGGGCGGTCTCGCTCGGGGATAGGAGAATCCCATTGACGGCGCGCCAAGTACGTTCTCTAGAGTCTTCCTATATTAACTCTATGGGTTTTCCCATGTGTATGACGAAAACGCACGCGACGTTTATTGGTGGAAAGTCCACACCGTAAGTTCGGGTGGTTTCCGCAACTTCCGTATTGCTGGGTGCTTTTTCAATATGGACGTGGAAGCACAGCGGGGTTAACAAGTCAGCTTTTCAGCTACCTTTCAACAGCTGAGAGGCACCTGCTAGGTGCAGCAGAGTTTGGAGGCCTTGCTTTTGAAATCTTGAGCCACGAATCGACTTCAGCATGAAGAGGTAGTTCTAACAACAGACTGTTAGATGAGCTTTCAGCATCCATCGTGATGAAACACATGAACAGTTTGTGTAAATTTTGTGTTTGACGGCCCCGTGTAAAGGGGCCGGAGTGGTTCATGCATAATAATGCCCAAAGAAGTAAGTGAAGTGCAAGGAGCTGCTCTTAAACTAGCATATTTAGAACTTCGAGGGCAGCACGAACCTAGCGCTCATATTTACAAGTAAGAAGCGTGTCTCATGCACAATCATGCTTGTTGGTTTCAATACAAAATAGTTATTCTGAACATTTCGTAATTGTTCGTCACTTATTCAGAAAGAGTGCAGCTGAATTAATACTCGGCGTCCTACTCCTTTACCTTTGTTCAAAGCTTGCGTGTCTCATACAGGAAATAGATACACTACATACCAACAGTTTGTGAGATGGGTGTTGCACAAACTTGAAAAAAAAAGAAGAGAATCGTTATACCAGTCTGCGCGGTGAACAGGATACGCAAAGCCTTTCCCATAGTAACTACTACATGCTTTAAATACCCAAGATACTAGGTGGAAGTACCCCCAACAGGGAGTGCCCCTGTAATTTCAGCTGTAGACACACGTCGGTAATGATATAACTATAATAATGACCCCCCTCCCCCAACTTTTTTCAACACCCCTCCATGCTTGGGATTCTGGATAAACCACTGTGCTGATCCCTGGCACAAAGCACCATCTCATGAGCCTGCTCCGCCTGGTAAGAATTGCATTGGGCTCTCAGTTCCACCACAGACACAAATCCTATCCTATTCTGACGCATCCTTTTGTCCACCCATTCAGTCAGTATTTCGTAAGTGTTGTTCGAACTCTTACTGTCTGATAGCACCCAAATAGTATTGTTTAGCACCTCAAGTATTTTAATTATCGTTACGTGGAAGTAAATCTGACTGTTATGCAGGTTACCCTGTGTGTGACCTCCGGTTGCTGCTCTCAGTCCTCCAGAAGTGCTCACTACACAAGTTGACTATCGAAAACCTCAATCTTCCATGCATGATATAAAACCCCGGCTAGCTTGCTTCCTATCCATTTTTTCATTCTCAATCTTCCTTTTGTGTGCAAAGTGCGCACCCAGTTCAAGTAGGATGTAGACCTTGAGGAACCAAGCTTTGTATCTTGGGCTGCTCAAATACTCAAATAGGCATGTGACAGTCAAAGGTGATGTAACATGAAATGTGGTTCATACAGTTTATTGTGGCACTCAGGTAATATCTTCATAATATGTCTGCAGAGATTGTTCCAAAATAGCATATGTGATGGAGCGTCATACATTATTGGGCTTCTGGGAAAAATCATGATTCACCTGATACAGACGACAGCCTTTGTAACGGTGTCTGACACATTTTTAGCAACCACTGTTTTAAAATATGCATTAAAAATGCTCCCACTATGAAACTATCACAAAGTTCTTCATTTCATTTGTTTACTTTAAAGACCCTTGTGAGGGAATTTACATAAAGGGGGGAGGTTTGTATCCAAAAAATACAAATACCAAAATGATGTACACAAAAATACACAAAATTCGTTCACTCACCACAAAGAAATTCATTCGATCTGAAAACGATCATAGCACTTGGAAATAAATGACGATATATTTTGTTCTGATGCTATGCGGCCAGGAAAGTCATTCCAGTTTGACACCATCAGCTGGTGCGGAGAGTAGAGGAATCTTTTTTTTTTTTTTTGTGTGTGTGTGTGTAGGTGGAGCAAGTACTTTGTGCGGGTCATCAAGTCTTGGAAGTAACTTGTGAGGGGATTGACACTAAGTGGGGTGGGGAGGAGGGTGGCCGTAATATAACTTATGAAAGAATGCCAGGCCTGATACCTTTCATCTGGTAATCAGAGTAAGAAAGAGTTGGGCTTTAATGACTGAGACGCTGGAAAAAGGATGATAATCACGAGCAACAAACCCTGCGGTTCTGTACAAATTCTACGTTGTCGATTAAGAGATGTTGGGATGGGTTCCAGATTGCAGGGGCATATTCCAGTTCTTTTGAACATGGCAGTTGATGTTCTGAGACTGGAACACATAGAAAGGACAAATACATACAGAGCATCAAGTGCCTTAGAAATGAATCATGAAAGAAGGCAGTCACTGGAAAGGTTAGCCAGTAGTAGGACTTGAACCCACATCTTCTGTATTACCGATCTAGGGCTTTTACCAATTCAACTAAGCTAACACGCCTCTCCAGTGACATCCAAGGGTGCAGATGTACCCTAGGAATAGGTTTATGGGCAGGATAACATTAGTCACTGTTATTATACAGGCATGGCTCTCTGTCCAGTATGATCACCGCAGGGCACATTTGAAGGAACGCACAGGCACAAAACTTGCATAATAAATATGTAATAGCCTCAAACAACTATTATAGATAATGACTAGGACATGGAACTTCAATAGCAGATGGTCTGGCAGTACAACACAGGTTATCTTGCCATCACTATATATTTCCCAAAATGCTGAAAATAAATCGATAGAATTACTGCAATGAGCTGCTCAATTTTTCACCATCAGATATATTTTTAGCACTCTGTCTTTCATGTTTCAAAATATACATGCATCGAACCTGCAGAAGCTTGTGTGTGTAAGTAGAGTCACACATCTCATGTGGAACAGGCGGGTCTAAGTTGTATTGAGGTATGTCAAGTCCTTACGCGTGCTCACCACCTGTAGATTCCCTTAAAGGGAACAAAAAACTTTTTGTTAGTGACAACTTCACGCTATATACCACATTTATAAAAGAAATTGGCCCCGTACCTGACGGACAACTGTCATGACCATTGCATATATCTTCCTCTCCTGTTCCTTCCACTTCCATGAAGTCATCACCCTAACATTGTTAAAAAAAGCCATATAAATTTATGAGGATCTCATTTCATAGAAAATTAAATGAGGCTACCAGGCAGGAAAGGCACCAGCCTGATGAGGTGCCTCGTACCAATACTGTGTGCGATAACTGAGATTATTATCACTACGAGCATACAGCAAATTACAACCACATAAATAAAATACACAATTGCATCGAGCTGTGCACATTTTCACACACACACACACACACACACACACACAAATACATAACAGAGTGGCCTGTCTCTAATAATACTTCAACAATCTTGTGTAAATCTGTTTTGAAACTGGACACAGGAAGGCCATTTCCAATCAGCTGAAAAAAAATTGTTCGGAAAAGGAACGGGTTCTGCTGATTTCCGTAGTTGGTCCGTAGCAGTGGAACCTTGTAAGGTGGTACAGTGATAGATTTCATGCCGTAATGGCAAGTGTTTGGGATGGCGTTAAAAGATCCTGAATTCGCAAGGGAATTTTGTGTAAATGTCTGATTTCCAAGTGAACACTTTGTCTACTGTATTTTGCTTGTCTTGAAGAAGCTGAGGGGCTGGATGGATGGATGGATTGTAGTGGCACCCCTAGTGGGCCTCTTTGCAAAGAGGGTCCAGCACATTGCATCTGTAGATATGGTTGTCGTACACCAGGCTTTCTTTCTTTCTTTTTTTTTGTGCACTGCAATTTTATAGTAGTTGCGCTCTGTGGTGTTTCCGCAGATTAGACAACAATAGTACAACTTGAGGTAAACTAAGGATTTCAACTGCGTTGGTTTAGAATCCAGAGCCCTTCTTTACAATGTGCAGTATGTTGCATATTATAAGGAAAACAAATAGAACAAAACTTGTACCTGATCCCTGCCTTGTATTTCCAACATTTGGTTCCACATCTTGTCAAAGGAAGTCATGAACTACATTGGTGCACACTGCTGTGACAATTAAAATGTTACACCTAGATGCGGAATACACGGCGGTAGTGTGGATGTTGCTTACTGCATTGGCATGGGTGCATTCTGAACAACACCCCGAAGTGTACAGTATATCTTTTGATTTAGTGCGTAAACTTCAGTTTTCTTTAATCCTTATTTTTCTTTGTTGCGTAAATGGTCTCCTAACATCTGCATGCCACAATGTAATTCTCACAAGGAGAGTAATCACTGTATAAATTAAACAGAAGACACTAACCTCGTCACGTCCAGATGCAACAGACTCGGAAGATAGATTCAAGGAAAGCACTGCAGACTGCTGTAGGCGGAGGTTCTTTGTACTCAAACTGAGGGGTCCGTCTCATAGTCTGCATTCTTCAAATACGATTGGCAATATCCGCTGCCAACCATATGTGCCGCTGTGGTTGAACGCGCAGTATCGTACGGAACTGAATCCCCGCCGAGAAATCTCGCTTTGACGACACAACCGAGGCATGTCAAATGAAGTCTATGTACCTCGATAAATTGGTCGTTGTTCCAGAAGATATAAATAAAGAAAACTTGGAACTGCACACACTACGCTAACGCTGTGAAACAGCGCGCTGGATCCCGAAAGGAAGTCGTCGTATAGATCGTAGCTCGTAGCCTCGTAGCTAGTTCTCCTTTCCACGGAAGTCGCAAATTGGATTATCGCACTTATAAAACAGGTCGCAGATTTCGAAGTATATACATACTTTTTATTACCAGACATTGTGACAACAGTATATCTGCGTAAAAATGTTGGTTATTGCTGAAAGTTGTTGTTGTAGTGCTCGATCACGTGACGGCATTCTGCGCGCTGATTGCATGGGCGATTGAGGTCATCCCAGATGGATGACCAGATGATTTTTCTATATAAGCGTACGTTTTCTTGGTTTGACGCTAGGTGTGCCAGCGTCGGCCTGAACCGCGATGCTCAAAATTCGAGGTCAGAAAAACTACGAAGTGTTGAGGCATGCATTTTCGTATGTGAAGTTGCTTTTGTGTATTCTATAGGTAGCAACTGCGTAAAAGTCTCTCCAGCTTCTGGTCAGAGACGCTTTAAATACTCTGCACTACAAACAGACAAAATATGCAAATAAATACAATATGCGAATACACACAATATGCACTAACCATAAGACACGATCTATGCAATCAAAAAAAACCGTACATGAAAAAAAAGTACATGACTTGAATTGAAAACAAGAAAAGAGCACACGCGCATTGTAATGTGAGAAACCCATACATTCCTACGGCAACAAAAGGGAAATTATCAGAAAAAAAAAACAAAGAAATGAAAGTTCCGCAAAATGGGAAAATATATTGTGCCTAAATCATGTACATGATGATGAAAAAATATAAAGAGATGAAGGAAGCGAGTGAAACAAAATTTGGCCCCATGTAAGAGGATTATTAGGACAGCAGTGGTTGACATAGCACGTTGGGGGATTCCGCAGAGTAGCACATGGGAGACAAAAATTTAGGCGGCCTAACAGTAAAGGAGAATCAAATACGGAGTGCGCACATTTATAAAGAAACATCATGTCATGAATGCGGCGGCGGTTAACAAGAGGAAGCAAGTGCAGGTAATTTGAAAGCTCGTCATAGTCCTAAGATAAAAATGCGGGGACATTCCGCAAGAAACGTGAATGAATAATGTGAAGTGCCCTCTTTTGCACAGCTTCAAGAGGTTTGATATCGGTGGCATATAAAGCATTCCATACTACCGACGCATATTCAAGTAGGGGAAGGACGCAAGCTTTATAGAGAGTAAGAATACCGTGTGAGAAGAAAACATTTTACAGGTGTAAGTGAGCAAACCAAGCATACGCAGAGCAACAGAACGAATTGCACTCACATGCTCATGAAATTGAAGCTTCGCATCAAAGACAAACACCCCAACCACGAATGGTGTCGACTCGGGCTGTTTCGCCATCAGAAAAGTACTGAAATCGGGTTACTTGATACTTGCGCATGAATGAGATAATTTTAGTTTTTGACGTGTTGATTTTGAGGAAATTAGAAGTACACCAAGAAATAACACTGTAAACATCCTCCTGAAGCAGTAAGCAATCGGAAGGCGAGGTTATGCTTTTCATTATTTTGAAGTCATCAGCATACTGTAGCATGATGGAATGTTTAAAGGGACCGAAAAGTGAATATAAACCTATCGAAACTTTGTGTTCGGCGAAAAGCTTGAACCTTCAAAGGTTCGAATATCAAAGAACTCCGCTGAAGTCGCTGTAGTTTTTCTGTAATCGAATTTTCCATAATTGCATGTCCAGGGATCTAGTAGGAAACCGTGCAGTCTGTCAACAATTGCATGACCCCGCGCCATCTGTCGAGGACGCATGTAATACGCGCACTTCCGGGCGCTAATCCGGCGAAAACGAAAATAGCAGTGGGCATTTGTGGCCACTTTCTACGTCGAGAATGTCGAGCCTCTTGAACATGAGTGCGCATGAATTTCACATTCGAGAACTGTCGTTCACACAGAACTGTTGTTCGTGCGTTAGCGTGCTGGAAAGTGTGTTCTTCGCAGCAGAAGATTCCTCGTCCAGAGATCAATCGGAGTCACATTCGTCCTCAGCAGTAGCTCACCGTGCTGTGAACATGGACTGCTTTATGAAATTTCCATGTATCAGGGAGAAGCATTTGTGTAAGCCGAAACAAGCACTGGTTTTTCGTCGTGCAGGTGTTCATGTGTGAAATGCAAACCGACGGATACTACGGATGGATACTACGGTTTTTGCTGCCGAGAGGTAGAGAATGCGTGTGAAAAGCAGGCAGACGATTGCATCAGAACTAACAAATATTTCAAAATACTGCGCCTTGACACCGAAGTACTGCAAGTGTCTTTTACATACATCCGAAAAACCGAAGAGCATGGCAACATACACGGCAGCGCCGTGTTGTCTTTACGCACTACTTGAACGGCAAACTGGACGGAAAACCCTTATTTCTGCAGGAAATTCCGTTATACCACCTGTCGGCCATTCACAAGAAGGATATGGGGGTGCTCTGAGAAAATACAATAGAAAGTACTCCACTGGATCTCGATCTGCGTCATGCATGCTATTAGGGATGCTTTCCCATCAGTGCGTTAACCTGTAGAAAACGTTATCAGCAGATTTTTATTTCTTGTTTGCTGCAAGTTTTTCTCATTGCTTTTTGTTTGCTGTCACAGCATATTATAATTACTAGTTTGTTCCTGGAGGGTTAAATAACCTGTGGGCATAGATGTATTTGTAGGTTATACTCATGTCTCAATTGTATATGTGAGGAGTAAGTAAGATAATTTTCATCAGTGTCATTCAGCTGAACTGTGTTCATAACCTTTTAGTATACTTCTTAGTGACCACGTTTCCAAATGTCAACTAATAATTGAACCAAGATTGGGATTTAACACTTAACTCTGTTTTGCCAAATGGAGTACTTGAATCACCAACTAACATTTGTAAAGAAGGACTTGAGGGCTGACTTCAAGTATTATTAACCCTTGATCTGGGTTCAAAGTTAACCATGCACCATTGGTGTGCATAGTACTCCAAAATGGCTAAATAATTTATTGCATAAGTTCTCTGTTACTGTAATTGAGATGTACTTTTGTAAAGTACTTTTGACAGCCCTGCAAACTGAAACTGGCTTCAGTGTACACTACGAATGCATCGTAACATTTAATTGAAATATAATATAAGAGCAGAAGCAACATTTTGTCACAACTCAAACTATATCTTTCTTTTTTATTGTCCAGGGATTTAGGAAACAGAGTAGGACTTCCTGCACTCTGATATTTAGACGTACTTGAGTTGTAAAACCTGCAACAAAATAAACAAGAGAAGTATAAACAGTTTTGTCTTTCCCTTTTGAATTTAACGAGCTAGTTATATTTTACCATTTGTTCACTTTTGTATTCTCTGTTGGTGAAAAGATTACAGGAACAATAATGCTGCAGATCGAACAATGACCTGTCATCTTGATGAAGATCAGAACATTTCTTCAGGCATGCTAAGTGAGACAAAAGAAATGTACAATGAAGGTTGTACAAAAACAGCAAATCTCCGTCGACTAAAACTTTATATGTGGATGTTACCACATCGTGCAGTTTCCATCCAAAAGTAGGACTAGGCAAGGTTGTTTGGTAAATTGTTGGCATGTTAATGTGCTATACCGTTACAGCACATCAATATTGATGAGGGGCAAACACAGTAGACAGCGTGATGGCTGCAAACTCAAGTGAAGATTTATTCAACAGAACAAGAAACCGAAAGCATGAGTATAGAGAAAGGCAGTGCCATGCAGTTTATGGTGAACCACATTAATCTCCGAGAAGGTAGGATCGGAAAAGCAATAGAGAGAAATGACAGTTGCGTCCTAGATAGGGGAACTCTGCAAATTTAGGACCAATATGATATGGTAACCTTGCATGGCTCACTGCAGCTCTGACACACATTGAACAATTCCAGTAGTGGGGCTTCAAAGACAACGAACGTTTGCTGTTTCACTGGGCATTCAAGTGTAGAGGATGCATCTCTAGAAAATTAATTAGCGTTCCTTAGTCATAAAGTCATAACTACATCTCAACAGGAAGTATTCTTATACCCTTCAAACAAGCTAGTAATTCTGATCGGTTTCTTCTCCCCTTGTTGACGTCATACTAATGTTCTGCACCTGTCCAAAGACTAAAAAAAATGTCGCAAAATCTGCAACACGTAACAAATCTAGTACTTCCATCTGTGGACTTTGCATACCTGCTTTCAGCTATTTCTGCCATGTCAACTTGAGTGCCTGGATCACACACACACTAAGCAGTCTTGTGCCACTTCAACACTGGAAGGCCCCTAAAATTAAATTTGTTGATGTTGACAATGTTGAGTACGGGACAAGTAGGATAACATAAGTGAAATGGAATACGTCGTCGCTATATTATAATTTATACATGTGTGACGCCTGTACATACCTAAGACGTTGTGTTGAACTCGTCACCTTGGGGGTTACAAAATCACTGGGTACTGTGCATCAGTGTGCTTCGGACGTCTTCGCAATTCGCCTTCTACGGCATCTTCGTAGTCATCGGCAGCAAAATGAGAACAGCACACACAAGGAACGACTGCTACATCTAATAACCGAGTGTTTCGAACCACATTCGCTTTCGCGCACTCTCCTGTTGAATCTTGTGGTAGAAAACGCCCGCCGCCGATGGTGAACAACCATGATTTTTGCATCCCCGAACACCAAAACTACACCAGGCATATGTAGGTCTCTAGAATAATTGACACAACCACGACGAACATGTCATTCACTTCTCTTCGCGCGACCAACACGACCACCCACGACGTAAACGGCGACAGACGGCCTTGCAGATGGCGCGGCGGATCGTAGCTCGTAGCGGCGAAGTAGCTGAATGCTTTATTAACGTAAAAGCTATGGAGGTGAGCGTCATTTTCAAAATGGCGTTTAGCTGTAAGATAATGTGCGTCAGCTTTGTTCTCTACAAAATTAACTCTCACGTGGTAAGGGTTGACCAATCCCTGGGAACCCTGGACCTGAAACCCAAGTTGCTCTTTTTCGCCGTTCGCTGGCAGCACCGTCCATGTTCCGGCAATCTTCAAAATATTTATACATAAAAAATATGCCGAATTGAGAAGTAATGCTTTCTGTATCTTATCAAACAACGACGTTGTGCACGACAGTGGGCAAAAATATGGGGGTTATTTTTCACTTTTCGGTCCCTTTAACACAAGATACAAGATCATTCATAAAAATAGAGTAGAGGCCCGAGATTTGACCCCTGGGTCAAACCTCTGGGTCTGGGTAGAAATGTTTCTACCAGACGTAGAAACATAGGTATCAGAGTAGGATCCGGACACACAAACAGAGTATAAGCGATGCCGTAAGTAAGAGGCAAAGAAACCTAAATGAGAGTCCGAAACACCATATAAACTAAGCTTGCGAAGGAGCAGATCATGGTTCATTATGTCAAATTCTTTCGAGACGTCAAAATAGATTACATCCATTTGACCACGAGAAATAACCGCTGGGGAACAGCCTGACATGAATGATACAAGATTTGTGACTGTTGATCTCCCAGGCATAAAGCCATGCTTACTGTCTGCAATTTTGCGCTTAACGGACGAGGATAGATTAACAAAAATAATGTGTTCAAAACTTTGGAGCAGGCGCATAAAATACTTACAGGTCTATAATTAGTAACAATGTTATGGTTGCCCGATTTATGGGCAGGAATTACCAGGGAAGACTTCCACGGTCGTGGAACATTACTTCGTTTAACAGAAAGGTTGAATATGAATGCAAGCACAGGCGAAAGGATGTCACGATAAACTTTAAGGAAAATAGCAGGGAAACTGTCTGGTCCCGGTGTTGTTGTGGGCCTTAGCTTACGAATTGAATTTTGGACATCATTCTCACTAATAACAAACGAGGGCAGATGATCGCCGTGCATTTGCGTAAAAGAAAAGGCAGAATTTGTGCTGGCCGAGTCATCAAACACAGATGAAAAGTGCGACGCAAAGATATTTGCCACGATTGGCGGATTGCATTGCATCACGTTACCGTCAAACAGAGAGATGGTGATAGCGTTCTCACGCTTACGTTGTTTATGCCAGGTCCAAAAATTACGAGGATTGCTTTTCACGTCATCTTGAATCCCTGCCAAATACGCATAACGGTCTGAGTCAGCAGACTTCTTGAACAGCCGCCGAAAAGCAGCAAACTGTTCATAGTCAAACGGCCTTCCAAATATCTTAAATCTTCTACGAAAATATATCTTTTTACTAAGGTAACTGCGTGTGAGAGCAGAAAACCAAACTGGGTATTTGCCCCGACGTGGTATGGTGTATGGGACAAACTGAGAGATAGCATTTCTAACAATACTCGTGAAATTCAACACTGCATCATCAGGATCAATACAGTTCTACACAGAGGAGAAATCACAAGCCGCAAAATGGTGGTCATACAGGCCGACATAATCTCCCTTACGCAGATCCAGTCGAGGTGTAGACGACAGTGAACGCACGGGGGGGCACAAGAACAGAAGAGAGAGGGGCGTATGGTAAGGGTCAACGGGAACAATGGGCGAACCTGAACATTCCAAAGAAACGTCAAAGTTTGAGAAACACAAGTCTAGAAAATTACCATCCTTGTTAGGTATGCTGTTCGACTGAGCTAGTTGGTGAAAGCGGGCGAAATCAAGAAGACCATTACCCAGATGAAACGCAGGACAATTTCGTGATACTCTGGCATTAATAAAGTCAACACCAGGGGCATTAAAGTCACCAATAATTAAAACTTTGGAATTAACATCCATATAGTTTCTGCCCTATTGCAAGCAAATAGTTTTCAATAACAGCTACATTAGAACCTGGAGGAAAATAATGCACACCTATTAAGATTCTGTCGTTATCACGAAACCAACATTCAACCCAAACACATTCCGGTACAAGTTCCAGATCAGAGCGACGAGATACATTGAAATGGGACCGAACAGCAATAAGTGAAGCACCACCCCTCTGATTTTGAGTTTGACAACGATCAGACCTATGCACAGTACAAGTCGAAGAAGAAAAAAAAAAGAGGAGCTGGGTATACCTGGCCACAACCATGTTTAAGTGAAGCATATGACATCAAAACATCATTCAATCACTCCATTAAAGCACACTACATCTTTTGTCCTAAGACCCCGTACATTCTGATAATAAACTCCACAATGAGTGGCGTCGAACTGATTATGCGGAAGTGAGACCACTTTCACCCGAGAAGCACAAACTAATGTACGTGGGGCAACACTTTGCCCTACGTCATCACTTGTGAAGATCATATGGGGACGCAAGGGACCAGTGAACTCGCGGAATAGATAGTCTTCGGGCCACAGATTCGCGTCCATCAATTTTTCAAAATCACTATCTTAAGAAATGTGAAAGGAAGCATAGGCAGGGCTCCGAGTTACCAGTTTAGTACATACCGGCAATTTAACGGCATTGTCCCGCAAGAATGAGATTATGTCTTCGGGGCAGGTACAGGGACAAAGGCGTGTCACAAAGAGCGCCTTGCTCTTCTTGGCAACAGTGGACGACACAGCCTTGAGATGGGACACAGTTGAAGTTCCACATGTGACCTCTTTTCGTTCTGGACGGCGTAAAATGTTCGTTGAAAAATGGAGGGCTGGGTACCATTTGAGGCCGGTGGAGTAAAGAAAGAAACAAAGAAACATATACCTGCTTAGCTTGCCATATGGGATGCACCCGGAGCTTTCTTTTCGTTTCCTCCTTTTTTGCGAGCTCTCTAAACGTCATGAGCCATATTTTTTTCTTCAAAAGAAGAAGGCGCAGGGGGACCCCCATGTCAATCTGAGCAGCGGCGCTTTCCCCTCTGTCACCCTTTCTCTGCCCCCCTGAGCCCGCCTAAAGGGGCGCGAAAAAGACACCTTTCGGGAAGTAAGAATACCGGAGGTGGGGGCGCAAATTTCCCACCTGTCCCCCCGGCGGCCCATGGTAGACGCCGGTACTGCTTCAGTGCAAGGTTTGCAAAGGACGGTCACATTGGAATTGTAGTAACAAAGACATATTATACGTTTGCCTTGACTGCACGGCAAATCCCAGATTCCTACCTTATGCAACATCCAATTGTCTCAACATACCCGTAGCCTGTTGCTACATGCCCCAAGGTTGCTGCATATTGAAGCACTCTGCCTCCTGTTGCATATTTGGCCACATTGTCATTCGCGTCATTTTTATTTCGCAGTATCCAGAAGGATGAACAGAGCAACTAGTGCACTGAGACGCCTGTATCCTCAAGTACGTTTCAAATTAGGACGGTTTTCTCAAAAATTGGTTCAACTTGCCTCCCCCCTTCCCTACTTTTTGCCGTTTGAGTGACCAAAGAAATTATAAAATGCACATCGAATATGGTGATTCTTTTGCACGCTTCGTATGTTCGGTTCATCTCTCATGCACTCAGTTACTCAGTTGTTTGCGGTGCATCACTTCCCACCTACCCTATATGACTCCTTTTTCTCTTTCCCACAGCATAAATTTTCACATTTCACTGCAGTGCGTCAATTTTGAATTCGCGTTGACCAAATGCGGCCAACATACACGTCTTAAAGAGTCAGTTGACTTACCTTTCCATTTCCGTAGTAGTCGACGAGTGACTCAAGATATGCTACGAGTCGCTATTCAAGCGTATCTGCTCTTGATAACGTCGCATAGAAACCACTGTCGTGCAGAGGTTCACGTTGAAAGTGATACTTCAGACAGTTTCTGCAGCACGAGAGATATTTACTCTTGCCAGGAAGAAGGCAACAGCGTTTTTAGTGTAGTCTCTCTCATGGGTTTCAATGAGGTGTGCCAGAAAGTCAAGCCTACTTGTAACAGGTCTCAGGAGGTCGCTTCTCTCATTTGTTGCACTTCCTGTCTTGTGTGTAATGAAAATGATATAAGTGTTGACCTCAATCATGGCATTACTGTGTTCGTGTTCCCTAGTCTCGGGGTTTTTACGTTATGCATCATCTTCACGAGCTCGCTTGCTTCCTAGCCATTTTTTCATTATCAATATCAACATTGAAAGCTATTTCCTCAGCAAGCATGAAACGTAAAGCACCTAAACTCAACGGACACGCGAAATCACCACGATGCCCTGGTTTCTGTATGGGATGATCAGGGCGTCATCGCAATAGAGCTCCCCCTGACACACGGCATTGTGATGTGGGCTGCAATGGATCACGCCCACTAGTGGGCCAAACGAACACATATGGGACGCCAGCAGGGAATGCAATCACTAGCGTTCTTCGTTTGAACTACGTGTACACTTTTGTAATACCGCTAAACTGTGACCAATGGCTGTACACATCGGACAAGCGCATGAAGTGGAATTAGCTTCCTTGAGATTCCTAAGATGGCTACGGTGGCAATGGATCCTTCTTGGGCATTCCTCTTCTCCTCGCTCCATGTATGCAGATCTAAGTTACACGAGAAAAACACATGAAATGCAACGTTATCTAATCCTTCCTGTCTAAAAAAGCAAACAAGAAAACAAATGAAGTGTCTGAGGAATAACTTACGAGATGAGTACAAGTTACTCCTAAAAATCATTTAAGATAGAGTAACTTAAGTTTCTCTAGAGTATGCAAGTTACATAAAAGCCTTCGACTGGGTAAGCAGGCGCATTTCCACATATTGTGTGACACTAGAATGAGAAAAGTATGCATCCGCTGAAATGCACGTTGTCGGTGCGACGATTGCGCCGAAAACTTTGCGGATGCGAATTAGTGATTTGTTACGGCCTCGTAGCTGCTATCTCTCTCATTCGTGCGGCAGCGCTTTTATAAGAAAAATCACCCTGGTCACCAATCGTGTTATTGATTACGGCTGCATATTCGCGCAGAAAAACTTTAGTGCCCAACATGTGGAATCTTGGACGCATCAGCTAGACGTCGGAGCTGCAATATCTACGATCATTCTGCTCTTATTCCGTACGCTTTAAATCGATAGACCAGACCCACAGAAGCGATCTCACATGTTCCCTTATGATATCGGGAATCAGATGTCGAGAAGTGTGCCTATTTAATTTCGGGCAATCCTAAGTATATGGTAGCATTCATGATTGCACCCTCATTTTAGGTATCTTGGTTATAATGTACTAAGAGATATCCTATTCACTGCAGCCTCAGACCCATGCTCATATTGTGGTCATCATGGTGGTTCGTGGTGGTCATCATGGTGGTCCCTCAAGTTCGCCAGAAATTGGTCCCTCTGGTAGTGTACCGTTGCGTGCTCCAAGACTGCTTGGTTGTATCAGCAAGGGAACATCTTGTTTAGGCACAGAAGTGTTCTGCTTAATGTCTTGCTGTTGTATCTAATTTTCTATTTGGGCAATGCAATTCGGTTCCAGCATAAAATATGTAATAATCATGGGCAAGTGTTGGGAGCGCTGCTCCATAAATGCCAAGGGTGAATGATATTGATCTTATACACATTGCACTGTCAGCTGGCTTAATTTCTTTTAAAGCATGCTGACATCTAGGACATGGGATTTGGCATTTCCTACGCAAAGCAGTCTGGCATACCAAATTAGTTCACAATGGATGATGTCCTAGTTTGCAATGCCTGGTTCCGTTATTCAGTAGTTCAGTTATGTTAAATCATGATAAGGTAGTACAAAACACTGTTTACTTCATGAGGTAGATCATATTCCAGAATAGAATGAAGTACTTTGAACACATGTACTGCAGCTGCAACGCATCCGACAGTCCCTGTATCTGGCAGTATTACAGACCACATTTATCAACTACGTGCGACTTGCCAAATGGTACTTCATCAGTGCAAACCTTGCATCTTTGTTACTAAAGCGTTATTATCATACTTTCAGCATGTGAATTGTTTTCATGCTTATTTCAGGACTTTCACGTGTAGAAACTGTAACAGTAATTTCAACGCTGCTGTGGATTACAGAGAACATGTACAAAGGTGGTCAGTTCAAACAGAATCACTGAGCTCTACAGACACCACTGGTGAAAGTAGTCTAGTGCTAGAAGACTTTGAAAATCAAAGCGTCGAACGTGAAGCGGAACATCATGCAGTAGCAAGTCTTTTTCCTGTAATATAGGCAGCGACAAGAACTAAGAAGCTTCGTCAAAAATCGTAGATGGCTTAGCGCCAAACTCTTGGTTGGATTCGACTTGGACTTTGACCAAGTCTAATCCACGTCCAATCCTCCCATCCTGCCCAAGCCAACCCAATCCAATCCACAGTTCGATGTTCAGCGGTTTTCGTTGGGACACTTGTTTTCACATGTGACACATGTGAGTGCACATGTTTAACTCTTTAACTCGCTAAAGTGAGAGTTAGTAGTGCGTTGTCCTTTGAAGAGATTGACAGTACGTAAGCAGTCGGTACTGGTACTGTCTTCCACCGCTCGCTTGCTCGCAATGCATCTAACCGCGTGTCTCGTCGAAGTTGATGGCACTGACGTGAAACGCAAGTTTCAGTTCGATGCAGACGAAGGCAAATTGAAGGATGCAGTTCGCGACTGCAGTCTCCTCGGCATCAGCCTGTCTGCTAGAGATGCTCTCTTTAAGGTACTGTAACCTGTCACTTCTTACTATCGTTTGGGCGCCACTTTTACATGGAAGAGGGAAGGGGCCGGCATAGCTACGTTTTGTAGAGGGAAAGACCGAAATCAGAAGCAGGTGTATATACATATTATTGCGGCACAACCGCAGCCTTGTTTGGTCGACTACGGCAGGGCCATCGTCTGCTTTCGGTGCGCCCTCCTTTCAGGACAGTTTTTTTTTATGGGGGGGGGGGGGGGCACGCTGGCCGTGGATTGAGGGACCCATCGGCTCTGAATTGCCTGCGTGCTGTAGTAGAGCATAACATCATACAGTTGCAGCCGTCGTACTGTCCAACATGTGTAACCATCGCAATTTACATTGCAGTTATACGACAACGATTTTAAGTGTTTTGTGTCCCTTATTGACGAGGACACAATTCCACACTTGTCGACTGTGCGTCTCTGTCCAAGCGGGAATACGACTGACTCCGGACAGCAGGTAGCTATCCGAAAGGGCCTGCCTTGATGCTCTTAGGCTGTTTCACTTTTTTCAGGAGCCAGTATCACCCAATAGGAAAGAAGAGCTTCAACCAGGGCCTAGTACCAGTGTGGTAGAGTCCAGGCAAGCAATACAATTTTCATTGAGAAAGAGCAGAATTGAAACCATTAGTTGTTTCATTAGGTATCGCTAGTTCTCATTGTGACCTCGGTATTCTTTGTGTATACATAAAAGTGGCATTCCATTGCAGAGTGCACTGTGAGGATCATGACGGCAAAGGATACACACTCCCCGACTTTGGTGCACTTCATACAGCAATGCTTGCTGTTTCACATGGGCAGCCACTGAGATCGTCGCTTGAAATTAAAATTGTCGAAGTGCTTTCTCAGTCAATGGTCAAGATTACGCTGTAAGTAGGTCTTTGAACATGCTGCAGTGCTGGGAAGCTGAACACTCATTTTTGTAGAGAAGTTCTTTCAGTAACTGTGCTTGAATAGTTTTTGTTTCACTGATGCAGTTATCCATCCCGCACGTTCTACCATAAGGCTGTGAACCTGCTGCTGCTGCGCTACCCTGGACTGACAGATGTCATTGGTGATGGACTTGTAAGTGTCGGTTTCATCCCTGACTACCTCCACGATATGATTTTCTTCCTGATAATTTGCATAATCTGTTCGGCATAAAAAGCGTATTACTCTCTCGTCACCACAGGGTGTCCCGTGTAACGTGTAAAAAAATATACAAAAATACTATTTGCCAGAGTGTTGTGTGGTCAGCAATGCTTGACCTTACACAACTTTTGCCATTGTTCGAAATAAGTTGGATAAATTTTCAATTGCTGGAAACTTAATTTCTTAAGTTCAGTTCTAAAAATTGCCAAGTGAACTCCCTTTTTGTTCATAGAAGCAGAAAGCGCTTCACGATTTTTCCCAACCTCATGTCATAGCATTTTGCAGTATGCTTGAAATTAATTCCCAGGGATTGATTGAAATTGTCAATTTACCCTGCCGTACAGCGGAAAAAAGCTTGGTGACAGAGAGGGGACCAAAGGAGGGTGGTGAGGTCAATTTTTGCACCTCTGTTGTGAGGTGGATTTTAATTGCGATTTAGATCCTTAAAAGGAATCATGATTAGACCCTTAAGTTTTAGGGTTAAAAACAATTTTTTTCCCAAATTTGCAACCTGAATCGTGGTTCACTAGTATATGGTTAAACCCGTTTTCTACCTGCAAAACTGCATCTTACCTAGGCACCTCACTGGAATTACATAATAATTTTTCATAAGATACACGGTTGACCTCCACGGCAATGTGGATAAGTGGTACAGCAAACATACAAACAGACCTGAGTTTTACCTCTCGAATTTGAAAAAAAATAAAACCCGAAAACTTCAGGGTCTAATCATGATTTAGATCACCTCCTTACCTCAATTAGATAGCGAGTGCAAACAGGAGACATTGGGGCACATGAAAATATATATGGAAATGAACAGCAACTTGATATACTCGTAATACATCAGTGATTATTAGCACACACATGATCACATGACCCCTTCAGTGGGTTCCCAGCATACTGAGTGTGAACACCTTGGTTCCTCATGGGATGTGTTCGTTCCACATGGCCGATGCTTTTTCAATTTGTTGGTTCAGCCGAACTCGGAATATTCAGAATATTAATTGATGGTTTTCGAGTTTATCTCCATTTGCATTAGCTAATGGCCATTAGTAACAGCACGGTCCCTTGATAGCTTCCTGGTCACGCAGCTTCTCCGTAACTCTATGGGGAAGCTTTGCCCAGGGACCGGAGCGCCCGCGTGGTGGCGCTGCCATCGGAACGCGGGAGAGAGACGCCTGCGTCTCCCATTGCTTTTCACGATTTTCGGCTGTTGTCGCGTTATAACCGTGTGCTAGCAGCATGCCAGAGACATGCTGTGTTACCAAATACGCTCTGGGTATTCGGGGGGTGGCAAGGTACACATGTTCGCTTTTCCTGCGTATTCTGACAAACGTGAGAATTGGAAACGTGCTATCTATCGCATTGATGGTGTGTAGTTCAGTTTTGACTCTCCACACACACGTGTCTGCGAGAAGCACTCTGACCACAGCGATGTCATATGGCACGACGAATTCGTCATCAACGGCGATAAAGTGCTGCACAAGCGTGGAAAGTCAAAGCTTCGAGAAGATGCAGTGCCGCGCATATTCGATGGCTGCCTTCGTATCTGAGCACGTCGAAACTGCGAAGCCGTTCCGTCAGACAACGACGCCCGGGAAACAGCCCCGTAAAAAGAAAGCGTCTGCCGTAGACACCAACAACGAACTCAGTGCTTTTATGGATAGAATCTGAAAGAAAATTGCTCATGCATCTGGCGCTTTTGAGCTGATTTGGCTCCCAGGGATGTCAACATTTGTAATAATCGTGTAATCGCGATCTAGCGATCGCGTGAAATACTAAGGCAGCATTCACACGGGGCAACTTTTCCCATCAACTATGAGCAACTTTGGAGTGATTGGGAGTCGGCCGACACGCCGACACCGGCAACCTCCAGCAACTCGAGTTGCTCGTAATCGCTCCTCGAACGAAAAGTTGCTCGCGCGCTGGCCAATCAGCGAGAGGAGTACTGTCACATGGCTCCCGAGGGCGTGGAGAATTTCGTTCGTGCACTCACGGGTTCAAATCCTGCACGTGCAGCTCAAAAATGACTTGCTTCTTTTATTACGAACGTCACGAAAATATGTCAATTGCAATTCTAGAATGTAATATTGATCTGTTCGCGCAAAAAAAGAGACTATAATTTGACAAACGGTTGATAAGGAAAAGACTCCACCAGTTGGATTCGAACCCACACTCTCCTGTCACCGTAAGGTTGCTTGTTGGTGGAGCTACCGAGTTGCTACATGTGAACGCGGCCTCTAAGTGGTCATGTAACTGTCTGCGATTAACTGTAGAAAGTCCTTTACACGCTAAATAAAGTACGCATTATTAAAGTTGTTTAGCATGGCAGGATAAAAAGGCCGCTCGAGATTGATTCACGTAAGCATGTCGGATACATGGCGGTTCCTTTCAGTCTCGTAAAAGAAATGAGGTCGAGACGATAGATGACTAAAACAAGAGATGAACGACAAGGACACAGCGGTTAAATTTTGTGACATGTCTGTCAGTTGGGATCTTTTTATGCGCTATACTTTTGTCCTCATCAGCTCCGCGGCAACAATTGAGTGTAACTCATCTGGTACCTCGTGAAAGGACTGGTGTGATTGCGATCGGCTGATCGCGTCAATTAGTACGCCGTCATGGGCGCAGCAACTGTCCGCAATTAACTGTAGGAGGTACTGTACGCGCTAAGTAAAGTACAGATCACCTTACCACCGTGCCCTACGCACATAAACTGCGCCAGAATCTCCGGTTGAGGGTTTGAAGATAGGAGTTTCGCAACAATACATCCGTGCCACTCGAAATGGTCGGCAGCGGCTTTCCGCATAAAATAATGCCGAACAGAAAACGATTATTCGATTATAGTTGCTGCAACCATTGCAAGGAAACCATTGCAATAAATAATTTTCTCGTGGGATGTCTGGAAAAGCGCAAAAACAACACTGCATCTGCCGTTCCCATGACTGGCCCGAGCGGGAGATTCTACCGCGTTCCGATCGCGGCGCCACCACGCGGCTCCCGTTGTCCCTAGGCCAACTTTTTGACGGAGCTGCATGACCAGAAAGCTATCAAGGGACCGTGGTAACAGCATTGATAGACCCGATTTTGGCCACACTTTTCCGACATGTCAAAAAAGGGATCGTGCACCTACAGGGTGGTACCGTATTTCGTTTTACTATAGGACGGCCCCTGAGTTGAGAGCAATGATACTTGGGAAAAAATGACAATAATGAACATGAGTACGGAAAAGGCGTAGCGGTACGGTGATCATGAAGTCACTGGTGCTTAGTCACCATCATACGTACTCCGTGTCACCATTTGGTTTATCACTATCACTATCGTCTCAGAGAATCGTCTTGTGTTCCCTTCGAAGCAGTGGACATGCCTCACTTTTCGTCACGGAGCCCGCGCACGATGACACCGAATAGGAAATAAAATGCGATATTGCATACAGCATTTTGACACGTTTCGCATTTGAGGGGCTTGCCTTCTTGTAAACATCAGCAACACAAAGCGTTCTACAGACACGCAGCGCTTCGCACATTTCAGACACGTGCTTATGAGGTGTGCACCACATCGTTGGTCCTTCTACTGGATATGGGTGAATGCTTTCCCCACTGGCGAGAACATGTTCTGCCGGTACCGTAGGGATTCAGATGTAAGGTGACACTGGAGCTTGGAATTTGCTATATTGAAAAAAAAAAAAAAAGATATTGTCTCATATTCAATAAAATACAGTACATGGAACTGAAACAAGGCTCAGCTTCCTAGCTACTGTATCAAATTGTAAAGGATGTATGAACGAGTTGAAGATCAGTCTTGGATGATAAAAACCTGGAAAAAACTTGGATGATATGTGATTTACCTTATATGAATATGATGTAAATCAAATCCAGTTAATTACATTTTTTGAAAAAAAGTTTTTGCAATGCTGCTCCTGTGTGAGGATGTGGAACCTGGTAAGGAAAGTGTGCGAGAGTGCAGTAAGGATTTGCAGATGACAGGGCTGTGCTTTTACCTTTGCCAAAATGTAGTGTTAATTCTTTAAACATTTGTCCAGAGCTCATGGCTTCTCTCCGTGAGAAACAAGTTCAAGAACGAACGTCGATGATGGACAACGATGTAGTACTGGAAAATCGTGTGAAATATGCAAGCAAAAGGCGTCCAGCTAGCGGTGATAACGATGTACATGAGCTGCAAAGGACAAAACGTCAGGTACGTTTTTTCAAGCATGGTGCATTGCGGGAGGCCAGCGTTACAGGCACACTTTGCATGTATTTGTCAAGCAAAAGTAGTGATAGCTTTTGTGGCTGCAAGTTTACAAGCTTTCGTATTCAACAGTGCAAAAACTTCATTGCACTTCTTTCATTAATTGCATTGTGTCCTTTTTTAAACGATAGATTCAGAAAGAGCGAGCTGTAAAAGAAAAACACTATTTTTCTGCAACTTGAGTCACAGACAGCTGCGACTTTTGTCATTGCATTGTGAAGCGCTCTGTATCGTTTTGACACTGAGCCACTCTGTATCGCAAGACACTGTGCGCATACATATATTTTTTTTTTCCCAAGGAAATTGCTCCGCCTGATCCTGGCCCCGAGGACATTGCAAGCCAAGAGATTCACGAGGAGTGGCTGAAAAGTGAGACGAAGAAAAGAAACCCCGATGAACCTCAGATAAAAATAAGAATGGCTGTAACACACAAGGCTAGGATTGCAGACTTAGCAACA
Organism: Ornithodoros turicata; assembly: GCF_037126465.1. Lineage (NCBI taxonomy): Eukaryota > Metazoa > Arthropoda > Arachnida > Ixodida > Argasidae > Ornithodoros > Ornithodoros turicata. The sequence continues at coordinate 22,891,589 of NC_088202.1, forward strand.
ATCCCTGTACAGGTGGCGCTCGACAAGTACCCCTACATCCAGGATTCGCAGCGGGTGAAGGAACTGCCGTATTACTTGTGCCGTATTTAATCATGTTGTAATATTGGTTTTAGTTCTTCAACGACTTCACAACTTTGACTGCGCGGAACGCACTGCAACCGGTCGAACGTGGAGTGGAAGAACTGGTCAGGAAGACACTGGATAGCACGATCGACACCTGCAACTCCCTGCTTGATAGCTTACGGCAGATTCCTCACAGGGAAGAAATATGTGAAAGGCGAAAGAAGCGTAAGCAATCATAGTTGCTTTTCTGAGTTTCAAGACATTTATTGCCATCTTCCCTTGCATCATTACACTGCTATGGGTAACACATAATGATCCTGCTCACACAGGAGGGCAGATCCACCATTGTTGATTTCTGCAGGGTAGAGTGCCTCTAATTTTTAAAAGAATGTATGGGGTCAACTGGAAGTCATCATTTCATATGTGGCTTGTGCCTCAGCTGGAGATGCTGCTTAGAATTCACAATTGCTGGAGCTGGTGGCATTCTATCTGTTGCAGATCAACTTGCAGTGGCCGCTGTCCGCGCGCTCTGCCGCTGTGTTCGTGAGACTGAAGGTGTGTCACACCTTTTTGTGCCCAAAAATGTGAGTTTTGTTCCCCTTATTCACCTCGCTGTTTCTAGAAGCCTATCTGTAATTACAGTAACCCTGTTAACAGCAGACATGTTATGAAAACTGATTCCGCGTGGAATTTTGCAGAAATGCCCTGTTTCCCGCGTCCTTTGTGCAATTTTCATTTTTTTTCATGGATTCCCGTCACTGAAATATCAACGTGAAATAAGTATTGTTGTGGGATTCTTTGCCGTTTTCCTACAAGGTGGCGATAAAGGTCAGAAGTTGCCCAAAAAGTGTGGCACATTTAACGACTTTTCCGTGCAATACAGCTGCAGGTATTTATAATTTGCCATGGCAAAAATGTTCACAGGCATTCAGTTCTGTATTAAAAAAATTCAGTACCAATATGTTTTCTTTACGCGTCGTCAGCTCGAAAACACATTTTTGTCTCTTCTTTTTTTTTTTTTCTGTTCATGGCATCCACGTAGGGCTTTGAAATTTAGTACACAAAGAGCTGTGTGCGTACTTATTACGTGAGAAAATTTTCATTTCTCTCAGTTCCTGGGGAGGCTGCCAAATAATTACGAAATAAAATATGCATTTTTCAGAAATGGGCAATATTGCAGGTGGAAAAAGTCAATGTTGCCATGGCATTCGGAACACGTGGTCAATGCTAAGGTGGACCACAGGCTGTCCCCTTTCACACAGCAGATAGTCACCAAGATGCTTTTTCTTAACTTCGAAAAAGAATTTTTTGAACATGTACTGCGTTTTCCCTGTGGGAGCCTACCATTCTGCGAGCTCGATTGTGCCACCGATAGCAATGTGGCCCACTAGCTTTATGTTTTGATGAATACATTCATTTGAGTTCTGTCTGGGTACATTGAAGGCAATTCTTGGCGTTGAACATGCGCAGTATTCTTGCAGCAACATCACAAAGGGCATAATTTCTGTAGCCACTCCACTTTCTATAGCAGTCCCAGCAGACCTCCCTGCAAATATCCTTATGAGGCAACTAATGCCTTAAAGTTGCAAAAATGATTCTGAACACGGCGACGACAAGCTACGCAAAACGAGGCACGTGACCCGCTGTTGTCCCTTCCACGTGCCCAGTAGGTGACCATCGGCTGTTTCCCTAAAATAAAATGTTCATTCCAACTTGATTATTGGCAGATGCCTGATGCTAATAACCAGACCAGAGTGTGTCTGTTGCTTAATTCATGCTTGGATTACTTCCTTTTGTTTCTCACACAGGGCTAATAAGGCTTGGCATAACACAGTGTATTTATTTTGAATGCAGTAATGGTAACTGAATTACATTTGTATTGCAGGAAAAGAACATTCCATCCACACCGTGTGTCCTCTACACAGGGGAGACTCTCGAGGAGGCCCAACATCTACACTTGTACGTAGAAAGACAGGAGATCTTCCGGGTTATCGATGCAGAGGGAGCAATTGCCGCCATATTTGCTGCCTATTGGGTCTTCCAAGTGAGATACTTCAAAAACGTCACTAACACTTTGACCTTCATCGAAAACCACTGGTACAAGCTCAACGCCACCACACCCAAAGCGTCAGTGATCAGACTGCTCAACAAGATGGCAAGTGCTCCGGCGTATCCCACAGACGCCGAGTGACGGTTATACGTTTTGTGAGGCCGGATGCAAATGTCCCAAGTGCTGTGCTAACACACTGTGGCCACTAAGTGTAATGGCCTTTTGCTTTTTAAGGCATCTTGAATCATTAGTGGCAAACTACCTTGCCAGCTCTTTGTGCATACCTTTTCAGATTTCCATAACGTTTAATATACATATTATGTAGACAAGTCAAGGGCATTTTGCACTTCAGCTGTTATTCGTCGTAACGTTCACTCAGCTAATCCTGCCCAAACCTGATTTTTTTAATGGCTGAACCATTATTTTTTTAGGAAGGGAGTTGCCTCAGGATAGGAGGCGACAATATTTCGAACAGAGACTGTTGTTCTTCTGGGCACCGTCCTCATCATTGGCAGAATATTTAAAGAGTTAGTTGTGACGTGTTAAAGGGATCATGCGAATTGCGAATTCGCATGAACCTTTAACACGTCAATATGGTCAATATGGTTTTACACGTCGCTTCAATATGGTCATTCGTCATCTGGTGACTGCTTGCCTATGCGTCATCCATGATGCCAGTCATTTAACCAGCTGGAGTATCGTATGCAACACATGTATAACCTGTATGTAATTTTGAATTCATTGTTTTACAATTTGTAATGCTTCCTGCAAAAAAAAAAAAAAAAACTGCTGGAAAAGACCAAGCAAACTGGCACCTGTTTGCTGTTACTTTTCCCTGGACATTTCGTCCACAACCTGCAAGGAATTGTTGAACCATGGATTCAGAATTACAGACAAGGACACCCTATATACAGTGTGGTGCAGGAAAAGTGGACCAGAGTATCCTAAGAGAGCGATACACAGAAACCTGAGGCTATACATTTATGGTACCAGAGCTGAACAGGTGCTACTTTTGACGTGCACCTGTATGTAAATCAAGTACCACAAGTATAGCCTCAGGTTTTCGTTGATTGGTCATTGGGATCTGCCACTTTCCTTGAGACGCCCTGTCTAGTACGTTCCCAGTGGCATTAATGGGACGAACCAGGTACACCGTTCTAAAGGGTGTAACTGCTTACACCCAAATAGGTGTGAGTTATCAAACACCATTTTTACACTGGAAGGGGTGTAAAAAGGTTTAGTGTGTGTATCTCAAAAGATGCGTAGAGCTAACAGTGTGATTCTCTTGCGAGAGCAATGTTGCACTGGTACATTGAGGACACGTCGCAGTTACAATGTGTAATAGACATGTTACCTCTAGGCAACGTCTGAAGCATTGCAGCTGAAGCATTGCAGCAACATCGAAACAAACATATTGCTGCAATGTTGCACGTTTTGCATGCAACGTTGCCGAGGCACTGTGGTAACCAGATCGACTTCGTCGAAACTCACATCCCCATTTTTTTCTTTATCACATCACATGACATCACATTACTTGCACCGAGTGCTCCAGTAACACAATGTTTGCAAAATCTTGTTCTATCTGTAATTCCCACCAATAAACAATGAATGAAATCTTCGGAACTTCCCGTGACGTTCTCCCCTCATTTATCAGTTTGTTTCTGACGACGTGTTCAAATGTTGCGGCAATGTTTCGTCCAAAAATGGAATGTTACCACAATGCCGCTAGTTCAATGTTGGTGCAGCATTTTGAGATGATGCATTTTAGAAACATTACGGTTATGTTGCTCAGACAATGCTTCACGTGCTGCAGTGAGGGAACATTACAGTTAGTGTGCCAATGATGGGGAGAATAGACCTCTACCTGAGAAAAGACATCATGACGTTAGTAGACAAACTGAAATCGAGACAAATCGGAAGTGGAGGGCCGGGTTCCACGAATGGGCACTTGTTCGCTGCCTCCTATTGAAAGAAAACTAAGACCGAAGGTCGCGTCCTTTTCGGGGACCATCGTAATCCCCTCAAGACCGTGGGTTTCGGGCGCGACCTTGTTCGCCTCTAACTTCGAGCGTAGTTCAACTCTACCAAGTTTGTGGCGCTGTCGAACACTATGATGTCATTTGTTTACAAACAGGGAGAAGTCTATTAATTCAGACTGTGAGAGACATATTCTGGGACAACACTGCGGACGGACTATGGGAGATGACTATGGACAAAAGGATCGAGACGAGGACAACATAATCTCAAAGAAAATTGATCTGAGGGACAACTTGAAGTTAATTACAATCCATTCTTACGCACATGTGAACGCGCGCTGACCCTCGATATGACGTTCTTCCATAGCGTCAGTGCGACCACAGCCCTTGAGCCCTCGTGCGACGTAGTGGTTAGAATGATCGCCTTCCATTCAAAGACTGGGAGGTAACAGGGGTTCGGATCCTGTGTGTGCTGCCAGCGGTTCTCCAAGGCCTTCCCGGTAGGCTTTCAGACGAATGTCGGCACCATTCCCCTGAAGTCTGCCCAGGATCAGGACGATTACTGAAATATGTAAGCATACTGTGCTCGCTTGCACATACATCATCAAGACTGTAGTGTTCCTTCGGTGTTGCTTTCGTAACGTTGCTACACAGTAAAAGAACTGGTCATTGGCAATGTTGGAATGTGACATTGCATTATCACAGTTTTTGCAATGCTGTTTCTGTAATATTGTTGCAAAATAACGAAGCCGGTCTTTAGCAATGTCACATCAGCATTGCAATCTCACATTTTTGCAATATTGTTTCAATAACATCTTTAGCAGTATAACGAAAGCGGCCATCAGCAACATAATAATATTGCATGGCAATACTGGTGCAACGTCACAGCAAGTATTTGTGCTTACTTGGTGGGTATGTCTTCTCTCGAAATTTGTTTTTTCTTAAAGAAAGATATCAAATTCTGCTTCAAAACACTTTTCAGTAGAACAGTTTTTTCCCTGGCTTTTTAAACTCTTTTTGAAGAAAGGATTCGAAAGATTCGAGATTCGTAGGATTCGTGGATTCGCAGAACCTTCCTTCGATTCGGATTCGGATTCGAGAAATTCTGGATTCGTCCAATCTCTAGAAACATGTTTCATAGAAGGGGCCTCAGCTTTGAAGATCCTCAGCTTAGCGCAAATAAATTGCGGCTTAAAGCGTACAAAGAAGCCGGAGTATATACCTGCAGCCGAAGCCAGTATGCATCAGTGCGAGGAAAAAGCATATGCTGTGTCTCTTAAAGATTTGCTGTCTCATTTGTGTCAACACCCAGATGACAGCTCTACTTTTTGCTCGACACACTCTTCTATCCACGGTGTTCTAACTGATTTTCACGATGGGCTTGGTCCACAAGGTCATCCGGTACTGACAGCAAATTTTTGCAGTATCATTCGCTTGGTGATATATTGTGACGACATAGAGCTTGCAAATGCCATAGGCATGAAAAGAGGTCGCGAAGGAAAACTCACAGTTTTTTATATTTCCTTTCTCAATCTTCAACCAACGGACAGGTTTAAAGTTGACAGCATATTATCTGCTACCTAGCTGTGGGTAGTAGCACTCTAAAAAGTGCCGCAACAAAGAAAAAAGTCCTTTCAGAGACAATACATACAGTCAATGTTTTGAGCTCATCTGGAATTGTTCTTCACACTGCATCTGGCACTCAGAAGTTTTTTGGGTGTCTTGTCGCTTTTATCGGTGATACACTGGCCTGCCACGCTGTCGGAGGTTTTAAGGAATCATTTGGCCAAACATTAGGCGGCCCTGCAAAGCCTGCACAGATACTAGAGACACATTCCCTAACATTGTGTTCCATGGACAATGCCAGCTTCGGAGTGACGAAATGATAAAAAATCAGGTGAGCCAGTTAAATGCTGCTGCCATTCCATCAGACCGGATAGCCCTTTCCTCGTAATTCAGCCTAAATGGAGAATGCATTTTTGCGGATGTGAACCACTATCCAGAAACAACTGACTTACTGTTTGGTCCGACGCATATCCTACTTAGCGCATCATCCCAAAAGCGGTATCCCTGTTTCTGGGCTACGCAATCTACGTTATGAAGTGGTTCACACGGAAGGAGCTAAATGAGATGCTAACTCATTTCGATTACGATAAGTCAGTAAGCCCAAGTGACTACCATACAGAGTATGAACAAAACGTGCGTACTTCTGCTAGTGCAGCACGAATTTTGTTGCTGCACCTCCCACTCATACTTGAGAGGCACCTGCAATTTGAGAACCCCAATGTCAACTGCTTGCTAATGCTGGTCAAAGTAACGCACTTAATTCTATCGGCCATGATAACACTCAATGCCGTGTCTCTGCTTGCAGAAACAATCACTGATCATAGCAGTGTTTTTTGTGAATGTTACGGAGATAGTGAGTACTTCCCGAAATTGCACATGCTCATTCATTTGGGGGAGCAAATAAATCAGCATCGATCTGGCAGGCATCATTAGGTGATGTGATTTGAAGCAAATAATGCTATTCCCAAAGCAAAGCGGTTTTTTACTTTTAAAAACATACCGATGCCTGTGTCAGAGTTTTTTGAGATTCGAATGTCGCATGCTTTGTGGAGTGGGAAGGATGAACCACGTCCAATGCGTGCAGTTACAAGTGTGAGCAAAACCCTATCAGAGATAACTATTTCGGAAGTACATATTTGTAACAAGGTGGCAGTGCACTGTTTAATGAGCTATATAGAAACGTGGGTCTCAGGCAGCTCCCGGTTTCCGAATGAAACAGAATTCCCGTGTCGCGTGCCTTTTCGGAGTTTCCTTCTTCAGCTTCATCCGCTGACGCCACCACACTCCTGCCCTTTAAGTAGAGCCGTACCGGTCTGGAGGACGATGCTCCCGTGCAGGATAGCGACGCTAAGATGGCGGTGCAACAGACGAACTCTGCTCCTGTAATGATGACGCATTTGACGTATCTATTATTGCCGGCTCAAATACGTGCATCCAGTCAGTATCGGAATGTCGTTGCTTGAGATCGGCGGCATGGATCCTATGCTCTTTGTGGTCCTCGGATACGTAAATAACACTTCTGAGGCAACGGACGATGGTTCCTCTGAGCCAGTGATTCTTGCGAGTCCTGTCTTTAAACCACACCTCTTCTCCAAGAGTGAACACATGGTACTCTACAAGACATCCTGACCTGTTCTAACCTTAGACTTTAGGGATAGTGCCCATACTAGACGTTGACTAGACGTCTAAAAATCTTACCATTATTTAGATGTCTAAAATTAGTGATTTACAAGACATCTGGTAGACATTTAGTAATTTACGTCTAATTGTAGGCGTCTTGTAGCTGGCCTTGTATATACCACATATTAGAAATCATCAAGATTTTGTCTTATTAGGTTTTTAAGAGGTGTGAACACACTCACACATCAAATAGAGTCACTAAATTATAATAGGTGGTTCTAAACTTAGCCTTCATACTTACAAATCTGAAGTTTAATTGTTACAAAACATATGCAGGAAACTGAATTACTTGATGGCAGAGTTAACATAACTGTGTTGTTCAAGTTGTCCGTGAACCGGCCTTGGTGGCTGAGCCTGTAGTGTGTTCGCCTTCTGATCCCGAGATCGCCAGTTCGAACCCGGCCAAAAACACCAGTAACTTAGTGCCAAGATACAAGTTGCTCAGACATGCCATCTTCCGCAAGGGACATTAAATACGATGTGTTGTGTGGTGAGATTTCATTGCACATTTAAGGACACTCAGGTCGGCAATCCACAGACCGACTGCTGTGGCATCGCTCATGATCTCAGTTGTCTCGCAATGTAAACCCCAATTATTCTTAAGTCTTCCATGCTGTTGTCTGTCCACAAGAGTCCACCACAAGAAATCTAAAAAATGTAGCCAAGTGCAGAAAGAGAACTGGAATTAGGAGGGTCATCCAAAAATAAGTTTCCCGATATTTGTTATTCAAAGGAAACACCACTAGGACAAATCTGAATGGTGTAGTAGTTGGGTGTGACATCCCGGCACTGCAGACGTTGGCTAATGGAGTGCCGTTCACCTATGTATCAGGCATTCAAGTATGGATGTAATATTTCCGAGTACATCTGACTATCCTAGCAAGTAAGAGCTATCCTACTTTTCGTTAAAAAAAAGAGTGCTTTAGAGAATATCCACTGACAGTTAAGACCTGTTTATACAAAACACTTTACAGGCATTGAAATGGTGTGTCCTCTATTCAGGATCCTCTATAAAATCTGCACAATGAACATTACACTGGGAGATCAGCTCCACGAAACACCGTTTCGTTTCTGAAATTCCGAGAAGTGTTAACGGAGACTGGCGGATCACTGGTCCTGCACTCTGATACTCATGGGAACAAATTTCCTTCAGCTTGGTCAACGAAAGTTATACGAGATGGGGGCCACATTTGCTCGGTAACGTTTGTAAAGATCAACGAATGAATGCAGCTTGAATTTTCCTTCAATGGTATCAAGACGGTCAAAACGAATTCCTTGGAACCGTTATTATTAATGAAACGTGGGTGCATTATGCATGTTCTGAGACAAAATACCATAGGAAGTCATGGTGGGTGCCCGGTGAAAGCATTCTGAAGGTTCGTGTGGAAAGGCTATGCCGACATTGTTTTAGGACTATCGTTGTATGCAACTTGTAGATTACCTCACACGCGCAATCACAGTAAATGCAGATGTACTGCGAGATCCTGGGTAAGCTTCAAAGTACAATGAAACAAAAAAGCACAGGACTTGGAAGGGTGTAGCGTACCACGTCAACGCTGTCTGCACTCGTCTTCGAAGACTCGGCATTTGTTACAGAAATTCATCTGGAAATTTGCCAAAGAGAGAAAAAGTACGCAAGTGAGCTGGTGCAACGCAGAAGTAGGAAGCATCACCTTGAGCATGAGGAGAATGAAGTATACAGGAGACTCACAAACGTGATTTTCCTATTCGTGAGCTTCCTGTATACTTCGTTCTCCTCGTGCTCAAGGTGATGATTCCTACTTCAATGAAAATTTGCCCAATTTGCTGTTCCATCTTCCTCTCAAAGCGCCCCTCGGCAGTCACCAATTCGCAAGTGATCATGAAACACAAATTGATCAGGTGAAATGCAAAGTGAATGCCTCACTTTGTAAACAGGACATAGCATTGCACAGACAACGTATTGAATACTTACTACTAATACTCACACACTCTAAATATTTCCACACCTTTAAAGGTGCAAAATTGGTGTATTCTCATGTATACACCTGTTTTACACCCTAGAACTTTGGCTTGAAAATTTTCGAGGGTGTAACTATTTTGAATTACACCTTTTTATGAGACATTGTCAGGAGGGTGTGATGAGGGTGCAACAAAGGGTGTATTTGGAGGTGGGAGAGGCTCCATTACACAGGCCAAATGTATTCCTGTTCCTGTGCAGTGTTGGAGTGCTTGTGGTACTCAGAACTTAAGCTTGTGATACAAGTTGTGATATAAAGACCAAATGCACAGTTACTCAACATTTCGTACACTGTCATATAACCCCTCAAGGTTAGAGGACTATGTGATAAAGCTGTATTAGGTGATACGTTTGAATACCTTCATGCCTACGTAATGTAGGATATGTATGGTGCACGGCATAATGTCAACCTAATAAAAGCATAACTAATGACTAACTAATCAATTTCTGTGATTGTGTCTTATATGTATGATGCCCGCATATACCCGCGTCAATCACCTATAACATGTGTGTGCTGTGCAACACGTGTCTGCAATGTCGTATATTTGCTTCACACAGGGTACAGCTGGAGTAGTGTACCTGGGAAGTATTACAAGTTCAGTGCGAGAAAAGTATATTCTTGACTTTTTAAGGAATATTTTGCATTGCTGTGATCGAAGAGTGATGCCAAGATAGCCACAATAACACTCCAAAGTACCAAGCATCTGCCTTCTGTAAAAACTAGAAACACTATACTTTCGCAGTGAAGCTGTAATAATTTCCAGCTGCCTCTTCTATGGTTTGCAGGTTACATTACACCCTTTCATACAATTACACCCTTGATTTCTTGAGGGTGTTCCGTTACACCTTAAAAGGTGTGCGCCATGCACATGTTCTTTCACACCCTTTAAGGTGTAAAATTATTTAGAGTGCAGTATCAAAAATGTTCAGCTAAATAAGGTGACTATATTGGGGAGCAACGTTGAGGTCTAATCTGTACATAATTTTTTTCAATGTTATGCTATAGATTTATTGTTTTGTTCACAGCAGAGGAACTTTTGCTGGATGGTCCTCATACATGAAGGAAATTCCTTCTTCTCTTACTTTCCATCACACGTGTGTGAAGCAGCAAGTACAGACTGTTTGCAAATGATCATACTGAGGTAATAAAACTGGACTCTGCAACAACCTGCAGAAACTATGGATGAATGGACCACATTAACTTGGTCCAATTATATTATGACCAAATGGATAGTATGTAGTCTTTCATGCTATGTGAGTTGTGTGCCCGTATACTGTAACAAAAGATCAGTCAGATGAAGGCAGTCTGACTACGTAGATAAGGGTACGTAGGGTCAGGTACGTAGATAATTTAAATAATGTCCATACATACGATGATCCCAGTTTTCTTGGCTCACTGACATGCATATATATAGCATCCACAACTAGAAGACATTACCAGAATCTAAGTGCTGTGAAGTAATATTTTATTTTACTGAATATGTATCTTTTTTCTTAACGAAAGCTCGCATTTGTTCGGGGCAATGTTTCTTGAACTAGCGTTCCTGATGGCGTTACCGTTGCTGGTAAATGTAAATTTTGTACGTCAGTAACTCCCCTGCAGAACACTATGTTTACGCCAACTTAAAGAAATCAGCAACTAAATTATTGAATCACTGAAACGTCAATAAAATGTCGACGACTCCGACGAATCGTGCAGCGCAGCACTATAAACCATAGCTCCACAAACACAGAAGTACTTTGCACGTACTGTGGGCAGCAGATGGCAGATGTTTGTTTACTGCACATAACATTTTCCCACAAGCTACACAGATGCAGCAGTAAAATGGAATCTAACGTGACTCAGGGATTTCAGGACCCTTAAAAAAATCTTGAAACTGCCCATGGTATCTCTTTGGAACCGCTGAACAGGCATATTAGGCACACCTATAGCTCAGTAGCAAAGGCACTTATAAAATGTTTGCAAAAAGAACAGCGATTTTCAACACACACAGCACGAAATCAGCACAACACACACACGACACTCGTCGCTGCAACAATGATGGCTCCCGCGTCTCAAAATAGTTCCCCGCAGGTTGAGGCTTTTTGCGGTGGGCTGGGAACGAGAGTACAGAGTCTGGACGAATCGTTTACTGTATTCTCCGCCGGTTATCAGGATTCTGTTGACGCTGCAGTTAATGATTTGCTCTGCTGCTCGCCTGTCAAATTTGAGTATGTCGAACTCTGAATTCGTGTGGTGTCACCGAATGAGTTCCCTGTGTTGGTCCCAGCCGTCCCAGCTATGGTGGACACCTGCTATATTATGAACATTGTCGTGAACATCGCCATTCTCCTGCAGCTGCCTTGGTTGTGAAGTGGTAGAGTTGAGAAGTGATGATCGACGAAAAAGCCTGATTCCGGTACCGTGTGGATGTGTTGTGTTTATCCGTCTGTATGTGTTTGTGTGTGTTCCAGCCTCAGAACCGTAGAATCGTGAAATCGGAACCTGCCTGTGGTTTTCCTTGTGAGCCTACGTTCTGATTAACGCACGGAACAGGTACTGGACAGACTCTCGAAATGCATTTCTGCAAATAAGCTGCATATGAATGTGAAGAAATTGTGTGTTTGTTTGCAAGAAGAAACTATTTTCTCTCGAATGAATAACTTGAGTCAGCAGAGGTCCTAATTTTTTTGTAACCAGCATACGGTAATCTCAAAGTGTACCGAAATAAGATTCTAATTTCAGGAACATCCACATTGATTCGCGCACCTTCCTAGACAACGATTTGCCATGCAAAAGCTGCAAAAGATGTATCTAGACATAATACTTCAAGCACTTTGTTTTCACTGGTCTTTGAATACACTGGAACCGAAGAATGCCATTTTCAAGGTCTTAAACCATGAAATTTTCTCACAGGAATGTTTGGGGATCACTCTGGTTTACACTTCGCAAAATAAACTTCGAGAATAAACTCCTCGAAATAAATCACGAAAAAATCCACGCTGTAAAGATAAAGCCGTAAAAATCAACTTTTGCGATACAAACCCTTCAGATTCAAACTTTCAAAATAAATCGTCTCTGATTGGTCGACAGGCACGGCAGCCTCAGAGCAGCGAAGGCTTTTGGCTCCCGCGTCTCAAAATAGTTCCCCGCAGGGTGAGGCTTTTTGCGCTGGGCTGGGAACGAGAGTGCCGAGTCTGGACGAATCGTTTACTGTATTCTCCGCCGGCTATCAGGATTCTGTTGACACTGCTGTTAATGATTTGCTCTGCTGCTCGCCTGTCAAATTTGAGTATGTCGAACTCTGAATTCGTGTGGTGTCACCGAATGAGTTCCCGGTGTTGGTCCCAGCCGTCCCAGCTATGGTGGACACCTGCTATATTATGAACATTGTCGCGAACATCGCCATTCTCCTGCAGCTGCCTTGGTTGTGAAGTCGTAGAGTTGAAAAGTGACGATCGACGAAAAAGCCTGATTCCGATACCGTGTGGATGTGTTGTGTTTATCCGTCTGTATGTGTTTGCGTGTGTTCCAGCCTCAGAACCGTAGAATCGTGAAATCGGAACCTGCCTGTGGTTTTCCTTGTGAGCCTACGTTCTGATTAACGCACGGAACAGGTACTGGACAGACTCTCGAAATGCATTTCTGCAAATAAGCTGCATATGAATGTGAAGAAATTGTGTGTTTGTTTGCAAGAAAAAACTATTTTCTCTCGAATGAATAACTTGAGTCAGCACAGGTCCTAATTTTTTTGTAACCAGCATACGGTAATCTCAAAGTGTAACGAAATAAGATTCAATTTCAGGAACATCCACATTGATTCGCGCACCTCCCTAGACAACGATTTGCCATGCAAAAGCTGCAAAAGATGTATCTAGACATAATACTTCAAGCACTTTGTTTTCACTGGTCTTTGAATACACTCAAATCGAAGAATGCCATTTTCAAGGTCTTAAAAACCATGAAATTTTCTCACAGGAATTTTTGCATCTTTTTTATTCGCGTGGACATACAGTGTAAATTCTGGTTATCAGATGTCGGAACTGAAGAAAACTAAGAGCAATGAAGTAACTGCAATCAGAAGTGTGAGAAAGAAATGGCATCCTCCGTTGTATTTGTTTGCCTTCGTTTCTCTCCTATGATCTTCGCATTCAGAAATCCCCAAGTACGTTTATTAGCAGTCACTCTTTATGCCAAGAAGAGGTCTAAAATTTACGGTACCAGCTACTTCACTGTATGGTACCCTTGCACCCATTTTTACAGCTTATAAATATTGTGCTGAAATACGAAATCGCTGTAAAACTTGCAGTTCTGCAGCGTTGTTTCTTCCTCACGTTCAAGTGAAAAGGCAAAGAGAACGTTCCGGGACTTACTCTCACACAGCCATTATTTCGGGGCCATGTCCTCGCACTAAATGGTCACGAGCATACTTTGGAAAACTATAGCGGCACATAGGGAAACCGACATTGCATTTGCACCGACCTTCTGTTTCTAATAATTAAACGAGACCTAATTAGTACATTCGCTTCGGATGTAGAACATGTTGTCATCCTTTATAACTGCAAAAATATTATTTCTCTAAGAATAAGAAATCAGTTCATGGACATGCTATATGCACCGCACCTACTAGAAATTAACCAGTGCTTGCTGAAAATATACTGGTATTTGTGTTTTATGTGATGTATGGCCCACATTTTCTTTTTGACCAGCTATGCCAGTGTGAGAGCTCCTACGGCAGACTAGCTAATTCCTCCTCTTTGTCCTCTATGTGGTCACATGTATGTTACGCTACAAGGAAGCTACCTGATACAACAGTACCAAACAGGTGAATTTACATGAAGACAATCACATAGCAGAGTGAATAACAACCACCATTATTGACTTAGTTTGCTTGGTCGATGACAACTGAAGGTGGCATATTTCTTTCCTCAGATTTTTTTTTATTGGTTTGTTCCAGCTAAAAACAGAAGCCGTACACTGAGCAGCAGGGCATAATAATACCCTCCATAAGCATCACTTTGCCTCTTTGGCTTTGGCAAGCGTGACTTTGCCTCCACAAGCATGACTTTGACATAATTGCTTTGTGCCGTGATATAGGGTACTATGACTGTGTTCGCAGTACCATTTAAGACGTTGGCACCTATAGGGCTAGATTGTAGCCCCCTATAGTGTGCAGATATTCTGATGCCTGCAGAGCTGTAAGCTGTTCTTCCGGGTGAAAGAAAGCTTGAAGACTGCATACGTTGTGGCTCACTGCCAAAGAGATACGGTTGGAGAAGAAATTACTGAACATAAAGCACAGTGAGGCATGCTCCACCCAGGCCACAAGGAGGTACACAATTAATTTGAGCCACCTTCTGTTAATGCAGCAAAAACACCTATTTCCACTGAAAGAAAGACTGTTTTTTTTTTCTGTTGTGGTTGAAGGGCACACGAGATCATAATAAATTGTTTCCAAAAGCTGTTACGTCGCATTCTGACATGATCTGAGCCAATATGGTCAGCTGATGCTATAAGACCTACAGAAAACACATGCCAGCAGATTCTGAACATGCTATAGGAGAGGGTATGCCCTTGAAATGATGAGATTTGTTCACTTTCCAGATGACTCCAGGTATGTGAAAACAATCATAAATGTTGACAAAGCTGTTATGAAGCAGCGACTGCAATTAATCTGTAGAACTGGGCAGAACGGTTGAATGCAGAATTTGTTCAAAGTGTGCTATAGCGTCATACAGATGGGATATGAATGAGCTGACGAAACATTTTTCTTGCGTAAGAGCAAATACACCTGTAGGTTCTCAAAATATTTTTTTTGCTTCCTAGATGGCCTCAACTGACGAACAAGCTGCAGCACATTATGGTGACAATTTTTTTAATTTTTTCTAAAGAAAAATAAACCTCTAGATTTTCAATATGTTGCAGGAGAGGACTAGTTATACAAATAAGGGAAGATTTCTTTTAGACGACCTATATGTGAATATACTATCGGAAAAAAAAAAGTAATTTTTTGCAAGTGCTTGTTATTCTCAAACAAATGGTTAAACAATGAATATAGATCAGCTTGATATTTTTATGTGAAGCTAATCACAAGCAATCAATTACAAGCATAAATAATCTGGGGCTCCTTCAAGAATGCTAATTTGTCAGAAATTTATTGTAAACTTGACTCCAAATGTGCTCCTTTCTCGAGTTCTCACCACGTCACCAGATTTATTCTCGTTCTACATACCCTTTGGGATGGCAGAGCCGTGGTTCCCCTCTAACACCAGGCAAGGAAAGCGCACAAATGATGCATATGTAGATGTCAGAAGGAAGCTCGTAAGGGACAACTTCATATTTCGGCACAGTTTAATGTGCCCCCATTGTTCAAGAAAACAAAATGATGAGTTATATTCGATATATGCATCGTCTAAAAAATGCACACAATTTTTTTCAGTGATATTTAACAGAGTCAAGCTACATCTCTGGCTGGTTTTGGCTGGAATAGCCCAGGTTGACAGTTACACAAGCTGATGTATGTCAGCACTGAAAATATAAAGGAAAAATGGCAATTTAAAATGCCTCACTCAACTTACTACTTTTCATAGCTTACACCTTGACAGGTGTTTTTTTATCCTAAAATGGTTTCATTGCCAAAATCAACGAGAATGACCGTCATCACATTAACAAGTTTCAACTGTATACCAAGTAATAACAAACATGTGCTTACTTTTTCTGCAATCAAGATGTAAATTACATCGTTGAGTTGCAGGCTTCAGTGAAAAATCACTGCTTGTGATGTCACTGCTGAGTGAGTACGGCACTGCTAGTGACGCAACATGTGATTCCAGTGTCTTTCACCCCACCCCACGTTATTTCATGAGCAGTTGGCATCAGAATCAATCAGCTTGCATGATGCACTTATGAAGGGTAATTTCATGTGTGCCGATAAACATACTGCAGTGCTAATTTACAATGTAGTTTGTGGCTGTTGAGCACACTCATATTCAGTATGCCATGTGAACTAGGGGAGCATTTTCTGGCATAAACATTAGATGAGTGAAGACCCCCAAAAAATGTAACCACTGTTTACGTGCATTTGACAACCTGCATTTTTATTGCTGAGAGGCTCTCTTCGTAGCAAGAGGGAAAGGGTGCTGGCAATGTGGCACATGTTCATAAGATGAAGAACCAGAGACACAGAAAAAAATTATAGAGATAAAATGGTTAAAAAGCAAATGAGCTGGTGGCTAAGATCCATGACGAAAAACCCGAGACTGGGAAAAAGGACGAAAAACAGACGACACAACACAAAGTCTCAAACACAGCTAAAGTTTAATCGACAACCGCACACTTTTAATAACATCAGGTGGGGGAGGAGGGACAGTGTCTCAGTCGGAGGCTTTTGAGAGAAACGTTGTCAATTTTGGGGGCTGGGAACTGTGTCAGCAAAGCGTCTGTGACCTTCGGCCCTGCTTTGGCGAGCATTTTGCACTGTCCCTCCTCCCCCACCTGATGTTGTTAAAAGTGTGCGGTTGTCGATTAAACTTTAGCTGTGTTTGAGACTTTGTGTTGTGTCGTCTGTTTTTCGTCCTTTTTCCCAGTCTCGGGTTTTTCGTCACCAAAAAAAATTGACAGCATATCATGATCTCAATCATGTCATTGTGTCCGTGTTTCTGTCTCCTGTTCTGTATTTGTTAATCTTTTTGTGTAGTTGCTGGATTTTAGCCCAACAGCAGGGGTCAGCAATTAGAGCACATCCAGAACATGCAAGGCATACATTTCCTCATTCTCCGCATTCCTCATTCAAGTAACGTTGAAGAAGTAACCATGCGAAGAAACAATACAACAGTGAAGCTGGCTTCAGTACACTACAACATGTAACAATATACAGTATGCCTCAGTGTTTCCAAAACCGTGTGTCAGGACCCCCATTGAGGCCGCGATAGCCCAAACGGGGCCCAAGAGAAAGCAGATGAAGTGAGGGCAATATGCCACAAAACCAAGGAAACTATCTCTCTACGACTGCATTATATTGAAGTTGTTTTACAAAAATGCAAGTTCAGTTCAGCACACAATCAGTCGGGAAACAAGCTAACTCGCAGCAATGCTTTGAATCAAGTGTGCCGCAGTATTCCTCACTGTATCATGACGAGACCGTGGACCTACATCAGACGCTATTTGCACGCACTAGTATAACATTCATATTTCTTTATTTATTTCGAGAACCCCAAGGGTCCGGAGGACATTACATGGGGGGTGGGAACTGGAGCGTAAGATACATAGAACATAGATAGAACATACATACATAGAAACAAACAAGCAAGCAAAAAAGAACAACACAATTAGCAGTAAGTAAACAGGAAAATAAAAAAACGACGACAGTACAATCTTATATGAAAACAGGTATCAAAGCGTGAAACAGGGAGTTCGTTCACGTAAGTACAGATAATTAACAAATATGATAAGGGGGAGCTGAAAAATTTCATAGCAACTGACATACAAGCGTGGTGGTCTTGTGGGTGGAGTGAACGGGAGAGGGTGTTACAAAATACTGTATGGTAGATAATAGTTGCGAGAGGTGATGGGAGGTTGTTCCATTCGATGGCAGTTGAACAAGAGAATGATCTGGACAATGCATTGATATTACAATGAAAGCATGTGACCTTATTGGTGTGGTGGATGCGAGGAAAAATGACACTCGGGCGGGTGATGGGCGATTGGTGCGGTGGCAAGATGAAAAAGAACCAATGGAAGAGGGCTAACTTGGCAAGACGGCGACGATGTTCGAGTGAGTCCAGATTAAGATTTGATATTAACGCGGTTACAAGGGATCGAATTTGTAGTCGTTGGAAATGAAACGGGCAGCCCGATTCTAGATGGCTTCTAGGGCGTCACAGAGATACTTTTGGGGAGGGTCCCAAATAGGTAATACATATTCCAGCTTGCTTCCTACAAGAGCCGTGAAGGTTAGGAGCTTAAGATGGAGCCCGCCAACCTGAAGGTGCGTCTACAAAGCCTAGGGAGCGAGAAGCGTTAGTTATTATGTGGTTGATGTGCTAGTTCCAAGTTAGGTTGGAGGAAAGGTGGATTCCAAGATATTTGTAAGAATCTGCTCGGGTTAATGTGATATCACTTAGAGTGTAGGGGAAGGGAGGAAGACAGGAGACCCGTCTTCGAGAAAACGACAAAATGCGACACTGTGCAATGTTCAGAGGTATTTGCACTCATTGCACCAACGCCGGATTAGTTAAAGGTCGCTTTGTAAGGTTAGTTGGTCAGAAGGAGAGAGGATTTGCCTGTACACTACACAGTCGTCAGCAAAGAGACGAATCGTGGAAGATATGCCTGAAGGAAGGTCATTTATATAGATAAGGAAAAGGGGAAGGCCGAGGACTGAACCCTGAGGGACACCAGAAAGCACAGGTACATCTGGGGATAGGTGGTTGTTTTTCAAGTAACAAATAACTTAGTCAGAATAGATTAGTCAGAAATTGAGCTATCCAACGGGTGACATACGGGTCGAGGTTAAGCAGATAGAGTTTGTATAGAAGCTTAGAGTGCGGCACCATATCGAAGGCCTTGCGAAAGTCTAAGAAAGCGGCGTCAGTCTGATGATTATTGTCTGCGTGGAGAAAGATGTCGTGAACAAAACTGACTACTTGAGTTTCACATGAAAAGAGGTTTCGAAACCCGTGCTGCAAGTGATAGAAGAAGCATTTTTCTTCAAGGTACTTAACTACGTTAGAGTATGCGTTCGAGAATTTTACATACTATAGAAGTGAGCGAAATGGGGCGGTAGTTATTAACGATGTGGCAGCTGCCTGATTTGTGAATAGGGACAATCTTCGCCATCTTCCAGTCCTGCGGTAAAGCAGAATCTTGGAGTGACTGAGTAAATATGCAACATAGAATCTTGCTGGAAGTAGATCTCGTGTTGTATAGAACCTTCGGGTTAATAGAGTCCGGACCAGCACTCGACGACAGCTTAAGTGACTCAATGATTTTACAAATGCCATGAGTGCTCATATGAATGGGGACCATAGGTGATAAGGCGATTACTGATAATGGATTTTGGGTGTACCCGTTATCGGTGTTGAAAACGGATGAAAACAAGGAAGCGTTGGCGCAGTCGCTGTTGGCGGGTGTCAGTTAGACTGATACGGTGGGATTTTGGTGGAGATAAGATTTTCCAAAATTGTTTTGGTTTATTCGTCAAGAGAGTCGGGAGGTCGATGGTAAAGAACTTACGTTTCACTTCCTTGCTCGAGCGCCTGTATTCCCGTTCACAGTAGTGAAATTTAGCCCATGATACGTTGTCGCCAAGACGCTTTGCTTTCCTGAATAAGCGCTTTTCCTTGGTTAGCAAGATTTTAAGACTTTTCGTGAACCAAGGATTGTGATCATAAGATTTCACTCTTATCTTTGGAACATTGTACTTGGGGTAGTTTATGTTGTCATGAAAGAGGGACCAGTTATCCTCAATGGAGTGAGGCAAGGTGCCATGAAATGAACTTTCATACAGAGCTTCAAGACCCTCGTTGATGGCTTGGAAGTTAGCTCGAGCATAGTCGTATATGGTTTTATCGTTGAATTTATGAACATTTGGACTACTTGAAGATATATCTTAGAAAATGGCCTTGTGGTCACTGAGACCATCAGTGACATGCAAAGAAGTGATGTGCTCAGGATGGGAGGTTAAAACCAAGTCAAGGGTTGACTGCGTGGCATGAGTTATTCGGGTAGGATGTGGAACGACATGCGATAGATTAAATGTAAGGCATAAATCCACAAACAGTGTCTCTTGTGAACTCCGGGAAAGATTGCCGTGGAGCAAGTCCCAATTTATTGACCGTATATGTATCAGCGTATATTGAAGGTGTATATTACTGTATATGTATCAGGGCAGATTTCAAGCTTCCTGAGCGCGCACAGACGGTGATCTCAGTTGTCTCGCGACGTAACAGACGGAGAAAGACACCGGCTGTCACACACACAGACATCCCGAAGGCTATGCCCATCTTTGTTGATGCACCCACGAATCCACAGGAAGACTGCCACTCTCTCAGCTCTCCCACTCGTATTAAGCACCTGTAGCTTGAACTACAAACAGTTTGGTGCACACTCCAGAAAATGAGAACAGCTGATTGCTGCTTTCATGGGCGCGGCCATGCGAGCGGCCATGCGAGCCGATAAGGACCGTTCAACACAGGAGCAATTTTAGGTAAGTTCGAACGTGGCGCCAGTCGTCGGTGCAACAATTTCCAGAGTGAACCGAGCTCGATCAGCTCAGATAACGCTTTTTTTCATTCTTTTTCTTTCTAGTAATATTTATCATTCTTTTTTATTCATTTCCAATTCTAATTCCAATTCCAGCTCAACCGCTCAGCGCGCTGACACTAGTGCAACGTAGAGTCAATAAATCTTTCGCTTCCTCGCTTCCTTAAGGAGAAGAGTACTTGAAGTATATTCGTGTTGTGTGATTCCTTTTTTCCCTCTCTACGTTCCAGAAACATACGGTTTCTGAGCCAAGACAATATAGTTCCGAGCGCAGTTGACTTACAGAACTATCCCATACAGATCCCGTACCGTGAAGACCACCACCCCAGACGCGGTTGCCAAGGTTTCGGTTTTGGCCATTTGCATGTCAAAATTCAGGGATTGATATTTTAATGCACGTACGCGTTTCAAAATTTTTAAACGTGGATAGACAGTCTCTCATATCGGTATCTGGCTTTTGTTCAAGACGTCCTTATTAGAGTTAATTAATGAATTTAATTGATTAGTCATCCTTATTAGTCATTATAGTCTCTCTTGGAAAAGATGCGCGCCCGTAGAACTCAACTGTGAAAATGACGTGCTCTCGTGACTTTTTTTATAAAAGTTTGTCCCCCCCCCAAGCTGAAACACACACACACACAAAATAAACCGGGTGCCACAAACGCATACTTCGTGGTCGTAGCCATTTTAATGGAGATTTTTTAAAATAAAACAACTAGGACTATGTGTACATTAGTTTCGCACGTACGCGTACGCGAGTGGAGGAAAACCTTATCTGCAAGGTATTTTGGCATTCTAATTTGCATAATTCACTAAGATGTATTTGTGTGTGTGTGTGTGTGAAGCTGTTTTTCTTTCTTCGAGAAACAGAAAGAGCAGAATTGCTGGCAATCGGTTTAGATATGAGATGAATCCTTCATCTATATGCTTCAAATTATTATCCACAGAGGTGACATTTGTTTTTAGTGCACCGTTTCAGATTTTCCATTATCGAGATATTTCGCTCGCACTAACTCGGAAGTCGGCAAGGGGGAGCGAGTCCTAACATAACCTAACCTAACCTAACCTGAAGGAGAGCACTGCTGGACATGGAGTTAGAGGTTGAGAAGTACGGCATTTTCAAAGAGGTCCTCGGAGGGAAAATTCGGGGGGGGGGGGCAGAGCCAGCACCGTGAAAACTCGAGGAGCGGTGGACTGTTCCCCCTGCCCCCACATTCCGATTTATACCGAAACTAAACAGGAGCAGCTTTCCAAGCTAGGGCTCCGGAACGAACCGACAACAGTAAAAAACAATAAAAGAAAAAGAAAAAACAAGAAAGAAAAAAAGAGGAAGGAAGCACAAAAAAGATATATTCGCTTGAACCGCAACGGGTCAAAAAACATTGCAAACTCGTTTTTCTTGTGCCAGTCATCGGCATTTTTAGCAGCTTTTCTGAACCGTGATGTGGATTACAGTCCCAAATAATCACAAATGAGCAAGCATGCATCCTCGCTGCTTAATTTTTGGTCACTTTACGTCGTTTGAAGTGCAAATTGTTGCGCCTACCACTAGCGCCACATTCGCGTTCAAAGTGCTCCTCTGTTGAACTGTCCTTGTCGGCTCGCATGGCCGCGCCCATGAAATCGGCAATCAGCTGTTCTCGTTTTCTGGAGTGTACACCAAACTGTTCACAGTTCAAGGTACAGATACTTAATCCGAGTGGGAAAGCCTCGGCGGTCTTCCTGTGAATTCGTGGGTGCATCAACGAAGATGGGCATAGTTTTCGGGATGGCTGTGTGTTCGACAGCTGATATCTGTGCGCTGAACTAACTTCTATTTTTTAAAAACAACTTCAATATATTGCAGTTGTAGCGTGATAGTTTCCTTGGTTTTGTCGCATATTGCGTTCATTTCATCTGCTTTTTCTTTTCGCCAACTGGTGTAACCCCCGCTTTGACTATTGCGGCCTCCCTAGGGTTTATGTGTCAGTTTTAGAAACACTGATGTTGTTACATGTGACACATTGTAGTGTACTGCAGCCAGCTTCACTGTTTGACTGATAATTTGCACGGTTACTTCTTTAAGATTATTTGGATTACTTTCATCTGATACTGTACCATTAAATAGGATAGGAATCCATTATGGTTCAGAATTATTTTTCCTTTGCAATGTTCCCACACTGATCTTGATGACAAGTTGTCTCTCATTAAATTCCTTTTGGGTTGTATTTCACACTGCTTACAGCATAATGTGAGAATGAGAAAATGTATGCTTCACATGTTCTCAGCATCCTCTACAGCAACTGCTCCTGGGCTTAAAATCCAGAAACTACACTCGAAAAAAAAACGAAAAAAAAACTGTAGAACAGACGACACATAAAAAAGGACACGACAAAATGATTGGGACTGTGTTATGCTATACTTTTTTTGTGTGTGTGTGTCTCCGGTTCTGCATTTTTGTGAACATGTGCCATGTTGCCGGCACCCTTGCCCTCTTGTCACAAAAACAGCCTCAGACATGAAAATGCAGACAAAAAAGTAGAGAACTCCAACTTAACATAACAAGAGAGAACAAAGATGGGGACACATGAAGCTTCTAGAGTCTCGGAACATACGCAGTGACCCCTCGGTTTTTAAGAAAAACCGTGTTTCTTCCCCGAACAATACTCTCATCTCCTTAAATAATGACCGGTTTTGCAATCGCTCATTCAGTTTGGCACTGATGATGTCCGTCGCATGACGGATGAAACGTCTGAGTAAACCTTGTTATTTTGTTATGTTAAGTTGGAGTTCTCTACCTTTTTGTCTAGTTATGTCGTCTCCCGGCTTTTGGAGTACTTTTGCATAAAGATGCAGGTTGTGAGAGACACATAAACACTGCTTACATTGCTAACCTGTCTATCACAAGACATGTGAAAGGATTGCCAAATTAAAATTCAGTAATACAAAAATGATTCTGAAATACATAATTCCAATAGAAGGGAGAGTAAACATTGGAATAACAGGTAAACGTAAATCACTGAAGTGTTGGCATTCTTCTGATGTGTATGATATACTGCTCTATTTAACCCCTGACATATATGTTCTCAAACATTAACTTCTTGCATTCAACATCAAGATGCTGTACCTATTCCATCTAAGCGACTCGTCTTTACACGGACACGTGGCACACCATTTTGGCACAAAGGTTTGATACCTCTGCTTGTTGGACATATCAAGCAAATACTGTGCCAAAATTATGTTACCTACATGACATAATGCTGTGCTGAGATATGTTACGGAAGAAATACTCCTGAAGTGATTAAAGCAAGTGCATACGAGTACATATGCTTTGCAAAGTTGTTCCAAAGTTCCAAGTGTTGAATTGGCAAAGCATTAGTCATCTCATAACAAAGTGATGAAATAAACTAGTGAGTAATGCGAAGCCACAAGCACTGTTGCATGGCCATGTTCACAATGGGCAATGACGCTTTTCATTTTGCATACCGTGGACTGACAACGCTCAATGAGTGGTTTGCAGTGTTTATGATTGATGTAGGCCATGGCAACTACCGATGACCTTTGCAGAGTGTGCAATGATATCTTTTGTGAACAAGACAAACCTCAATATATTTCCACGTAATTTTGATCCTACAATTAATTGAGTTGAGGGTTTCAGGTATTTAAGTGTGGACCTCTCTTCTGATGTTTAGTGGGAATCACACATTAGTTACGCATCCTCTAAGTCTCTTAAAAAAATTGTCTTCTTGAAGTGGACACGGAAACTACCTTTCGCAGACAGTACACTGCTGGCATACAAAACCCTTGTACAAAATGCCTTAGAAACGGTACAAATGACATCATACTGTTCAACAGTGCCACCAATTTGGTACAGTTGAGCTACGCTCAAAGCTAGGGGAGACGAGTTCGCATCAAAAAGGCACGGTCTTGAGGGGACTATGGTGGTCTCTGACAGAGCACGCGACTTTCGGTCCTACTTTTCTTTCAAGAGGAGGCAGTGAACAAGTGCCCATTCGTGGAACCCAGCCCTCCCCTTCCGATTTGTTTCGGTATCAGTCTGTCTACCAATGTCATGATGACATTTATATTCTGTTGAGTTTCTTACATGCTGTCCAGGACATATATGTAGGTAGGTAGGTATGCCAAGAATTTTTTTTTATTACTAACCTTTTTTTGTAGTTTGAATCGCTCGAAAAACCATTGCACAGCACCAAAACACAAAGGCTACATAATGACCCAGTTTCACCAACCTTTTCAGCATCTGAACTAAGATGAACGGTCATCAAACTATCTGCTTCACCACATCACCGATGGAAAAAAAGAAGTGTCTGTTAAGTGTCTGTTCGAGGATTGGCAACCCTTGATATTGGTTCAGTTAACCAGAGTTGGTGAAACCGGGCCTATGGAAGTCACCGAAACATTTGTCACATCACAAACCAAAGTTTGTAAAAAGAATTGAGTGCTAGCATGAAGTTTTGGCAATTCTGAGTAGCATTTTAACTGCTGCCTATGTAGCTGCTGCATAATTAGAAGTAATTCAGAAAAAGTAGTACACAATTTGAGGGTACTCTACTCTATCTTCCTCTGCATGGTATTGAAAACTGTGATGATTCCAAGTGCTCATCGTCATGGCCCAGATTCTGTAGCAGATTTATCAGCCATTTGTGTTCCTATTTGTGGTACTGTGGCAAACTAGTCACTCCATCCACATACCATGTGGTTGATATACGAAGAGGGGAGTCAAGTCCTGTAAATCGCATAAACAAAATACAGAAACCGACACTGAAGATTTTTGTTTAAGTTTAATTTGTACAAGGTTTCGCATGGAGGTCCACGCTTCCTTAGGTCCTACCTGAGGAAGTGTCGGTTTCTGTATTTTGTCTGTATCATGTAGTTATAAGACTGGTTTAAACCACCTCACAGAAGTTGCAGATGCTGTTCATCAACTTTATCTAGAGACGGAGAGAAAGTTTCATTGCCTGGGGCGGTACTCTACCCCATAGCTGCTTATGGTGTGAGGAAGGAAATAATGTCCCATGGAGTCCAAAATTGCCAAAAGAGCTTCGAGAGCAGGCATTCGTGGGCTCGATTTAGCTATAGGCCAAGGAATTTTAGAGAGAGGGGCAGGAGTTCAGATTATTGAGATCTCAAAATGGCAGTTTGGAAAGCTCAGTAGTGTGGGCAATGACAAAGAATATACTCTGGATCTTCTACAGCACTGCTGTGACAGCACCTGAGGGAGTCAACTTGCCTCATGTGGTAATGACACTGAGCTGTAAATGCCCCATTGAGTCACAGTGCACCACATTGGCGAGAAGTTTTTTGTGGCATCCAGAAACCAAGCTCTGGGCCAACATTGCTCGTATAGACGGGACGAAAACGTCAGTTGTCCATTGACAAGAACACTATTTAAACAATCCATTGATATGTTGGTGAACGAGATCTGCTTTCTACATGACCAGTAACAATCCTTTGCATCTTTCACTGTGATTTAATTAAACAGATCACTCATGTGACGGCGTTGCCGGCACAGTTTTACCTTGCTAAACTACTTTTCGCGGCGCTTATCAAACATAACATTAGCGGTTCTTCGTAGGCCGAGGCCGAGGAAAGCAAGAGACGTTTCCATGATGTTTACCGTGATGTACGTGATTACCGTCGTGACAAATGGTCGACACAGCAGTTTTGCGGTACGTTTTATATGTTGCCTATCGTGGACATTTTTCGCTACCAGATTGCCTGTCCGAAACAGCTACGACTGCATCAATGTCACTTCACCAATGAATTCCTTCATAAGTTACACGCGCGTGTTAGCACACCAAGTCGTTACACGTCTGAAAAATACCTTACGAAATCGGCAGAAGAAACATATGCTTTATTAGAGCTTGCAGTGATTATCCTTTTTATGCAGCACATCACGCAACACCAGACAGCTCCGTCGTTACTTCATTTTCTCTAATAGCCTCGTCCCCAATGGTAGCCGAACGGCCGAACCTCTGAAGCGTTGTTTTCCTAGTATTCATACGCGTAGTTATTTACGCCTCTAACTTAATTAGGTTAATGAATAATTGAGAGATACATGCTGAATACGACACAGAATTGCATAAAGACTCGTTATTCTGGAGTGTGACCCTCTTAAACACTGATTTTCTCACGTAAAACCATGCTTAACACTGGACTGCATAGACCCATTGTGATTTATTTTGACAGCTTGAATTTGAAAGGATTGGAATTTGAAGGGTGGATTTCTTAGTGTGGATTTCAAAAGTTGTACTATTAAGAGTGGGTAACAGGGTACACCCGGTATTGCTCCAAATGGGTTTGTTGCATTTGTAAGTGACTTGGCACCTGGGAGGATCTTAGATGAGGCTCTAGTTAAACAGAGTGGACTGTATCAATTACTTGAACCACTCGACAGTGTTATGGCGGACCGGGGATTTCTTATTGTTGAGGACCTTGCTGCACTGAATGTTGGCTTAAATATTCCCCCATTCTTAAATGGTGCTCCACAGCTGACCCTGGAAGATGCAACCACAACACGAAGGATCGCTAGAGTTCGCATTCATGTAGAACGTGTTATTCGGAATGTGAAAACGTTTCGAATTTTGAAGTACGTTTTTTGTAACTCAATGTCAGGGTCACTCAATTTTGTTTGGAAGACTTGTGCATTGTTGTGCAACTTCTTAGATGAACCACTGCTGACAAGGAAATAGCTTGAGGGGCTGCCACTCTGTGCGCAGCATCTGTGGAAGATTACGTGTGTTTGCAATGTTCCACGTACGAAACAAGATCCATCTGTTTCTGCAAGTTTGAACAATACTTGCAGGGCATTCACCTTTAATGCTGAAAAGGCACCTGCAGATTGTGTGTTTTAAATGTCGGGAGCTGTTATTTTGTCATGATTGAGCATATGATTCCTACACACTAAATCTGGTGACGCTTAAAATCACTACGTGACGCCTTTTCAGCGTTAAAAAAGGCACTTATTTTACGCCAAAGACTGTTTCTCTCCACTGAATGTCGGTTCCTCCAAATGAATCCGAAAGGCTACCCTACGGAGCAAACGTACCCGAAACATTTCGGCTCTATCTTATTTACACTTGGAATAATCAAACTCTGAAACAAACCCTCGAAATTCAACAGTCAGCGTGGGCTCTTCCTTTGAACAGCTCGAATAAACCACTATAACCTGCGGTATACAGTATACTTTACAAATTTGTCGGTGACGTCTTTGAAGTGTGTTCTTTAATTTCACTTAAGAAAATAACCGTTAGTTACAACCATGTTTTTATTATTAACCAAATACTTTAGTGTCAAAAATGGACTGTTTTTTTTTAACGCTGAAAAGGCATCACCAGATTTAGAGTGTAGCCATTGAACTGCATTGAGATATGCACATAGTTACAAGAATTATCCTTCCGTACTCTGCATAAGATGTGTCTATTATTTACACAAAATTAATTTACATGCATACATATCTACACATATGAAACGTTCTTCATCACATCAGTAACCTGATAAAAGCTCAGCAATGTTGGAAGCATAACATCTTTCCAGAGATGCTCATCAAAGTAAATTCTGTCCACAAATGGCTCGCTTGAACCACTGTCAACAACCAAGTCGCACCACAACAGACCGGTTAAAGCTATCTGCCCCTGTATCGGATAGTAGTGTTTACGCGTTTCCTTGAGCTTTCCACACTTCAGGAACGGAGCCAGTTCGCTCGAAATTGCAGCACTCGTGTCGATGTTTTGTTCCTTAAATTTTGCGAGCGTTTTGACTTCAACCAACCCATACCCCATGATAGACTGATCACAAACAAGGCCATCAAGTGACGCACGAAGGTCCGGAACATCAGGGTTTACACAAAGCCCCACTGGAAAAACTTACACATTTTTGACAGCTTCGTAGTCGCCCAACGCTGACTTCTCGTTTTCTTGTCCAATCTTCATATATTTTGTCGGATGACACCGTTTGGAAAAGACAGATTCTACGAAGCTCTCTGTAAGCGGAGCTTTCTATCTTATGATATCTCCAAAGTGAGAAGCAGTAATCCTGGTCGCCCTCTCGGACGCCCATAGCTCGACAGAGCTTTGCTCGCGCGTCTGTTTCTCCAACTCCTGTGCATTTTACAAGCTGAGCTGATGATGCTTTGGGAACTTTCGACTTTCCTCTTCCCACATGACTCTGAGAGGAAGGCTCACTGGGTTTTGACTGTGGGTTTGCTTTTCAGATGCGGGCTGTTTCTTTGGAACTGGCTGGAAATTGTGTTCACGTAATATCCTGCTGTGCATCAGTGCCTCTCACTGACTAGTCATGCTTCCAGCAAGAGTTCTCACAGCACTTTCTGATGGTCTCACTTTAGCTTTTAATTTTGTCTTGCGTGGAGAGCGGTCACAGTTTCCGGGTTTATGCCTGATGAATTTAAGTTGTGCAAACTCCTGGCAGTTAAGACCACCCTTAGCACAGTGATGCCCCCACTGCTGTGGTTATTGAGTGCACGACAAGCTGTCAAGGATGTAGGAAATGCCAGCACGGACGACGTCGAGTACGAACCAGGCGATGGCACGAACATGCTTGCACAACCCTTCCTGGTCGGCGGGACACCCACACCAACCACCTTTTATCTTGCCTGTGGGGCTCACAACTAGTGAAACGCTGTATTCTTTTCGCAGGGTGAATGATGCTTCTACTGATGCTTTGACCCACGTATCAGATGAGTAATGGAGTAGAACATTCTTCACCTTCTCCCCTTTAAACATTGTATATCCTTGAGAGGAGTACTTTTGGGCGCCGCTTTCATGTTGATAATCGGATATGGATGCTTCGCAAAATCCTTCCGGGAAGTTCTTCATTTGCTTCATCCATGGACCCTTTGGGATGCCCTGGGAATGTGGGCGAAGTGGTCTGAAATAACGTATAGAATGGGATAACTACTTCTGAGTTACACAAGATAGACACTGCACTGCCTAGGAGTCCTTTGTGCGATTGGCTTTGAGAGTCTGCACATTATTCATTGGAGCTTTGCACGTCCTGAGTGTAAAGTAGTTTTGAAGTCTAACACACTCAGGAAATAATTACATTTAAAAAAATGCCACAGCAAAAATTCGTAACAGTTCTCACGCCAGGGTTGGAACTCGCGAACTTATGCTTCAGAACGCAACATGTTGCCACTAGGCCAAACAGAATGACTTTTTCTTTATTTCTTTTTGTTCTACATCAAATGTAAGAGGAAACCAGGCATGCATGAGCAACAAGAACGCAAAGTGGTAGCAACTGTTGCAGGAGGTTTCCCCTTGTATCCTTACATGGTATCCTTATATAACAGTTCAGTACAGCTCAGCTTTGCGACATAGACGGTGTCTTCTTTACTGGAAACACTGCGCCTCCCAAAAACAGCGATAAAAGCAAAACGAGCGCTACATTTCTGCTGCTTGAGTTACGAAGAGGTGCTACACAGAAAGTAGCACCAGTTTCTAACTCAATAGCGTATAAATAGTCTCCGGTTTTCTTGTATAGCTCTCTTCGTGAATCGTTGCGCTTCCAATAAAAAAAGACTGTATGTGGCTTCGTAGCGTTAAATTCGGTGCATAAGAAATAGGAAGTTCGTAGGAAGTCCGACACCGTTGGCATAGCAAGAACTCTCCAATAAACACCGACGTTCAGGTCATCGCTGGGCCATCCGACACACCGCTACCCAGTCAACACCGACTGTTGGTGGAACGTAGAATCTACGTTGTTTAATGTTGACTAATGTTGAACAATGTTGAATGTAGAATCATAACGCTGAATCAACGCTGTTTCAACAGTACCTGGTCAATGGTGAATTGTGAACGTAAAGCATAACGTTGATTTTCCATGAGCCACTCAACTGTAGATATACGGAGGAAATATTTTCGTTGATTCTACATTGTACCTTCAACATATTGTCAACCTTTATCAGGAGTGGAAAAGTCGTTGCTTCTTCAGTGCGCATCCAGTTGTTTCGCACTGTATTTTATTCCTACATTCTATTCTGCCATTCGCGTGTAGAGTAGGACCTGTATGACGTGGTATTTGTATCACTCATGCTGCCATTAATAGTAATATTTATTTATTTTATACCCTCATAGCCATACACTTTTTAAGCATATTTGTAAACGACTCATCACCAATCGCACGTATTCAGTAAACAATGACAAAAACATATTTTATCTTTTCCACGCCATTATATTGATCGGTCATGGGTGCGGTGGACACCGTCGTGTCATAACCGACCTTCGACTCGCCCCGACCCGCTCAGGCCGTTGCTCAGCCCGTTACCAGCACCCTGACTTGAGCACGTGCACTCACGTTTTCATCTGCTGCGATGCCCGCAAGAGACCGCTGCAGCCCTCTTACTCTGGGCCATTCCACGTCATCCGAGAGGACCGTCACCACTTCACCGTCTCGCTTAAGGGCCGGCAAGACACCACCTCGCTTCATCGGTTGATGTCCGCCTACCTAGAGAATCCTGGTCTTGCTGCACCCATCACGCTTCCTAAGCCGGACGACTCTTTCCCCTTACCACTTGTGCTTTCCGAAGGACCACCCCCAACGCCCGCTTCCCGTCACGTATCTTGGGCCCCCACTTTTGCGCGCTATCGCTCTCTGCCTCCAGCAGCTCGATAGAGGAGGGGGGGGGGGGGGCTTGTAGCGGCCGTACGGCCAGTGCCATCATCAGCGCCGGTAGCTTGCTGGGCGCGGGCATTACAACCTCGCGGCAAGTTTGGTTCTGGCCGCCGACCGGATCGCCTGTGTCTCTTTCTCACTCGTATTTCCTAGTCGCGACATATAGAAGGTCCCATGCAGTGCTGAAACTGTCAACGATTTGGCCATATTGCTCGAATTTGCCGAGGTGCTACTAGGTGTGGCGTATGCGCTAGGCCTCGCCGCCAATCAGAATGTAACAATAACAGAGAGCCATCGTGTACTAACTGTAAATCCGGCCTTCCTACATCGTTGTCTTTATGTCCACTGAAAACCTCCGCCACAAAAAAGACACCAGATCGGATACTACGACTTCCCTCTGACGCTCCCACGGGCGGTAGTGCCACCGTGACGTCTGGTGCAAATAAACACGACTTTCCTGCACTCCCACCTCGGTCTGCACCAGGCGAACGAAGGCTGCAGAACACCATCGCGGCCAAGCCCATCAGAAGCAGCCACCAAACACACCCTGGTCCATCAAGGCAGATTGGCAGTCCATCAAGGAATATCCGCCTTGGGCACATGCTGTTAAGAGGCCATACCAGTCGGGGAGCAACTCCGATTTACGATTTTCCCGATTCTAGATGGCGCCACGCTCGCCGTCCTTATCACGCCATTCGCCTCCGACTCCGAAATAATCCCCATTGTGCAATTGTTGACGTCGCGAGTTTAAGGAGACACGAACCCTCTGCGCTGTTTGTCGAGAGGTAAAGTGTCGGACCTGAACAAGAAAGGTCCTCAGTTCGATTCGAGACATTCACGTCTTTTTCCTTGTCTCCTATTGCTATATGAGGACTTTGTTATTTTTATTTTGTTGTTATATATTTATGCTACAATAATTGTTTTCACAAGTCACTGGCGTCTGTACTGACTGATTATGGATTGGTTGCTCCTCGTATTGTTTTACCAGTGCATACTTACTGTATGCCGACCTACAAGTGTGATCGGATAGTACGGATGGCAATATGGGCAGTACACACACAGATGGTATTATAAACGAATGTTGCCAGCAGTGAGTCTGAGCACAAGGCGATTGCCAATTAAGAAATCAGGAAATGGCCAAGGAAAGGTAACTTCATATGCTATCAAAGCTCGCCCGAGATGTCGGTATCTCGGAGGCTCTCAACTGGATGTACCAGCGGCTGTAAATTAGGCTATAAACATTGCCTGCACACAGCGCTTACAATGCCAGTATGGAAAATCTAGTGCTCGAAACAGTATTCCTTTTTCTTTTGCTGCACTCGCATACATGCAGTTTACCTTGATAATAACTCTATTATTCATGCAAAAATGACATTTTGGTATGCATATTTCTGGTAAGTAAGCATTATCAAATATCTGAATTCATTTACAAGGCGTTGGTGCAAAATACTTTTCAAAATTTCCGTCGCAGAATAGACTTTTTATTGTTACCCGAAAACTTCAGTAACATATTTGAAAGACCCCATTCCCCCATGTTCTCCCTTCTTTGTCTTTCACATTACACCAGCTCAGAAAAATGATGTCAGACGACAATCCCCAATGACAGGAGACTCCCTTTCTTCCCGGCTTGGTGTGCCAGTTTGCAAGACCATACAAAGGAGGTGAAGGGCGATAAAGGCTTCGGGTCGACACACAAGAAACCAACCAAGGAAGATATGGAAAGGTCGAGCGGCCGTTGAGGTGAGGCCGTTTTCTTCAATATGTGTCCTGCTGGTTCGCGGAATACTTCCGCATTGTTCTATTGAATTCAATTCAATTTAATTCAATTTTATTTTCCTTTCGGATGGGAGAGAGTAAAAAGCCAGAAAGCTGTGCTGTTCATGAGTGACAAAGGTTTGCAAATAACCAGTGGTCTCTCCTCTTTAGCTAAAAAAAAGCAGGACACAAACAAACAAGAAAGGAGAGGACACTGATTGCCTGCCCCATATGTTCGAGTCACAAGTTACAGAAAAAGATGTGCTAAGGACACGCTCCGAGCTTCGAACTCCCTTCGAGAAAACATATTTCAAACAAACGGCGTCGATCAACCGGCTTTCGATCAAACGGCTTCGATCAAACGGCGTCCGATCAAATGAGCGGACACCGCTGGCTAACCTGTTAAACCGCTGGTTTAATAAAAACCTGTTCAAAGAGGGAGGAGAAAATTGTGTATTTTTTCACATTCGTAACGTCGACCTAAAATACATACGACATGTATCAGAAATGTATTAACGTTATCCGATTCATCTCGTCTTCCTCTTTATAGTGAAACCCGGCGTTAAAATCTCCCGAGCGGTTGCCGAAAAAAGGCATAAAATATGTTCCATAGGAAACACACTGGGACGGAGAGCTGGTATGCCCTCTTAACAGTCGTCAGTATCTATCTACGTCCCGCGGTACAGGTTCCGTGAACTGACCTCGAAGGCTTATTCAATTCACTGGAATCCCCAGCTCTCGTGCTGGGTGACTCCAATGCTCATCATACGGCCTGGGGAAGCCGTAGGACGGACGGACGGGGAAGGAGGTTGTTGGAAGCAATGGAGACTGCTCACATGTGCCTACTTAACAACCGACAGCCAACTTATATGCGCTCAAAAACGCCACTCGATCTACTGGATCTTCCGTGGTGCTCAGCAGACATAATTCGCCACTTGTACTGCGCTACCGATGTCGACACTCGAGGTAGTGACCACTTTCCCCTGTATATTTCGCATGGTCGACTGCCTCTCTCTCCCACTACTGGACTGATTACTTTCACGAACTGGAGACCCTTTCGTACCGGCCTCCGAACATCTGTGCACATCGGTATGTTCCCAGAGGCCCTCTCGCAAGCCATTTGTTGCGCCATTCAGGACGCGGTGGTCCTGTCTAAAAGGGGAACAACTCACACCGGTCGTTCTTCAGCAATTAATCACCTTAGGGCATTACGTCGCGGAGCAGAGAGAATGGCTCGCCGAACTGGGCAACTTCCTGACATTGTACCATACCGCCGGATGAAAGCTAAAGTAACACGAGAACTTAAGGAAGAAAACCCGAAGCGTTCATGTAAGTTTTGTCACCACCTTTCACCGTTTGACTTGGCCACAAAGATCTGGAAAACAATTCGAGCTCTGAAGGATGCGCCCCCACAAAAGAATCCTCTCGCGGTATTGGCTATCGTTAAGGGTGTGCAGTTGCTCGAAACCAATCGTTCGAGGGCGGTGAGCGGAGTTCCATGATGCCCGTCACTCATCTTGCTGCGGGAAGATATCAACCCAAACAACGTTTTAGTTGGCGTTGAGGTTGCTTGTGCTCGTAGTCGGTCCTGGGCCCAAAACCTTTGCTAGCAGAACAGAAGTACGGAGTGGAACAGTCGTTCGAAGACAAAACCAGACAACGACCGTCTTCTTTGTCAGGCATGAGACAACTAAATCATTTTATTTTGAGAGAAAGAAACCACTCGTGCCACGAAATGGGCAGTGATGCTGATGATGATGAGTGATTAACCAGAGGCGGGATATTCGTACACCAACAGTTTCTTAAATGAATAGCGCAGACGTAAGGAAATAATTCAAATCAACACAACACAATCAATAGCTAGCACTAATAGAGAACCAAAACCGACGCATCCTCCAACACGCAAACAACAGATACATGTAGGAAAATAATACCGACACATTACTGAAACAAAACGAGACACATTACAAATTTAATAACTTCCAACTGTGACTAGCACAGACTTAAGGCTGAAGAACAGAGGAACACAAATAATAGCTAGCCCTAATAGAGAACAGACAACGATATCAGAGCGAACCGGGTTAACTAAGCGGCGCATTCTCCAACACGTAAACAACAGAGGAAAATAATCTATCATTTGAACCACCATAAAATCATGCTCGTGACCGAATCTAATCGAACACTATACAATTTTCATTCTAACAGACACTACAAAACCTTACTTTGTTTTATGAATCCACTGGAGGCATCCAGCACACAGAAAATAGACATGGTACAATGAGAAACAACTAAGGCAGCTATCTCTCGCTTTTCCTCCTTTACCTCAACGCGGGGAGACCTTATCTCTCTATATACAACCAAAGCGAAGAAACTGTGCATGCTTTGTCACCCCAGGATGTGAGGGTACATTCTTTTTTCAAAGCATGGACATTCTCAAGGCCGCTTGGCGGCCAAGTTTTGTACAAAGGTGATAGTTTTCTTCAACATTTATCGCAAATAGACGCTAGCATTATTCAATTCTGAAGAACACAACAAGAATTCTATCAAAACAATCAATAGCCAGCAAAACCTAAGAACAAACATCAATATCAGGGCAAACCGATTTAGGCAAACATTTTCTAAGCAAGCGAAAAATATTATGCTATCATAGGCGAAACAATACTCAATCAAAACGAGAAACATTGCAAACTTTATTAATTTACCTGGAATTTTTATAGTATCCTGCAACAGAAGGTTCTACCTAGATGAACCACAGAGAAACAACACATCTGAAAAGCAACTCAGAAATATGAGGCTTTCACAACTCAGAGACAATTCGACTCAAGATCATTATTTTTATTAATGCCAATCGAGTGAACATCTGAAACAGGTCACCGGAGCTCATCCAAAACTGCCGTCAAACTAAGGAAGCCGCCATTAGGCGTACCCGTGTTGCCAGGCTAGAACTGGCGCAGCCCGCTAGTTTTGGCGGAGGAAATCTGAACAATGGTTTTTGGTTCATGTTTGTCGTTTTGTCACTGTGTGTACCAAACAAAGACGTGTGAAACATGATAAAAAGCGTTTAAATATTGAGTGGGGTCATATCTTGTGTGTTTTATTGTTCCGATGTATTCTTTTAGACTGGGCTCCACCGCTGAGCTTTCTAACTCGAGCATACTTAGATTTCGGTTTCTATTCCGTGGTTGTCAAACCTGACGAGCCATAAAACGCGTAAACGTGCCTTCAATTAGTGAGTTTATTGGCGATTTCAAAGATATCGTGGTTACCGATGCCTTTAAATGGAGCCGAAATCCGAGAGCTTCGACGCTCTGTTTCGGAAGTCAGCAACATAAACATGAAACTCCCCATTGGCCTCTGGCGATGGAACTCCCCATTCATAACCTTAAAATAAAGTTGTTATTGTTGTTGCCCGATGAATGCATAAAAGAGAACTGTAAGCAGTGCAGAGAGGGTGGACCAGGAGCATCTTTCCTAAAGTAAGTAGCCTGCTTTTCCTACTTTCATGTGTGTGAAATTCTTCCACTATGTTTTTGAGTGAATTAAGTTTGCCTTTCCCTCGCCGTGAGCTTTGTACATCAGAGTGCCAATATGTACAAACACAGCTTTATATTTGTAACATGTACCCAAACCTATAAATTTCAACATCAGAAATATTTTACTAACACAGCATTGACTAGAGGGCACATGCCGCAAGGTGGCATGCCGCTTAGCACCCACTTTATCCCAGTTACTTATATTTGTTTGATCCCATGTGCCATGTCTTTGTTCAACCATCTGAGAAAAAGTATCGAAAGAAGCAGTGGAAGTTACTAAGAAAATAATAGCATTTGAGATACAAGTACACACACATATAGAAGCACCTTGTATTTTCCCCAAGAAAATACAAGCACTCAGATATTTTCACTCTGGGAATACAGCAAGCAGATGCTGCACCATCCCATTAACAGCTCCACTCGGGAAGGCTCTGGGGATGCACGCACCTGCAGCTGGAGATCCTATAGGTTTCTCCGACACATTTGAAGGTGTATTATGCGTGTGCTACATTAAGACAAAGAGGGCACTACTTCTGTTGTTTCTGTAACATTGTTAATGAAAATCTGTCGCCCTCACAGGCTCCCACAACAACATACGGAACGATATTCGACATGGGTTCAGCGACTTGAGGAAGTGAATGTGAATATTTTATTAACAGTGCCCTCTCAAACAAAACCCATTTCCTTATTTATTGAAAAAAATTATATATTGACCATTCATAAATTGTGTGTTAATTGTATTCGATACAATAAACTAGACCACTCATGATCACCATTCATTCTTTTAATATAGAGGTGTACCCGTGTCGAACAGCTGTGTACCTACAACATTATTTTTACGGTCTGACTTTTTCAAGTTAAACTCATCTGCTACTGATTATTACCCCGAATCATTTGAGCCCCAATTTTGGTTGTACATGATCTCTGTCTGAACTCCAATCATGTATCATATCTACTAATTAGTGGCAATATGAATGTGCACGTATGATGTAAAATTATTTTAGTGCAAAAATAAACTATGCAAGGCAGGTTTGATATCACAACGTTCAGCGTTTGCGACCATTAATTGTGACAACTGTATATTTGTCTTCCTTTACTTGAGGTCCAGTTGCACAGAGAAAAGAGAAAAATTACGAAGCTTATAACACCCAAATGCATCAGCAGCACCTGATGTCATCCTGATTTCCAGATGAGAAACTGAAAGACTGTACCTCCACATTTTTCTTCCTTTTTCTAGGGAGCATACTCAAAAAAAAAAAAAAAAGACAGACGCAAGTATAGTTTGCTCAGACGTAGCGCTGTAGAACAGCATCTCATCGACAACTACGTTTTTACATGCTCCTTGGCAGCAGCAGCTACATATCTGTTGACTACACCGTGAAACAGCTTAATTTTACTGTACTGTTCCCTAATGAAATCGTGACTCGCATTAATAAACAGATTTTCTTTGTTGCAACAAAGTTGTGTGTTGCTTTCTCATTCACCTACACGTTTCCCTCTACTTCGTGCATTCGAATAACTATTCTGCCTGAATCACGGCAGATTTTGATATCGCACATCGACCTACAGAGCTCTGTGCCGAGTGCCGTCAACATGCGCAGTTCATTCGATGCAAACAACTTGATGCATCTGTTAATAGTTCAATTGCATGATGCAGCTAGCACGATGATCAATATGCTGCGTACTTCGCTTCGCTAAACTTGAAACAAATTCACAAAAACGAACGCAGGTCATCGTTCATGGTAGAAGTGGTAAATGGCACGCAAATGTAAAGGCCACAGCACCGACAACACTACTCCAACAAACGCGACGACGTAAACAAGGCTTGAAGCTCGGAAGCCACAAATCACCAATTTCACAAAACTGTGCAGCATATTGTAGATCAAGAACTTCGAAAAATACGTTTTCTCAATTCACAAACCGACGATTTCGCATTATCTTCGTCTTCGCAGTGCTTCTTGTTCACATTAGGAGCACTTAGGCTTGTCTTGGACAAATTGCCAGTTGGATGGCTTGGATTGAGTCTGTAATCCACTTGGATCCAAACAATCGTCCAACTTTAGGCACAGCGTGCCCAGACACTTTATACTTTGCGCCAAGTATGGGGAGAGATATTTCTGTGCTAATAACTGTGGGACGTCTGATGTCTGCCGCCGCCGTTTGACGCGCTGAATAGGGAGAAATGCATGGGAAGATGGCGACTTACTCCCACCTGATCTGAAACAAATACAAGGCAATAATTATTTCAGGCAAACATTTTCTAAGCAAGCGAGAAATATTTAAAAGTATTCTACGGAGGAAATCAACAGACACAACTCTTACAACCTACATACATAATTCCCAACTCACAGAATATTTTTATTAATCTCAAGCGAGTGAACACCAGAAAACAAGGTCAAAACAATAATTAATTCAGGCAAATCATTTCTAAGCAAGCACCGTGAATGCACCACCGAATCATTACAGAAACTTGTCTTTTTTAATGAACAAACAGGATCAACTAGTGGATTCAACTAATAAAGTGAGAGAGGGAAGCCGGCCACCATAAACGTCCCCCACACTCCTATCAAGGTTACGCCTGCAGGGAGGGGACGATTCACGCGCGGTCTTGTACATGGAATTATTGAAAGCATATATTTTTCTCTTACACATCACATATGTTTGTAAATCAAGTTCCATAATTCTCATAGCACCACGGGCGGAATATTAATAACATTCGAAACCTGATAGCATAACATATTTTTAAACAATAACATGAGCGCAGATATGATTTAATTAAGCGTAGAATCACACTAGAAAGCAAAACAAACAAATAATAATAATCGAAGAGATGGACGGATTTATTACTCGATACCACAAGTCGTGGGAGGATGTGATAAAAAAACTGCTCCGAAAAAGAGCCTCGAACTGATTCCATTATCACTGCATTTCGATACTTCATAGGCATGATCGTATTCGGAGATATGGTAGAAATTACAGAATTGAAGGTGCAAGAATTTGTATGCCAACTCTACAATAGTTATAATAATGTCTGCACATCAACATCAGAAGGACCACTGGAATTGATGGTGAGCTCGGCTAACGAAGAATTGAAGTACTCGACACCAGATGTAATCATAATCATTGCAAAGGGCATTGCATTCTTCAAGAAAGCAGTGAGATCAAATTATCACATACAGGCGGTCTATATCGCACGATTCATTATGGATTTGTTGAAACTACATCTAACTATTGACATGGAAAGTAGATCTTAAAAAATCTTATCACGTGACATGTTCCACTACCACGGCTATGCAAATATTTTCTTCTACCAGTTCTTGCAATAATGTGGAATGAGCAGAAGTTCAATATTGTTGTACAAGGTCTGATGTATCATCACTTATTGAAACTCAAAGACCATATCAACTGCGCTGGACCACCAGACGATTTTCATATAGTGCGAGGTGGTGTAGAGCGTGTTGGTTGGGACAGAATATGATTAAGAACGCGGAGGGACAGGGACAAACACACACGGAGTCGTTTCATCTAATAATCTGCTGCACGCCATTCAACAATCTGCATACAAAGAAAGGAAACACAAACAAGAGATTGCGCAAGTCCGTGGCAACTAAATGCTAGTTACTGAATCTATACAAATACGGCGACATCGCACCAATGGCATTAATCAACGCTGGATTCAAGCGACCCGTAATAAGGAACTACTATATCATGCATTCTCAATTCATCAATCAAGACAACAAACGAAAACTCCAGAGTTTGGAATAGGACAATTGTACTTTATCAAAATAAACAAGTGCATAATTGAAATAATAAATGTAATTTCTTTGTCATCACTATAATGAATTATATGCATCGCAATGAAAACATATTGATTCCGATTGTATTTAGCATGATTAGATTGAGAACAATGATTGCTAATGAAACGAATATTCCACACTATGTCCAATAATTCTCATATGGAATCAGAGCTGACCATCAACTAGGTTTTACCCGACCATTTCTCTGTCTCCTGTCAACTATAGCGCGCAGAGAAGCATGAGCTTTACAACTTCAACACCCGACGGATAGAATTGACGGAGAAGAATCGGTACAATTACGTAACTGAAAAACGTTATTTAGTGATCAGACATTCCATCACGATCAAAAACTTTTTTTTTCTCTCGGTCTTAGACTGCTTCTCTAAGTAAGTGTAACGCTTTTTCTCACGGACAGAAAGCGCATTTCAGACTCACCCCATTCTATTAAAGGGACTCTGACCAGAAGTTGTGGGAGCTCTTTCGTACTTGCAGTCGATAAAGCACCCAACAAGGACTCTCCATACGAAAATTCATACATTAAAACCCCTCGCTTTCTCTAAACTCAAATTTTAAACATTCGACTTCATCCGAGTGTAGCACGCCTAGCGTCAAACCGAGAAAACATACGTTGATATAGAATATCCGCCCCGGCCCACCATCAAAATGAGGTCAACATAAGGACCACTGGCACCCAGAATTGGCTCAAACGCGTCACGTGGTCACGCAATACCCTGTCAATTCCCTTTATGAAATGGCGTTTATATGTTAATATGTTTTTGTTACAGAGTCTGAAAACGAAAAATATACGCTGCATTTATCACATGCAGTAGGTTCTACGATTGCCTTTTCAATCTGCGTTCTGTTGTCTTGCGTTCTGTATGGTTCCGTATCCGGTCAGCTGTAATGGTTGCCATATCCCAGACAGAACACTTTCTCCTGTGGACGTCCGGGACAGATCCCAAGGTCCATATCCGGAAATCTATATCCGTCGGATATCACTGGGAGCCTCATACATGGACGTCCCAGGATCTGTATCCACAGGATATCCGGTCGCGGCTGTTTCAAGAATTGTCCGAGTTACATCCCTGTCGGGATGTTACACGGATCATTTATTGCGGGAGAGAGAGAAACGGGTGGCGATGTAGCACTGCGAAGTTTGACTTTCGATGTACCAGCTGAATGTCTCTAACCAAAACCAGTAGGAAACACAGACATTGTCTTGATAGCGAGTTAATACACCGAGCGATTTATCACTTTGCTGTTGTATGCGTGCGTAATCAAATTAAGCTTAGACAACACACCCATCATTTTGATTCACAGGTGAGAAGGTATCTGGAATATGGGGATGCTCGCGAGACAAGCAGTATATAGTATCTGTTCTGTCTTTGGAAGGAAATGGCACTGCCTTTCGAAGTGAGCTTCTGTGACAGGGTTGTCCTGTCCGAGCTTTTATATATCTTTTTTTCTGACTAAAACACTGCGTTCGTTCTCCGTCATGGCATGTACGAAAAACAAAGAGGAGCAACAGAAATTAAAAGGTGCGGAGGCGGAGATTAAAACAAAATGAGAGGCAGAAAATTGCTCACTTCAAAGAAAACTGTCTTTCTCCTCTGCGGATGTTTGTATATCCACACAACGTGTGCATGTACATAAGTAGGTCCGTGCAATGTCCAGACATCTCCATGTAACATCCTGTGAGGACAAACGGCGGATATATGTGGGAAGTCCGAACCGTGGCCACTCGGAGGTGTGGGGGACGTCCGTCGGAAAAATGTCTGTCTCCCAGGGAGATCCGAATTTCCGTCAAAGGATATCCACAGGAACGCCCCGGGAGGTTTTGTTCTGTTTGGGATGACGAGCTTGCAAACTTTTGTGATTCCCGGCTCATCCTGCCTCTTTCGGGTCGTTGGGTTGGTGTGGGAGTTGTTCGCCATATTCTGAACGTTTCACCTATCATTGCGGCGTACTGTTCTTGATCTGCTGCGAAGCAACGAACTGCAACGGCAGTCACTCGCCTCAGCGAAATTCTGTATGCTGCATATCAATGGAGCATCGGGACCTGATGATGTACTGCAAATGCTGAAGTTGAATTCTTTGAACCTTTATCTGAAGAAACCAAGTGTGCTCTCGTGTGGTTCTGACGAAAAAGCAGTTTCAACAAGGTTAACAAATTTATTTTTCAGTTCCAAGTTTACGCACTCAAAACGATGCAAGTGCATCCGATCATTCTCGTAGCTGTTGTCTAACACGTATGCCTTCTTACGTATCCCATAGAACCCTCCGCTTCATGAACCCAGT
This sequence comes from Ornithodoros turicata, assembly GCF_037126465.1. Taxonomy (NCBI): domain Eukaryota; kingdom Metazoa; phylum Arthropoda; class Arachnida; order Ixodida; family Argasidae; genus Ornithodoros; species Ornithodoros turicata. The sequence continues at coordinate 22,934,177 of NC_088202.1, forward strand.
TATACTTTATGTGACACTTCTGATGGCTCCTTACTAGGCTATGCCGCTCTGAAGCATTGAGATGACGAAAGGTCGTTAGGGCTGCACCTCTGCTTCGAAAGATGAAAGAGCCATTCCACACTTGTGCTTACTGGCTTTGTATCGAGCCTGACAAAACCGACAGACCTGGACTCCCTAGTGAAACGACCTCAGGTCTAATGTGTTATGGGACTGAGAAGTCCTCTCAGGACCTCTCAGAAGCTAATGCCCAGATCTGACATCGGAACATCAATGTTCAATTTCGCCGTCTACGCTGCACCTGTCGTCGGAGCGGCACAATCATACAGTGCTTGGATACACCAGAGATAGATACAAACAAGTACATGTCAGAAAACTCCACATATATTGAGCTCCTTCGATTGTACAGATACACTCAAGGCATGCACACTGCTATCAGATTATCTAACAGTTATTTCAAATGTCTTGCAGAATTGTGAATATCTAATATATGTTCAAGGATCGATCGCAAGAAACTACACGAAACCGTAAATAGCAGCAACTGAAACTAGATTTAGCACCTACATGTCTACGAAAGCATACAGTCATCATGAACACAAACTGTCGTATTCCACAAGGCGTGAATTCATGGGACACATATTCGCAATGTCCGTACAGCAGCGATGAAAAATATTCTTGAGGAACTCTGCTTCTCGGTGATCAAGTTCTTCTGTTTTACGTATACTTGGGGACTCGCGATGCACCGTCTAGTTTTCCTTGCTTACGTAAGACGCCAACTAACTGGCGATATTGGGTTCTCACCACCTTGGGTTCTCACCACCTGTCGCTTCGTACGAGATTCATCTGTAAGAAATACAACTTCAAAATGTCAGTGTAAGTCAGTGTGTAGGCATCGAAATATATAACATACCGTTGGCAGAAAGCGCCGTTGGTAACCTAACGTGTTTGGTAATCTTCCTATCGGCGCTCATAATGCGTGCCTTCGAACAGTGATGAAAGCGTAAAGTGAACAGGAATGCCTGTTACTCACGAAAGCATATTTGACACATCGTCTACATACATCAGAAACAGTTAGAATCCCGAAGACAAAACGCAAATTACTTGAGATCCGCGGCAGCAGTTCTCACACTTCAACGTTTTAAAACAGACTGATTGAACCGCTGGCGACTGACCGAAACGCTTCCACTTACGTGTAGTGCAATAATGCACGGATTGCAAGAACTATAGCTTCAAGGAGGAACGGCAATACAAGGTTATCACGGCACGTGTTCCTTGGAGGAATAATGCACAAACATGTGAAATCTTGCAGACTATTTTCCAAATCGGACGAGGTAGCATGTCCCGCGGCGCGGAAAACATGTAGCAAATTGCTACAAATTGCTGAGAGGTCCCCCCAAACCCCTCAGGGCTACATGAATGATTCTACAACGTCTTCCAGATTTTCTCTAAAAGGGTCCTCTCAAACCCCTCTGGGCTGCCTGAAAGGTCCTACCAGACCCCTCAGGAAATTTTGATTGGTCTCTTAGACACAATTTCGATAGGGCTGCCTTTTCCAAGGAAGTTTGAAATGTAAGTATGTGTTATATTGGTTTCACATACCCCCACCACATATTGAGTGTGTATATCGCTGTACTCTTGATGCTATAGCATATCTAGCGTACATTATTATTGAACACCTAGTGTGGAAAACTCGACACCAGCCGCACAATGCCAACAATTGTTTCTGCCTTCTCTTCGACTGCTTATTTTTATTATAATATTATTTTAGTATAATCGTCTGATTTTTAATAGTCACAATTTTTCCATGGTTTTGGCGCACTATAGCCTGAGTTGCTTATGCGTCATTAAAATTGAATCATCATAATCATCATCTTTAACTGCCATTATTCAATTGAAGTGCCATGTTTCAGTTGGATACAATGATATGGCCAGATATATTTTTTGCTTTCGTTCTGGAGTTGCTCATTTCAGAAGAATAATCACTGTGAAGTTTGTTTTCGGAAACAGTAAGAGGACTAAAACCAAACACTTTTCTTTCAGAGCAACCCTTATGCACCTGCATTTCAATTAAGATCTGTGTTACAAGAATGTCAGACCACTCAACAGCGATGAACATTTGAAGGTGGAAGCGCTGGAACGAAGATGCATTAATCTGTGTGAAAGGTGCTTTGTATGTCGAGGAAATAGGTCACAAGCTAATTTCTGTCTTCAGAGAGGGGGCAACTATGCTCCTGCTATCTACTAACCAGCTCCACTTTTTAGGGTTCCCTGTAAACTAGAAAAGGGTATTTAGGCAAACCTAACACAATTTGGTCACAGCATTTTAAAGTGTCTTCGTTTCTGAGTCCACGTAGATGCAGTATTTTTTTATTTTGTAAGGGCTTTTGACACTGTGCTTTATGCTCGCTTGTTGGCCAAACTAGCCTCATTAAAATTAGATCCTGCTACCCTTAACTGGATATGCAGTTTTTTCTTGACTAACCGCAACCGTGCCAACAATTCGTGAGGAGAACCTATCGTATCGCCACCATGCAGCGTTTGTCACGTTACAATTGCATCACATTTTAATCTAGTGTGAAGCAAGGCCCCCGCAGGGAACATCGGCCTTTGCTGATGTTTGGTGAGTGGCGCCACCACGGACCCCAGCCCCCAGCCCCAAGGTGTTACCTACCGTGCCGAGGGGATGAGAGATGAAGGGAGAGAAACCATGAACGGAGGCGGTCGGGGGTTTTGGTCAAGCCCCGGCCGATGGGTTTTCAGTAACTCTGGGACCTTCCCACATGTATGGACGTGAAGTGTGGGAGACAGTTTGGATCGTCCAGCTCTAAATACCGCATGGGAAAAAAATATTCTTCTAAATCTTTGATCGGCGGCGGTAAGCGCCCTAGCGCCGATGGCTTACAAACTGTGCTATTGAACACGCCAAACACCACACCAAAGTTCATTGACTTGACTAGTGCTGGCCCTGAGTACACTCCTTTAGGTAAAATGCCGTCCTTTTTCATCGAAAAAGCGGTTGCATCACTCTCAAAAATGTGACAGGGATCAAACGCATGAGGTCTGGCGACTTATTGCTCAAATGTGTATCCGAAAGGGATAGCGACACTATTCTGAACGCGACAGAGATGATGGGGCACAAGATCTCCGCGTCTCTACATAAGACCCTGAATACATGCCGAGGCGTCATTTCCCTGTCTGAACTGATCGATGTGCCAGCTGAAGATATTCTGATAAACTTGAAAGACCAACAAGTTATAGATGTCCGCAAGATAAAAATCAGACGAAACAACGAATATATCGCCACTAGGAACGTTATACTTACGTTTGACACACCGGTGTACCTGAGAAGCTTAAGATGGGGCACCTAACAACCGACGTTAGGCCTTACATACCCAACACTCTTCGTTGCTTTAAGTGCAACCGCTTTGGACACGCTGCAGGTGCATGTACAGGCCGCCCCTGCTGCGCACGTTGTGGGCAGGAGGGACACGAAATCGAGGAATGTGATCGGGCCGAACATTGTGTCAATTGTTCTGAGAACCACCCCTCTTATTCTCGGTCTTGTCCGAAATGGAAAGCCGAAAAGAGGTTCTACATCTTGAAGTGCAACTTAATATAAGTTACATTGAGGCAAGAAAAATGGTATCACCATTTTTGTTCGGAAACAAATCTTATGCAGACAAGGCTAAGGAGAAACCAAGAATGATAACACGCGCAACACAAACACAGATACAATCCACCAAAACGCAAACTGACATCACACCCACTGTCTTACCAACTACATCCATGACGCCACCTGAAGCTGTGGTATCACAACTGTCATCGTCCTCCGTGGAGAAAATCTCTATGGATTGTGACGATGACTCGAGCTCGGAACGCTCATTCGTGAGCACGAGCTCACAATCACAGAAAAAGACTGTCAAGGGTTTGTCCACGAGTGCTTCGCTCCCAGACATCTCTGACAAGGAACTGGCAGGGGCCAGGAAGAAAACCCCTCGACAGAAAATAACTGCGCCAAAAAAGTAGGAAATGGAAGCACACTCCTCTGCTTCGAGGTACTTAGATTTAATCTTTTTTCTCTTTCTTTCGTACATTATGGGCCAAACAATCCTCCACTGGAACTGTCGGGGTCTTATTGCAAATGTCGATGATATAAAAGACCTCTGCGAGGAACATAGGGCGGTTTGTTTTTGCTTGCAGGAAACAAATTTACACACACAAAGCGTAAACCCCTTTCGAAGATACACCGTGTTCAGAAAGGATCGTTTAGGGTGCGCGCGCGCATCGGGAGGTGTGGCTGTCGTTGTCCCGCAGTCTGTACCTGCAAGGGCTGTACCCCTGGTGACGAACCTAGAGGCTGTTGCGGCTCAAGTATGTCTCGAACGGGCAATTACTGTCTGCTCTCTGTACTTACCGCCAGCTGAAAACGTAGACAAAGCAGGGTTTGAACAGTTATGTGATCAGCTTCCTCAGCCCTTCATTATTCTCGGGGACCATAACGCCCATAATGCGCTGTGGGGCAGCTCAAGGCTGGGCAGTCGTGGCAAGCTAATTGGAAGGGTTTTACTTTCAAAGCTGCTCTGCTTTTTGAAGACTGGTCTCCCAACGTACATAAATTCTGCCACTCAGACATTTTGAATCCTAGATATTTCTTTGTGCAGCCCCTCTCTGTATTATAATGTCAATTGGGATGTGCAAGCAAACCCTGGCGACGCCCTGGCACACCCTGGTGGCGACCATTTTCCAGTTGTACTTAGATTTCTTGGTCCAATAAGTAGCTTAATAACACGACCGCCTCGATGGAACCTTTCCCGCGCGGATTGGAGTAATGTTAAGAAAATAGTCGATTTGTCATCTCTGTCTCTTCAGAGAGGAGATATTGAAGAAGCAAACAGAGTGGTGACTGATGTGATCGTAAATGCAGCTGTTCTATCCATTCCACAAACGGCTGGGGACCTGCCAAAGCGCTCCAAGCCTTGGTGGAGCACCGACTGCAAGGATACGCGGAAGGAGCAAAATCGGAGTATTTTTCGCAAATATCCAACCACAACAAACCTAGTCCGGTTTAAAAAGGCTAGGGCTAAAGCCCGTTGGACACGGCGTCAAGCCAAAAAAGCGTCGTGGAAGGATTTTGTCTCAAGTCTGAATAACCACACACCTTCAAAGGTAATTTGGGACAGGCTCCGAAAAGTAAGGGGCGATTATGCTAGTTTTTCTGTTCCTCTACGACAAGTATATGGCGTTGTGTGCCAAAACGTGCAAGAACTGGCAGACGCCCTTGCAGAACACTTTCAGAGCATATCGAGCTCTTCACATTATAGCGCTGACTTCATTAAAATCAAGGAACAGTCAGAGAGGCAGACCATCCCCCCTGGATCTGGCAATGGGTGCACTTACAACTCCTTATTTACAATGACAGAACTGCTTAGGGCCCTATCACGCAGAAAGGTTACTGCACCAAGTCTAGATCGTGTGACATACAGCCTGCTAGAAAACCTATCCAATTCCTCGTTAGAATGTGTTTTAGATTTCTTCAACACCGTATAGCGAGAAGGATCACTTCCTTCTGGTTCGCAAGTAACGACCATAATCCCGCTGTTGAAGCAAGGAGAGGATTCATCAGATCCATCTAGCTATGGGCCTCGCCTAGCCTAGCGCTCACAAGTTGCTTGGGAAAAACTTTTGAACGCATGGTCAACAGCCGCCTAATATATTTTTTAGAGGAAAATAACTGCTTGGATCGATACCAATGTGGCTTTAGGGCTGCACGGTCGACAACGGACCAGCTTTTGAGCCTTGAAACCACAATTATGGAGGCTTTTGTAAGAAGTAGGCATTGTGTCAGTGTATTTTTTGACCTGCACAAGGCCTATGACACCACATGGCGGTACGGTATTGTTCGAGACTTCTGTGCAATGGGACTTCGGGGTCCCATGCTGCGCTGTATTGTGAACTTCCTCGAAGGGAGAACCTTCAGAGTCCAGGTGGGAACAACACTGTCCCGACCATTTGTACAGGAGAATGGTGTCCCACAGGGGTCAGTTCTAAGTGTCAGGCTCTTTATCATGAAAATGAACTCAATAGCAAAAGTAATTTCTCCTTCAATTAAGTACTCGTTGTACGTTGATGACGTGCAGATTTCTTATCGCTCTTCAAATGTGTCTGCATGCGAGCGCCAGCTCCAGCTGGCACTCAACAGGTTAGTGAAGTGGTCAAATGAAAATGGCTTTCAGTTCTCTCCTGAAAAGACTGTCTGTGCCCACTTTTCGAGGCTTCGGGGAGTTTTCCCTGAGCAAGCTTTGAAGTTGCGCAGCCACCCAATTAATGTACAGCCTGAGCACAAATTTCTTGGGCTCATCTTTGACAAAAAACTGACATTTCTGCCACACATGAAACAACTCAAGAATACGTACATTGAGTCCCTTAGCATTCTAAAGGTATTTTCACACCGATGCTGGGGAGCAGATCGCGAAGTACTGAACCGCATCTACATCTCCACTGTCCTTTCTAGATTGGACTATGGATGCGCTGTGTATGGGTCCGCTCGACCAACTGCTTTGAAGATACTCGATCCGATACATCACCAGGGACTACGCTTAGTCCTTGGTGCATTCAGAACATCGCCAGTGGAGAGTTTGTATGTCGAGTCGAACCACTGGTCACTCGCAAGACGGAGGTTTTTTCTTAGCGCCACATATGCACTTAGGGTTCGGTGTTACCCCCAACATCCAGCGCTCGAATGTGTGCAGGACACTCAATACAAGCAACAATTTTTGAATAAACCGTCACAATAACTTCTTTTTTGTATGCGGATCTCTCAGGAAGTTAAACGATGCAACTTTGCTGAATACGATTACAAGGTAATGGAATTTAACCAAAGGCTGCCTCTATGACAACCACCTCCAAGTTTCAACAAGTCACTAACAAAATTCAAGAAATCTGACACTTCACAGGGTGTTTTGTTACAAGAATTCCTTCATCTTCGAGAAAGCTTCAGCAAGCACACAGAGTTTTACGCTGACGGTTCAAAAACCAGCAGAGGGGTTTCGTGCGCCATGGTTACGGGTTCACACACGAGCTCACACCGTCTCAGAACCAGCATGTCAATTTTCACCGCAGAAATGTATGCGATAATTTTAGCACTGAAATTTAGCACAATGAAATTACATCATGTGTAGTATATACATATTCTCTGAGCTCACTGCAAGCTATTTGCAACTTGCACCCAACTAAGGATTTGCTTGTTCACCATGCGAGGTGTTTAGCGAGTATGATGTTGCTGGATACCCAGGTGCCTTGTTTGCGTGATATCTTTTTGATAACTTTGTGATAATTTGTGATTACAGCATGACGGCCTTGGCTGCCACTAGGGGTCGGGTGTGCAGTTGGTGTATTTAAGATGTGTCCCTGCCATTAAAGTTGTTTGTCAGTCAGTGCTTCGTCTGTGTCGTCGCTTTGTGTCCCCTGCACTGGGGTTTTATCGCTTTTAAATGTACCACCAAACAGCCCGGTTTTTATCGCTTTTTGGATACCCAGCCATGTCGAGATACCTGGTAATGAGAGAGCTGATAGTGTTGCCACAAGTGCACTAACTGAAGATATAATCCCTCTTTAGGCCCCGATCCAGGATATTAGACGGGCATTAAGAAACGTCATCAATGATTAGTGGCAGATATTTTGGGACACGCAGGATAAAAATAAGTTACATTCTGTCAAGCCTAATCTCGGGAGAAACTCATCTCCACTTCCAAACCGTCTGCATGAGGTGGTACATTGTCGGCTGAGGTTGGGTCATACATTCCTTACTCACGGGTACTTGTTGCGGCGTGAGGACGCCCCTGAATGTGACCACTGCGGGGGGGGGGGGCTTTCTGTTATGCACATCCTCATTACATGTCCATCCTATGAATATGTTCGTCGACGTCAATTCTATCGATTTTACAGATATTGTTTACCGTTTCACCCCGCCCTTTTGCTGGGTGATGAGGCTGAAGTACCTTTACAGCTGTGTATGAATATTTCAAGCACATCCAGGTAATTGGTCTCTTGTGATCTCATACTGTTATTTTAGTCATTTTGTCACATGTGGTAACTGTCTCCGGTAGTTCTTAAATAATCATCTCTAATTTTACTTTTGCCATCGTAGATACCATTGCTTGGCGCTCTATAGCCTTGGCAGCTTTTGCGCCAATAAATCCTAATTATTTATCTATCTGAAGCAAGGCCTTTTGGTGATCGGTCTTGTATAATTACACGCCCCTCCGTTATGTAACACCGCACGGTTCTTCAACCTATGACAGATAAATAAATATATTGCCAAGCAAATTGTTTATAAGGCTCATTAACCCATTTCACCACATTACCGCAAGCAATTGTTAGAGTAGTGGCCCAGGGTATGAAGCTCGCCACTAATCATCATTCAAACAAAGTTCATAATGTAGAATCATTTACTGAAAACACCGACTTAACACAACGATTGAGAACAAAGAGAGTGCACGTTTCGTTGCCTATCCGGGTGGCATCATCGCTATAGAACAGAGAACAGTCAAAAACAACATCGAAGAAGTCAAATCAGTGGTGTGCATTCCTTTCATCCAAGGTGTTTCGTATGCCATTTGAAGGGCGCTGTGCACATCAGGCATTAAGACTGGAAGACTGTGCATGTCAAGTTAAGTGCATAGACTGTGATGCAATCTACATTGGCGAGACAGACAAAAGACGTGGGACAAGACTAAAAGAGCACACAAGAGACGTTGCCAGGGCTTCTAATGCTACTCAAACCAGGACGGAATCAGTCTACCATTGTTGGCCTAAGGGACATGTATTTGATTTTTATGGTGCGGTAACCTTTCCACATGACTAGCGATGTGGCCCTAGATGGTTCTTAGAGTCCTCGTTTATCAGACGTGATACAAACCTGTAATACAAACCGTGGCCCCCTATCGGATGTGTATGACGCCCTCTTAGATAAGTAGGCTAATGTGCTCGTCTTTGGCCTCTGTTGTACTGATGATGCCACCCGGACAGGCGGCAAAACGTTTACGCTGTGTTTTTAATCGTTGTGTTAAACGGTGTTTGCAGTAAAGGATGTTACATTATGAGGTCGTCACCCGGGTTTTGGAACATATTTTTCAAATAAAGTTGTTGGTTTACAAAGCTCATTACATTGTAGAAATCATTCTTATTGCCTATTGTTTAGGGGATACCATTCTTGCACATGAAGCCAGCATGGCACAGCGTATGCACGAGGTAGCTCCATTTCAGAAGCCTGAGCAATTTACTTGAGCAACTCAAAGCAATTAGTGTGCTAGCATTAGATATTGTGTGCAGCATTACATATTTGTTTTTGCTAGGACAACTAAGGAGGGTGGACAGAAAGTCAGTTACAACTTGTTTCCACAAAAGACACTCAGATTCATTAGCAATTTCCTGCAAGAGAGCTAAGTCTCTTCCAGATTACTAGAACATGAGTACCTGATTGTAGATAACAAGGACGCATACAGCAGAGGTCAGTGTTGCACACACCCTGCTTCCCATCAAAACTGTTAAAAGGCGTGACCCCCTAAACCTGCACAAAATTCCGGGAGTGTCTTCACTACGCACTGTCGCTGTTCCTCTCATAAGGTGCTCTCTATGAACCTGACTCCCAGTTCTGAATGCACTGCCTGAGGTAACTTCAGCATGCTTTCCCCAACATGAATGGTCGCAACTTCTATGACCAGTGTTGTACTTACTGAAAGCAATATGAAATGCCACTGCACTCATACTGCTGTCATTCGGCTGCGCTTTCGAGCTCCATGCAGCACAAGCATTCAATCTCCCTCGGCATTATGACACACCAGCCGCACCGGCATAGGCGACTGATCCTGTTTGCTTCATCTGTGAACGATGTTCGTAGAGCTTTCACTTCGGCTCGCATTCGCGGCATCGGCGACGTTTCCAAAGCAAGGCTCCTGAACTGTTCAGCACACAGAATTTCCTTCTCGATCGCAGAAAGGTCAGAAAAAAGTTCCGGGTTCCAAGTCTCCGCATATCTTGCTTCGACGTCCACATTAAAGATCGCTGTCCGGATGCCGCCGCTCTCACAAACTCACTAACAACAGAACTTCCGGTCCGGGCGCCCAATGAAACACGAACCTGATGTTTTCGTCACGCACACGAAAATTGGCGGATATCCACTACAAAGAGGCTAGATTTCGGTGCCGGTTGCGCTAGTTGAGGAGGAAAAGTCCACGCCGGTTCTCAGCGCAGCGTTTGGCAAACTTTGCCGCCGAGCACAGCCAAAATGTTTCGCGTGTGGCTTGGAGGCATATTATACCTTCGTAATAGATGCAAACGAAATATTTGTTGAACTTCTGGTCAGACTCCCTTTAAACGTTTCCTACTATACCCCGATGAAATGGTATCGCCGAACAAGATGTAAAAACAGGCCTTCGAAAAAGGCTTTGTTTTAATCATGATGACGTAGTGCACAGGTAAGTAATTTGTTGATTCGAAGACAGGTTTTCGAGGAGTTTTACGTAACGCGAAATGACACCTTTGCACTTGAAGTTATACATAGATTCGACACACAATACTCCAAAGCAAAGAGGGGCCATGTATTAGCATTACAGCCTTAGGAAACTACAGTATTCCTGAAGCAAGACTAACAGCTTTCGTGAACCTACGTTCATGCTAATCACATACTTCTCAACTAATGCCATTATTTTATCCGTAGTGAGCCGTATTCTTTAGTGACAGATGACCCGTGTTTCCCAATATGGGCAGCCCATATCGGTCCAATATGGAGCCTGGTTCCACTCCCCATATTGGTCCAATATTGGCAGCCCACATTGGACCAATACTGGTAATCTTTGGAGCCCATATAAGTCCAATATTGGACCAATATTGGCGTGCTGCTTTGGCACATACAATAATGTCTGTTTTATGCAGTTATTACACCTGTGATGAAAAAGAGGCCACTCTTGCTAAACAGCTGTTTTAGCTTAACAGAGTACGTTCATCAAACAACCATTTTCATACAATAGAATCTTTCGAATTTCAGTGGCAGTTGTCTTTGAACTGCAGAGCATATAACACACTTGATAGAAACTGGGCCTGCAACTCGGCAATACCAGAGGTAACCTAGTGTCACACCACATAAGTGAAATAAGTATTTGAGTTCAACAACTATTTTTGCTTTAGGTGACACATAAGCACGTGCGCACGACGATTCCTATCTCCTTTATTTTTTTTTATTTTTGCGTTTCACTGTTATTCCGAGAATCCCGACGGAAGTGGTGTCAGATAGTAAAGTCGTTCACCCATCTGTTGTACACCGACCCGATTCAACCCGACCCGTGGGACAAGGTTTTGTCATATAATTGAACAGTTTTTCTTTACGTAACAGTAGGTCACCCATTGTAATTTTTCCACACTTATTGTCACAAGCAGCCTCACTATTTTTACGTGGAGGCATTCTTACTGGCCAAGGCATCTGAGTGAAGTCTCACAACCCAATTTCTCTCCTGCGTTCTCTGCTTTTACGGAGATTTTGCTAAATCCACTAGAGCATGGCTTAGTAAGACGGGATATGCTCAACTATTAGGGAGTTTTCAGTGCGAGCAGTACCATTTTGGAGAGTAAACAATCGGTACAGCGAAACCGGGGTTGCCCAAGCAGCACGCCAATAATGGTCCAATATTGGACCTATATGGGCTGCCAAGATTGCCAACATTGGTCCAATATGGGCTGCCAATATTGGACCAATATGGGGAGTGCAACTAGGCTCCATATTGGACGAATATGGGCCGCCGATATTGGCAAGCCCATTTTACGCCAATATTGCGAATATTTCTGTGATAACGCCAACGGGGAGTCCGTGCATTATCCGGTTTAATATCCACCACTGATATTACTTCTCACCTCTTTTTTATTTTTCATTTCTGCAGATATCATTGGTCCACGTTGCATACAATTAAAAAGAAAACATTGCATCGCCCCAAAAATGAAGAAGGGGTGCTACGCCCGTCTTGCTGAAGGACACAAGCAGTCCCACGGAACTGCCAATGTCAAACATCCCTCAGAAGCCTTCATTGGGATCGCAATAGTCTATGAACCAAAAATTTCCAACCGGCTCCGAGAGTACAAACGAGCGAAACACTTTCGTGACGGTGACGGACATACGCCAGAGCAAGTCACACTGCTTGCAGCAACTTCAAAGCACCTAATTTTGCAGAAGAGCCATCCCTTTCTATCAAACATTGGGTTTTATACTTGACCTGACGCAATTCCGTTATCATTACAGGAACCAGCGACATTTTATCGCGTATGAAATGTCCGATCCGACTTCCTTCCGGCTGTTTCCAGAACGTGGAAAGTTGAGTTATCGGGTCTAGTGAACGTTACAATGGAATTGCCACGTATGTTGACTGTTTCGAACAATGTGTATCATCTGCGGGAAGTTGTTAAATGTAACGACGTACTGAATTGGGCATTTCACACGCTTCAACGTCCAATCTTGCCGTGCTGCTTGGGCATTTGTGCAACACGGGTACGTACCATTTTCTGTATTGTGGGATTCCCTTCCCTAAACCCCACCGGGGTTTCCCTGCCGTTCCGTCTTACAGCTTCCCGAGAACACGGACACAATCAAGAAATGCAGCAATACAACTTTCATTCCTTACATGCTTATCAGCAGGTCAATTCCAGTCCGCGGCGTACACACCTCTCCTCTTTTTCCCGCGCTCGCTTCTTTTTAAGCAGTTCCGGGAAGAGGGGGTCACGGCTATCGCCCTTCCCTGCTGTACCGATACGTCGCCCCCTTGTGGCGTCCACATCTTCCCCTCCCAAAAAAACTTAGATATCCGGGAAGTCGAGGAGGTCCAAAATCCGTTCATCTTGCGGGCGGACCCGAACTGGTGTCCCGGTGAGAAGATGGGGTTGGTAGCGCCGCACCAGGGCCAATGCGGCTTCCAAGTCTTGCAGTCCAAGCATGGGAGTCGCTGCGGATGCTTGCTGCTGCGCACGGGTGAGGTGGAGAGTCCCCGCCCGATGAGCTTCCGGGCTGACTTGTGGCACCCCACAAAGAGGACAGAGGCGACTCCTCTCTTCCGGGCTATAGATGACCGGCGGCTCAGTAGGGTGTCTGTCCTGGAGGGTGAGCCCTTGGAAGAGCTCGGGGACCTGGGCAACTGGGTCCCCTCGAAGAGGTCGGGCCTGGTCGCGCCAGCGTCTGCGGGATACGAAGGAGACACTGGTGTCCCCTCGGAGAACCGTCCAGGTCGCAACGTGACAGGTAGGGCGGTTGCAAGGAGTCGCACCATAGGAGGGCGGACGGGCGTCGTGGCCCGGGGGTCGGCTTCGTTGGTCTCGTGGAGTGCGGGACCTCGCTCGGGGCCTGCATCAGAAAAAAACGAAAAACGTCACCTCGGTCGCTTACGTGGGCGAAGGTTATAGCGGGTAATCCCGGGAACCCCGCCCTGGGCAGTAGTCTCTTGGGGGGATGGTTGACCGGCCCTAGGGGGACTTGAAGGAGAGCGGGCTTGCGATGCTCGATCGTGGTCCTCCTCCCGCCTGCCATTGTCCGAGATGCGCTGGCTGAAGGTCTTGAGGTATTGTACGTGGACGGGGCCCGTTTCCTCGTTGTCGCTGCAACGCTCGAGCCTGTAAGTGACCGGAGTTAGCTGTGCGCTTACCCGATAAGGACCGTCCCATCGATCAGCGAGAGAGGCAGCAAAGCCTTTCGCTGCATCGCTAAGGGGATGTGTTCGCCTTAGTACCAGATCTCCAACGCGGTAAATGACCTGGCGCCGACCTTTGTTGTACTGGAGAGACTGCTCCAGCCTTGCGACCTCAAGACTCTCCCGTGCCCGTGCCAAACGAATGGCAGTCGAAATTCTATCGCGAAGGTCATTAGCATACTTCGCGAACGAACGACTAGGCTGTGCGTGCCGTTTTCGCAGCGTGTTTTCCAGGGGGAACACAATTTCCCGCCTGAAATTCAAATAAGCCGGCGTAAATCCTGTCGATCTATTTTCCGTAGTACGAGTGGCAAAGCCAAGCTCCGTAAGACGGGCGTCCCAATCTTTATGCCTTTCGGTAAAAGATACCAACATCATCTTGATGTTGCGATTAACCCGCTCAGTTATGTTCGCCTGAGGGTGATAAGGGGACGTCTTTACGTGACGTATGCTCAATGCAGAGCAACTATCGACAAACACCTTACTTGTAAAGTACGAGGCGTTATCCGTGATGAGCTGGTCCGGGAATCCAAACCGGGAAAAAACGTCCAGCAGTCTGTCCCAGATCCGAGCGGACACCAACTTCCGCAGCGGGTAAAGCTCAACCCACTTCGTGAAGTGATCTGTAACAACTAACAGATACTGGTTACCACGGGGACTTCTGGGATAAGGACCCATTACGTCACATGCGACTATCTGCCAAGGTTTCTGGCTAACAATCGGTTGCAGCAAGCCGGGAGGCTGCCCTCCACGCGGCTTAGACTTCTGACATATCGGACAGCTGCGTGTATACCGCAAAACATCCTGTCTCATGCCTGGCCAAGTGGCGATACGACACAACTTAGAATAAATCTTGCTGCCGCTACCGTGACCCGACAATGCAGAATCATGGAAGTATTTGAGGAATGACTTACGTAGCTTCCTTGGAACTACGATCCGAAAGGGGCTATCACCAACCTCCTCGTCGTCCGCCTGGGGAATGTACCGGACCAGGAGACCATCCTCGCTCAGCTGATAGGAGTCGTACCTCTCCTCAGCGTCTTCCGTGCCTTGCAGGTTTGCTGTTTCCAGCCACCTTGACACACGCTGACAAAGGCCGTCGGTCCTCTGCGCTTCCAGGATGTCGTTCCTGCTTACAATCTGTCCCCACGAGAGCTCCTCCTCCGTGACGGTCTGGTTAACCGCGGCCACAAGCTCCTGCGGAATAACGACGTCCTCAAGGAGCAACGGTGCTCGAGATAGCGCGTCTGCCACTTTATTTGAGGTTCCCTTCCGGTATTCCACCGAGAAGTCATATCGCTGCAACGTTAAACTCCAACGTGCGAGCAGTCCGGCTGGGTTTTTCAACCGTTTTAACCAGGACAGTGCCTGATGGTCAGTTTGAATAGTGAATTTCGCACCATCCAAATACATGTCGAACTTATGTAGTGCGAACATGATTGCTAGGCACTCCTTCTTCGTCACGCTATAATTGCGTTCGGGAGGCGTCAGCGTGCGGCTTGCAAATGCCACGGGCTGGAGTTCACCGTGATGCTCTTGTAACAAGACTGCACCAAGGCCGTAATCGCACGCATCTGTTTGGAGTACAAATGGGCGATTTAGGTCTGGGAGATACAAGCGGGTAGTTTCCGCAATCGCTTTAGCGAGAGAGGTAAACGCCTGTTCCTGCGCTTGACCCCACGACCATCGTGCTCCCTTCCGCAAAAGCCAAGTTAGCGGTTGCGTTAGGTCTGCGCATCGCTGTATAAACTGTCTATAAAAGCCAATCATACCGAGGAAGCGCTGCAAGCTTTTCACATCCGTCGGGCGGGGGTACTCAAGGATAGCCTTTAGCTTGTCCTCGTTCGGCCTGACCGTGCCGGACTCCACCTTGAACCCGAGGAGATCGATGCTGTTGGTAGCCAACTGCATCTTGCGGGGATTGACAGTCAATCCTGCAGCCTGCATGCGTCCTAACACCACTTTCAAATGAGAAAGGTGTTCCTGGAATGTACGTGAAAAAATTACTACGTCATCCATGTACGCCATAGCGAAATTGTATTTCGCATCGCCAAGCACCTCGTCCATCACTCGCTGAAAACTAGCGGGGGAATTATACAGTCCAAAGGGCAGTCGGACAAATTCAAATAATCCCCTGTGACAGGTAAATGCTGTTTTCTCAACATCATCCGGTGCTATCGGAATCTGCAGGAACCCTCTACTGCAGTCCAAAGTTGTAAACACGTGGGCGGATCCCAGCGAATACATGATCGAGTCTATCGAGGGAAAAGGGTACGAATCTCTTACCGTCACCTCGTTCAGTCGGCGGTAATCCACGCACAACCTAGCGGTTCCATCCTTTTTCGGTGCAAGAACCACCGGAAAAACCCAAGGGCTGCGGGAAGGTCTCACAGCGCCGGTCTCGATCATTTCATCCAGCGCAGCATAGAGGAGCTTGCGCTTGTGCACACTCAACGGCCGAGGATTACATCGCCAGGGCCTTGCGTCGCCGGTTTCTATCCGGTGCTCCAATCCATGGGTTAGACCTGGTCTCTCTGTGAACATACAGGAGAATGGCCGCAATGCTTTAGCGAGCATGCGTCGCTGGTCTGGACTTCCTGAAAATCGTTTCAGGGAGTCCTCCAAAACAGCAGGTACGACAGTCGCTGTTAGGTGTTCTGCTCCGGAAAATAGCTCAACGGACGTAGATTGTCCACCTCCGGTATCCTGGGTCTCCTCACCAGTCCGGTTCTGCTCCGTTTCCGGCGTCCGTTTCCACTCCATGAAGGGGTAGAAGGTAGTACCGCTTGCATGCTGGTAGCCTCCGCGACGTAAGTCCAGGACGAGTCCCGGATGAGGTCGCGTCCCAGGATCATCAGTCCCGCCAATCCGGGCAGGTAGATGAAGCGTTGTCTGACACGTTGTCCGTCGACGGTCAAAGTGAGATGCACTGCTCCTCCGGCTGGCACCACTGCATCTGATGCGAGCCTTAGGCAGGTCCTGGTTGTCCGTACGGAAATGTTCCGCTCCCGGCACCAATCGTGGATGGTGTCACCTATCAGGGATACAGCCGCTCCAGTGTCCACCAAAGCTGCAACGTCCTTACTCAGAACGCGCGCCACGATAAACGGTCCGATGTTGCATATGTCATGCTGCGCTCGACATGCGAGCGGGACCGAGGCCACTACGTTATCAGACAAGATAGCATGGTTAGAATTCGCTTGCTTCTTATCGACATTTTCAGCAGCCGACGACAGAATTGAGTCATTCCCAATTACCGCCGCCGGCGTCCCGGGTTTCCCTGCGGGGGTTGTGTGGGGGTAGTAGTGGTCTGCTGCGGGCAGTTACGACGAAAATGACCGCGTTCACTGCAACCGTAACAACGGGGTTGTGTTCCTGCGTTATTACTTGCTCTAGAGTCGCGCCCTCCTGCCGTGGTGCATGACGTGCATCACCGACTTCGCGCTCGCGCGGCTCTGCTCGTGCCGACCTCGCTCGGTTCCTTTCCTCATATGCAAAGGGATCCAAAGAACGGTAAACTGGCCCGTCGGACGAACCGCTGTGTGTTCCAACAGTCCCACGGGGGTTTAGTTCCGCGTCTAACGACTGTCTCGGCCCGTTCCATGCGCAGCTAGGCTCCAGCGTTTGTTCCGGCCTAGGCGGTGGGTGGTACTGCAATTCCGCCAACAAATCTGCTTGGATGACACGGGCTTCTTTAGCGAGGTCATCGAGCGAAGAAAAGCTTCGCCCCCGCAAATAAGGCTTAAAACGAGGGTGACATTGGCGAATAGCGCGGGCCACCTTCTCGCTTTCCGTCGCGAGCGGTTCTGCTCTGCGGTACAGCTCTTGGATTGCCCGGGTATATTCCAACAGGCTCTCCTCCGCGTGCTGCGTTCGAGTCATGAGTTCCTCGCGCATACGCATTGCATAATCCGGGGGCAAAAATTCCTCCCGAAACAGCCGCTGAAATTCGGTCATAGACGGAAATGCGGGTTCAGACCGGCGCCACACAGCAGCTGAGCTTACCAATGCAGCGGGTAGTATCCGGCGCAGGACGGCTTCGTCGGTTGCTCCCACGGCTGTCTGGTAAGCCTCCAGGTCCGCGAGAAAATCTTCGACGGACTTGGCGTCGCTGTAGCCCGAAAATGTCGGTATCGACAGGTTCAGGCGTAGCGGGGGTTCAGAGGACGGCTGGGCGGCGGACGTGCTACTGGGGAGCTGCTGCGACAATAAAGCGCAGACAGCTGTCATCTGCCGAAGCAGGTCCTCCGCTACTGGTGGGTCGTCCTCGTAGACGGGCTCGAGGGGGGCCTCTTGGGCGGCATGGCCAGCAAACGCACACTGCCGAACTACGAACAAAACAGCAAAAGCGACAGCGAGCGAAGGGCACGGGCGACAA
This sequence comes from Ornithodoros turicata, assembly GCF_037126465.1. Taxonomy (NCBI): domain Eukaryota; kingdom Metazoa; phylum Arthropoda; class Arachnida; order Ixodida; family Argasidae; genus Ornithodoros; species Ornithodoros turicata. Next base: position 22,952,273 of record NC_088202.1, read on the forward strand.
ATGCTACAAACTACACTGCAACTACACTAGCTGTCAGTGCCTCCCGGGCGTGCGGCAAGACGGGACGGCCCCAACGTTGGACGCCAATTTGTGGGATTCCCTTCCCAAAAGAAGGTGGAGGTTATTTCCAGAACGTGGAATGGAGACTTGGCTTTCAGGCAGGTCCCCCAAGGTCGCCATTTTCCCATGTATTTGTTCCTATCCCGATGCGTGCAATGCCGGAGGCCGCCCTTAGATACCCCATTGTTACCAGACGTTGGCTTGCGTTTGATTGTAGCGCGCTAAAGATCCAGTTGAAGCACAGTCCAAGCCAGGCCAAGTCACCGAAGGAGAAATGGACGACTGTGCCTGCGGCGCCTGGTACGACAGGTACGCAATGTGATGCACGCAGCCGTGCACTAGATCCTTCCGATCGCTCAGCTCGTTTAAAAACGGGACCAAAAAGTGAACACGACACAGAAAGTTGTTATACGCGTTTTATTTGGGCATATAAAGACTAGATTCATTCGCAGAAACAACAAAAACATTTTGCCGCTAAACTTAGCGCGCTGAAGTGATCCGGAGCGGTAACAGTGGGGTATCTAGTGGCGGCCTTCTTCGTTGCACGCTTTTCCGAGGTGAGTTTGGGGGACCTGCTTTCAGGAGAGGAAAATCAGTTGCGCTGCGCATGCGCTAGAAGTCAGTCTTTGCCGCCGCCTTGCAGTCTGCTCGCTTCGCGTGCGCATGCGCTAGCAGGCAGCGGTTTGTTTGCTTGAGCGGCTTCAGCATGGCTTCAGGATGAGATTTGTGGTATTGTGTGATGAAGGAGCTTTGCCAAATAATCCGTTCAAGTTCCTCGCTGGATGTCCCGCTCGTCCGTCAACAGGTGAGGGAACGTTGCAGCAATGCCTGCGAGTTTCATGCTCGCGGTTCAAAAGGTGAGGGCGTCTGTACAAAATTGTAAAATGGGCGGCTCTGTTACTACAGATGCAACAGGTGCCAGTCCACTTTTTCTCAGTTGCACCTTCTCAGTCCAGGCAGCAGCAGCACCAGGTGAATGCACACAACTTCCAAGTGAATTAAGACGCACGAGTGCAATTCTGAAGCTGGTAAGTACGTGTCATGCTCTGTACACACATACCATTCGCGTTCAACACACTTATTTTGCATGTGTTGTAGCAAATGATTCAGTGGTATAAAACGGCAGACCGGTGCGTAATGTACACCCATAGTGCCGAGTTGGACTAATTCGGGTGGCGTGTTCTTACAATCTGTGCAATCGGACTGTTTATCACCTGTTCTATCTTAACACCGAAGTCGTTATATGAGTAAGAAATATCGTGGTTTCGACAATTATCAACAATCTTTCGTTGTGCTTAATGATTCCTATTATTTTGTACTTGTGTTTTTACTCAGAATTCTCATACTGTATTCTTAAGTGGAGCAAAATTACGAAACACGTGAGGATTATGTTAAAACTGAGGACATTTCAGATTTTCAGACATGGAGACAAGAAATGCGCAGAAGGCAGCCAAGTGTCACTAAAGGCACAGGGGTAAAAAGATTGAAAGATGGAAGTTTAAAGTGTTATTATATTTGTAACTGATCGGGTGCTTTTGCAGAGAAGAACATCAAAGGAGAAAGGTCCTATAAAATCACAAGGTTCCGTCAGGCGTTGGGTAACCTGCATTGATGATTCGTCTGCAACGTTCCAGACTGGCAAGGTTCCAGGACATAACGGGACGTATGCTCCGGGGCCCCCCACCATCTCGCTCATGATCAGAGCCGACAATTAAGGCATAATGGTTTCAAATTTCCAAAGATTCTCTAAGAAGTGGCATGCAGTTCAGAATTTGTATGAGTACAACACAACAGCGTGTGCAGCCTGAGACAAAAGTTCACGGCACTGCGCTTTTCTTCTTCGGAGCAGTCCCCTTCCAGCTACCAGGAAAAGATCGAATAAGAAACGAATATCGAGACGAGAATATCTATCTCTCAGTATGTGTGTCCACTCTTGTTTAATGCTAGGGTGTCACTCCAATGGAGAAATGTGACACCATGGTGATCCGTAAACTTTTGTACCAAGCTGTACATTGTACAACCCCGACAACTAACAAACACTGCTCGGTAAGGTCAGTGTTCCAATTTCAGATTTTGCTGCCTATTTCTTCCCAAAAAAGCTGCACTTGCAAAAATGCTTAAGAAAGTCATTTGGGTGAACTCCGGTAAACCAAGACAAGTGCAGGACATGAAAAAAAATTATAGTTCGACTTTGAAGGCAGTACTCAACATAAATAAGTTTTACTTCTGAGCGATGATTGGCCATTCAAGGCAACTGATAGGTTCACCACATCATCTAAACATCCTCAGCCTGTTACAGCTTGTTTCTGTCCGCAACGACATCTTCAAGGTGCATATCCTGTGCCATGCAAACAGAGAAGTTGTTACATGAACTATCATTCATCGAACATTTGTGAGGAGATTATTAGAGGAATCAGTCAGACATATCTGTTTCAGAAGATTTTCTTTTCCAGTTTTCAGGTTTTTATTGTTATTCCATGATAGTATACACTGATAACAGGACTAAGAGGGCAAGCCCTGTTGAACAGTCCAAGACACAGTCAATGTAAACGTCTACACAATTTGAGGGGAACAGAAATACCAAGAACACATGACAAGTATAAGAAACAAATAGCAAAGATACTGCACAGTAGAGAAATGCAAATAATCAAAAAGTAATTGCATCTCACCCTGTCACAAACTGTGGGTCATGACCCCCAAATGGGTCATGAGCCGTTGAAAGACTCAGTAAAAATGTCTAAAACTGGACCTAAACTGCGTGTTTGGCTCACCACAGAGGTTACCGAAGAGCTACGTTTCCTTAAGGTGTGAAACAAAGCTTTATAAAACTCCAGAACTGTTGTTCTTATTTGCATTTCTGCAGTGGTTGCCTTTCACATAGCTGCATCCGTTTTAACTCCTTGCATCTTTGTTGAGACAAAGCGGAGTTGTTGCGGAGTTGCATTTTTAGTGTCAGTTAGTTCATCATTCGTCATTAGTAGTGTCACAGCAGGTTTAGCATAGCATAGCCAACAGGGGCGTAGCCAGGGGGGTTCATGGCCAGCCAGGGGGGGGGGGGGTAGTGCATTTGGGAGAGGGAAACAAGGGCAAAATCCTCCTTACCCATGTAAACTCTCCATAGAACCGCCCATAATATTTTCTGGATTCCGCACGGATAGCCAACACTAGCATGAGACAAGATGGAAGCCAACTTGAATATACAAGGCGTAGCGATGTGCATGAAAAATTTTAAAATCACTGAGCATTGTATGTTAATTACATTATCAGAATCTTGAGAGTCGTGTACCCCGCCACCCGGTAACCATATTTTTGATGATAGCGAAAGACTGCAATTGAGCTGGTGTGATGGCAATATATTTTTCCTTTAATCTAATTAAATAATGATGCATTATACATAGCCATAAAGAGTTTGCTTATGGTTGTTGGAAGTGTGTGCATTTCCTTAGATAAATCATTCACAAGAATACACACAGCGGCTACAGCATCTGTTGCAGCTTAAGAAAACCATACCATGAGTCAGGTGCGCCATCACAGGGGCAGGTGTCTCGTTATATTGCAAAAGAGTACTCAGTACTGGAGAGATACAAACACACAGAATAAAACAAACTGCCTGGTGCAGTGAGTGGAAAGTTTATTCCACTTCTAATTGGCAGAATATTAACACCATTCTTTTTTCTACAATATTTTTCAGGTCAGAGCACTTTATGGGATATACAAATTGCCACTTGTGTGTGTTATTTGTATGTATGTCATCACACCTCAATATATTTACCTGCTGTAATATACCCCAGACCAAGCTGAAAATGTGGCATATGGTCTTTAGTTGAAAAGTTATAATGCAGGAGAGCATGCATTGCTGTAAAGTGTTTCACCTGAACCATTACCCAAAGTGTATGAAGTGGCAGTACACAACTATCACATAGAATGGCCCATCTGTGGCGCTATGTGTAGAATCTATGCACACTTCTCTTTTGATGTTAACATTGCAATGAGTTTGAGGGGTGAGCGCGCATATAATACCGTCTCGCACATTTGTGTGCTGCACGCCTTGTGCTCGTTTGGAGTATCCGGTTGGCTCTTCATCTGGCTCCAAGCCTTCCTTACGGACCGAACTGTCGCTGTCCGTACGTCCCAAGGCCAAAGCCCTCAGCATCCTGTTCCTCAAGGAGTCCCCCAAGGAAGCATTCTCAGTCCGACACTCTTTAACGTGGTGATGGCCGGCCTACAATCAGTAATTCCTCGCAAAGTGTCGTTCTCCGTGTATGCAGACGACGTCGCCCTTTGGACAGTAGGAAAATCACACCCGGCTCTCCCGCGCCGCCTTCACCTCGCTTTAAACAATATCCATACGTACCTCACGCACCTCGGGATGGACCTTTCACCCGAAAAGTGTGTCGAGCTCCCTTTCACGCGTAAAGCTATGGCCAATTTCCCTCTTTGGCTTGGTTTAAAGAAGCTTGAACCGGTACGCTTTCACCGCTTCCTTGGCGTGGTAATCGACTCGGACTTGCGCTGGGCTCGGCACATTAAACACCTTGAAACTAAAGTGCAGCGATGGCTCCCCGCAATTCAACATCTTTCTGGCTCAGGATGGGGCTGTGATCAGCGTTCCCTGCTCGCGGTTCACGCGGCACTGGTGAGGGCAACTGTGCTTTACAGCCTTCCTATTCTGCACAGGATATCAACAACTTCATTAAATACACTTCGGGCCCTGTTTGCTCGAAGCCTTCGTCGATGCCTCGGAGTTCCAAGAATGGCTGAAACACGGCAAGTACTGGCTGAAGCTGGTGAGCTCCCGATTGAAGTTCTCCGTGAACGGGAAACGGCTCGGCACTACCTCCGTTTGCGTGCTCACATTCCCCGCCACCCGCTACTCAGGAAAATTCGATACCGCCCTGAAAGCGACTTCTGTCGAGTAGCGCAGAGGACACGCCAGACTCTCACTGCTTTCATAACTAAGGACACTATAGCGCCGGAAGCCCCCTGGTCTCTACCGGTACCGCCCACTTTTGTACGCCTCTCAAACCTTCTGGAAAGAAGAGATCAGGTCCCCCCTCAAGTCCTCCGAGCCCATTTTCATGCTCTGGTAGACGAGAAGTTTTCTACGTTTACGGCAGCATATACTGATGGCGCATCCCGAAACAACAAGTCTGCCTCAGCCTTCGTCATTCCATCCGAAGGCGTCGTGCACGGAAGACGTCTTTCACATCCAACCTCCTCCACAGCTGCGGAACTCTATGCCATCCTTTTCTTTCTACAACACACATCGCTGATTTTCCACCCCTGGAATGGGCAGTCTTTACAGACTCCAAATCTGCACTTCAAGCAATTGAAAATTCCGGCATACGAGGCCCATCCGCACCCCTAGTCACAGACGTGTTAATGGCTTACCACACTATCTACGCCGCAGGCCACAGGCTAGTTCTCCAGTGGGTTCCAGCCCATTGTGGTGTTGTGGGGAACGAGCAGGCCGACAGCGCCGCAGAAGCAGCACTCTCGTATCGGCAACGGACCCGTATTATTCTGCTGAGAGGAGACCGCCGTTCAATACTGCGACGCCTAGTGACATCCCTGGCTTCCCGCCAATGGACAACCGACATTCTTCCCCCCTCTATGTTGAACAGAGTTGATCCCACGCTCGCTTTCCGCATGCCACGAAACACCTCTCGTCAAGATGCTGCATTAATCCACCGAATGCGCCTCGATGTGGCCTTTACAGCTCAGTGGCGTTACCGCTTGAGACAAGTTGACTCTCCCACCTGCTGCCACTGTGGTGCTCTTGAGGATCTGGAGCACATTCTTCTTCATTGCCCTCACTACAAACCTTCCCGAACCACACTCTCCGAGTCTCTTCGTCAGCTGGACTCTCGCCCTTTCTCCCTATCGAAATTGCTTGGTCCCTGGCCCAATCCAGCCCAGCAACGCTCTGCGCTCAAAGCTCTTCTGACATTTCTGGACACCATCGGCCTTCGATCGTTATTGTGAAGGGGCTCGTTACTTTATTCCCCCCATTCCATCCAGCAATGGGGTAGAGTATCGCCTGTGGCGATGAAACTCTCCACTCTCCAAAGTCGAAAATAAAGTTGTTGTTGTTATTCCCATGCCTACCCATGGTTCCGGCACCTTTACGTGTTTTTCGGTTCGAAGCTCGAACCCAATGGCGTATCTGCACCATTCTTCCGTACGGCTTTTGAATTGTCTTTGAGCATCATGATCTATAATAGTGCAATGCTTGGCGGAGCCTTCTATACTTGTAGCCTTTCATGGTACAAGTTTCTGCATTTTGTCGAATGCTTTGGGTCTGTCGCATTGCAGCTTTTCGCAGTATCTCATGCCCGTGGTTATTCGTTGTACTGGCATTTGTTTTTGAGTGAAATGCTCAGTCTTGCATAGTACAAGTTCTTTCTCTGTTACATGCTTATGGTCTTTCTACATAGGGAGCGGCACAAAATGTACGCAATGGCACACAGCTGAGCAATTTTCTTGCACGCAGTGTTTAGCAAATAGTCTGGGTTGACTATGATTGACCTTCATGTTGTTCAGGTGTAGAACCAATTCGCGCATTTCCTGATTTTTAATTTTAGTTAGGATGCTGTCAACCTTCCTACTGACGACTTCCCTTCCACTAGCGCCGGAGATGAATCATGAAGACCATCATTGCAAGCCAATGCCAATGAAGGAGAATAACAATGAAATGCCACAGAAGAGCAATGTAATATGTAATAAGCTCACAGTAGCTCTCAGTTTCTTTAGGCACTGGTGCTCTTGATGCTCATGTTTCTCATTCGACATTTTTGTGTAAGTCCCCAGATGAGCTTGGTTACAATCCCAAAGTGTGGAACATTGGTCATGGAATGACCCTCAGGAATCTGTGGTGTAGTATATCATTTTGTAATTACCAAGTAAGCAAGTAACCATCACTACAGTATACTACAAGAGGGAAGTCATGCTGGTTTAGAAAAACCTATATGGTCTGTGATGCATTTGTTTTAGAAAGAATACCTTGCTGGTTTTGGGAGGAGCCGCTTTCCATGCTCTAGTCAGGGCTGTTATATCCAGGGTATTGTGCCCATCGCTACAGGCCGAATTCAGTGTGAATTGGAAGCAAAGTCGCAAGTCTGCATTCAGGGGGTCTAATCCCTGCACTGTTGTGATTGGTAGGTAATCCTAATGCTGTGTACAGTTGTCTTTCTTAAGACTCTACATATAGCAGTGGCATGTAGAAATACGATAAAGTACATGCTTTTGTACCTGACTAGAAACTCTCTCACTTAACATTTCTATCCAGGTGCAATCATGCAGCGAGCCAACGTGGGGCAGCTAGATGCTGAGAAAGCGCTGGGGAAGTTCTTGGCCGGAGCAGCGGTCAGAGACGGTGGCCGTCAGAAGCGGAGTACAGAGCATCCACAAACAGGCACAGTCTCCCCCCAAAATGAAATCAAGACCCACCGTTGAGTGTTTCATAAGAGATGTAAGAGTAAGTGAAACAAACTTGTGTGCGTGTTTAACAAAAGTGTGAGTCTGTTGTTCATTGAACAACTAAAAAGTACTCCATGAGAGTATGACCGCACAGTGGGGAAAATTCTGGGCACAACGAGGTTAAAATGGGGCTGCCAATATTGGACCAAGGACTGCTATACCGGCACAAGACTGGCAAAACCGGATAACCAATGTTGGACCAACATTGGGTATAGTGGCACAATATCGGCAAAACTGATTCGCCAATATTGAACCAAGACTGGGAATACCGGCATGACACTGGCGAAACTGGCGCGCCAATATTGGCAATCTATGTTGTAAATATTGGTCCAATATCGGTCCAATTTTGGGGTGCTGCCTGGGATAGTGTTTTACAAGTGCCTGCACTGGCCGTCTCTATTGCATCTTTCTCTGTTTTTGTCAGTGGGATTTGGCACAGCCCAAAATCATGTGCATAATAGGAAGCTTGGAAGACAAACGAGACCTTGCCAGTTTGGAACATTGCAGACATATCAGCAAGGCAGGTGTCCCCACGCCTGACGGAACCTTGTGATTTGATGGACCTTTTCCTTTGATGTGTCCTCTCTGTAAAAGCACCTGATCTGTTACAAATATAATAACACTTTAAACTTCCATTTTTCGATCATTTTACACCTGTGCCTTTAGTAAGATGACTCTTGGCTGCATCCTGCAGGCATTTCTTCTCTTCATGCCTGAAAATCTGAAATCAGTAAAAATAAGCAATGTCCTCAGTTTTAACACAATCCTCACGTGTTTCGTAATTTTGTTGCTCCAGTTAAGAATACAGTATGATAATTTTGAGTAAAAACACAAATACAAAATAACAGGAATCATTAAGCACAACGAAAGATTACTGATAATTGCCGAAACCACGATATTTCCTACTATTTCCTACCGACTTCGGTGTTAAGATAGAACAGGTGACAATTAGACAGTCCAATTACACAGATTGTACGAACACGCCATCAGAATTAGTCCAACTCGGCACTATGGGTGTACATTACGCACCAGTCTGCCGGTTTATGCCACTGAATCATTTGCTACAACACATGCAAAATAAGTGCGTTGAACGCGAATGGTATGTGTGCACTAGTGTAACAGAGCATGAGACGTACTTGCCAGCTTCAGAATTGCACTCGTGCGTCTTAATTCACTTGGAAGTTATGCACATACACCTGCTGCTGCTGCTGCTGCCTGGACTGAGAAGGTGCAGCTGAGAAAAAGTGGACTGGCACTTATTGCGGCCAACTGAACAATTTTGTACAGACGCCCTCACCTTTTGAACGGAGCATGAAACTCGCAGGCGTTGCTGAAACATCCCCTCACCTGTTGAACATCGACGAACGAGCGGGACATCCAGCGAGGAACTTGAACGGAATATTTGGCAAAGCTGCTTCAGCAAACAAACCGCTGTCTACTAGCGCATGCACACGCGAAGCGAGCAAACGGCACGGCGGCGGCAAAGAAAGACACGTGACATCTCTTCTAGCGCATGCGCAGCGCAACTGATTTTCCTCTCCCGAAGCCCAAGTATGTTGAGTTGTCGAATTCTAGCGAACGTTACATTGGGATTGCCAAGTACGTTGTTTCGAACAATGTGTATCATCTGCGGGAAGTTGATGCATGTAACGATGTCCTGAATTGGGTATTTTACACGCTTCAACATTCAATCTTGCCGTGCTGCTGGGGCACTTGTGCAACACGGGTACGTACCATTTTCTGTATTTTCAGTCAATGTGGGGTATACACGGGCAATATGGGGCCCATATCGCCAGGAATTTCCCAATATCGGCTCAAAGTGGGCAATATGGGGCCCATTTTCAGTCAATATGGGGAAAATCTTGGCGAAACGGGTCCCATATTGGACCCGTATCGCCAGTGACCAGTCAATATGGGCTCAATATTGTGTGCAGCTTGGGAAGGTACGTTTCACATCACTGATGTCTTCCATTGTTCTTGAGAAGGGTTGAGGATTGGGCTAGTTGGTAATGAGACATCCGATGTTCACGAATGTTCAGATGAGTACGAATGAGTCAGATGTTCCATTGTTCAGCTCAATAATACATTATTTTTCGAAAACGGTGCCTCTATATTTGTGACACCGAAGAAAATGACGTCAAGCTATCTTATTTAATATTTGTAACCTTACATGCATTGGCATAGGGGCGGAAGGTTCCAAAACCTGTCTTTTTTTTCTGACAACGATGGGGTATGCACAGGAGATGTCACAACGACATCTGTTATCTCCCCACATATATCTTTGTTATTTGCGAAGGCACTTCATGTGGTGCTCTTGAGGATCTGGAGCACATTCTTCTTCATTGCCCTCACTACGAACCTTCCCGAACCACACTCTCCGAGTCTCTTCATCAGCTGGACTCTCGCCCTTTCTCCCTACCGAAATTGCTTGGTCCCTGGCCCAATCCAGCCCAGCAACGCTCTGCGCTCAAAGCTCTTCAGACATTTCTGGACACCATCGGACTTCGATCGTTCTTGTAAAGGGGCTCGTTATTTTATTCCCCCCATTCCACCAAGCACTGGGGTAGAGTATCGCCTGTTGCGATGAAACTCCCCACTCTCCAAGGCCGAAATAAAGTTGTTGTTGTTGTTGTTCACCGCTGATCACACCATTGCCGCAAATTACGTATGATGGCCGAAGGTACAACTTGTTGCAACCATTGAACGAACGGAATATTGCCACAGAAATACTAATAAAATACATCATGATGGTGGATTTGTGTTTTCCCCCAGTATTTTTCTAAAAATGCGAACGGATACGTCGTAAAGGGGAAAAAAAAAAAGAAACACTGTCAAGGAGCCCGCGATGAGGGAATCACACACGTAACATGAAAAACGCTTAGGAGCAACTAAGATTTATTTGAACAAGAACCTTCGTGCAAGAGACTGCACTTATTCAGGTTACACAACTAAGTGCGACACAAGTATATATAACCCAAGAGAACAGATACAATAAAACAGGTTTCCAGAACCAAGTAAACAGAAAACAACCAGACAGTAATACAATGCATCACGTGAGCAACCGTCACATAAGAATCAAAAAAGAGAAAGTGTATGGGTAAATGAGACATTCGGAGAATTGGGGTTCAAAAGATTTGGTGGTGAAAAAACGGGGGCACAGGTGGATGTCTAGCCGGGTACGTGGAGAACACAGCTGTTGTTGAACTGCGTGGGAAGGTCCGAGTGACCTTATGGGCTGAAGGGAAAATGGAGCAAAGAATGCTAAGAACAGAAGGTGAATGAAGCAGCTTAGCTGGATGATAGGTTGAACAACTGCAGAGGACCGCCATGAACGTTTAGTCCCCGTGGTTTTAAAGAAGAAAACTTAGAAATGAAGAAGGACTCGCGATTTTTGCGTTTGCAATCGGTGGTGCAGCCAGATTCCAGAATTGCAATAGACAGGTGTGTATCCATGTTGCGCCCGGGAAGATTAAAATGTATAGCAACGGGAGTGGGGCGATTATTGACAATGTCGGATTTGTGACCGTAAAACCTCTGACGCATGGTGTTGGAGGTTTCACCAATGTACTGAACATTGCATTTCATACATGTTATTAGATAACAAATGTTAAAGGAGTTACAGTGCAATGATTGTTTAATTGGAAATGTGTATTTGTTTATTGTACTGGAGACCGAGGTGCAGGTAGAAATAAGATTACAAATTTGGCAGCGTATGCCATTGTAGGGACCCGAACCAGGTATTGTAGTACGGCGCAAACGCGAAGAAGTAAGGATATTCCGGATATTGCTTGACCTGCGGAATGTGACAATGGGGGGCAGAAGGAAATAGTTCGTTCAATTTTTCGTCACTGTGTAGAATGTTAAGATGGCGCTGAAAAATAGTTTTCGTGTCACGAAGGGCTTTGTTGTAGGTGGTCACGAAAGTAATGTTTCTGTGTTCCCCGTTAGGTTGGCTGGAAAGAAGTGCCTCTCTGTCCAGCGAGCATGATTTGGTGAAAGCATTTTCAATTAGATTGCTGGGATAGTTACGCTTCCTGAAATCAACAGACATTTCGTGAGCGCGTTAATGACAATTTAATTCCACGCCACATAGCAGAATTCATCAAGCCTAAAAACGTTAATGCTGGTTCATTTTATCTCCTTATAAAAGTCCACAAGGAAAATAACCCTGGCAGACCTATAATATCAGGCATTCACACACCAACAGAAAATATTTCCCTTCTGATAGACCATTGTACAAAACTTGTACCCCCGCTACTTCCTTCATACGTCAAAGACACAAATGATTTTCTCCTTAAAATTAATTTTATCAACAACCAGTTCTCAGATCTGACCAATATGACACTGGTAACCATGGACGTAAAATCATTGTATACTAACATCCCCCACGATGAGGGCCTGAACGCAGTGGAATCCTTTCTCCTTTCTTTTCCCTCCGACATCCTTCACACTCCTGCGGTCATCGCACTACTTGAATTGGTCTTTATAAGAAACCAACCGACAGATGTCAGTATCTTCATTTTAATAGTTATCACCCCAATGTCCAGAAAAGAAATATTCCTTTTGGGCAATTCACACGACTCAAGCGCATATGTTCCAATACCGACGATTTCTTTTCCACAGACGCGCTCACGAAATGTCTGTTGATTTCAGGAAGCGTAACTATCCCAGCAATCTAATTGAAAATGCTTTCACCAAATCATGCTCGGTGGACAGAGAGGCACTTCTTTCCAGCCAACCTAACGAGGAACACAGAAACATTACTTTCGTGACCACCTACAACAAAGCCCTTCGTAACACGAAAACTATTTTTCAGCGCCATCTTAACATTCTAAACAGTGACGAAAACTTGAAAGAACTATTTCCTTCTGCCCCCATTGTGACATTCCGCAGGTCAAGGAATATCCGGAATATCCTTACTTCTTCGCGTTTGCGCCGTACTACAACACCTGGTTCGGGTCCCTGCAATGGCATACGCTGCCAAATTTGTAATCTTATTTCTACCTGCACCTCGGTCTCCAGTATAATAAACAACTACACCTTTCCAATTAAACAATCATTGCACTGTAACTCCTTTAACATTTGTTATCTAATAACATGTATGAAATGCAATGTTCAGTACATTGGTGAAACCTCCAATACCATGCGTCAGAGGTTTTATGGTCATAAATCAGACATTGTCAATAATCGCCCCACTCCCTTTACTATACATTTTAATCTTCCCCGGCACGACATGGATACACAACTGTCTATTGCAATTCTGGAATCTGGCCGCACCACCGATTGCAAACGCAAAAATCGCGAGTCCTTCTTCATTTCTAAGTTTTCTTCTTTAAAACCACGGGGACTAAACGTTCATGGCGGTCCTCTGCAGTTGTTCAACCCATCATCCAGCTAAGCTACTTCATTCACCTTCTGTTCTTAGCATTCTTTGCTCCATTTTCCCTTCAGCCCATAAGGTCACTCGGACCTTCCCACGCAGTTCAACAAAAGCTGTGTTCTCCACGTACCCGGCTCGACATCCACCTGTGCCCCCGTTTTTTCATCACCAAATCTTTTGAACCCCAATTCTCCGAATGACTCATTTACCCATACACTTTCTCTTTTCTGATTCGTATGTGACGGTTGCTCACGTTTTTCATGTTACGTGTAAAAATGCGAACGGAAAAGTCAAAAGTTCGTTCCCCGACAGCGGCGCGCCGATTGAAGCGACCCTGCAGCGGCCGCCAGCACAAATTGACCGGCGACCGCGGCGCGGCGCACACCTCTGGCTTGAAGTAATCGCCATTTCCGTCGTATAGAGAGATCTCTTGCCGTAACACGTATGAAAACATTGATCCGATCATTATCGTGTCGATTTCAACGGGAGAGAAACGAATGCGCTTTAGAAAACACAGGCAAGAAAAAAGAAGCAGTGCGCCGGAAAAAGGCGCCCGCAGACGTGGAACCCAGTGTTGTCTTCAAATGCACAAAGCTTCACAGAGGCAGAGCGCCCACTTCGCAGTAAATTCGTTTGCATAAACTTTATGTACCGTAATTTCACGCGTATAAGCCGCACCGCAGATAAGCCGCAGGACGCGTTTTTAGGAACGTTTTGAAAATTTTCTGGCAGATAAGCCGCACTCGCAGATAAGCCGCGGGCAATACGAGACGACTGATTTGAACGACAAAGGAGACCATAGAGAAGGCCATAAACCCTGTGGTCCATAGTGTACAACAAAGGAGGTCATCTCTAGAGTTCTACCAAGATCGGATTGTGCCCTTGTTGGGCGTTTTTCATGGATTGATGGGTCAGTGGTCTTCCACAAAACGTGATTCACTGTCACCACTTTCGTTAAAGCTGCTTGGGGCAATGCACCAGGAAGATTAATCTACTGGAATGTGGACCCGTCCCTGTTACGCACTGTTCGTGCATCGGCAGGGCAGTGCTGTTCCAGAGACACTGTAGGCCCGGCCCTTTCGTTAAAACTGGCGTATGGGAAAGATGCCAGGAAAAAATAGTCATCAGATAAGCCGCAGAGCACCAGTGAGAAAAAAAAATCGCGCATAAGCCGCGGCTAATACGCGTGAAATTACGGTAGTTTTCCATGGGGATGTTTCGTGCACATGTTCCTGACAACCGAAAGATTACAGGTAAAGTACAACATCCGTAGTGACTTCGTAGCGGCGTCGCACTTTAACACATTGACAATACCGTCTGAGTGCGCGGGTATGAGCAGTTTCGGGATGAATGTTCGTCTGTAAGACCGCGTTTATAGTTTGCAACTACGAATACGTAAGATCACAATGCATAAGCGTATTAGTTGTGGATATATTATAGCCTTTAACGGAACTAAATGGTCAAAGTGGCCTAACCTAGCCACTGCTTGAGAGATATATGTGCGTGCTGTACGGTTAACCTATTCAATCCGATGTTATTGAGCCATGCCAAGCGCATAACGTTCTCATTAGTTTTATCGAGATGAATAGGTGGTAACCCTGCACTCTAAAAAATCCCTCTGTTGTTTTACAGAAAAAGTACAGGCAAACAGTAATCCAGATGCCGTTAGTAAAATAACAGAAAACCGGTTAATCCTCCTACCATTTAGTCTGTAAAAGTAACAGTCAGTGCGTCATATTGCACACATTTGCAAATTGGTTTATACTCATAAGAATTTAAAAACCAGGCAACCTTTCTTATATTATATTAACTATAAAAAATGCTTTACACGCATTTTTGCAATTGATTACCTATATTGATACCACCATTGCTGTGTTTTTTTTAATAGCTATTATTTTTCCCAGAAAGGTTATTGTGCAACTAGGGTCATGTACATCAGCTCCCAACCACCAAATGAACTGCACTTAATTTTCTGGATGGATATGTTATTTGCCTTTCGCCTGAGGAGGAACCCATGGAGAGAACAATGGAGAGACGAATGAGGTAAGGCAACACTCAAGAGATGACCATATAGGAGGTTTTATTATGATTCAGTGCATACAGTGAAAACACACACAGAAAGAAAATGCCGTCTTTTCACCACATGAATGACTTAAAGAAGAAGCTGTCTGATGCCTTTCTTGTTCTTGTAGCAGTTCAACCTTGTAGCCCACTTTGAGGTTTTGTTCTCCTTCAGGCTGCTTATAAATGACATCACTTTCTTTCGGTCATTTTCGTTTCTTTGGATTTGTGTTAGGGCTCGATCGGAAACGTACATCTGGAAACGATAGAAGACCTTGCGTATGTTTGTGCTTTCACACAAGACAGCGCAGTTGACGACATGATTTCCTTGGGGATGAGGAGATACACAAAACACCGCACACAAGAACAAACTAACCTGTCCTTGTGTGTTGTACACTTCCTTATCCTCAAGGAAACGCCTCCGTCAACTTCAAATAACGTACATAATCTTGCTTTCCTTTTACTCATCTATTCAACACAGCAATATATTTAACTGCAGTACTGCTGATACATGATTGCTACACAATGTGGCAGGACAGTGCATTATAGGTGTGTCGCACACTGCAGTATCTTCCTGTAGGTGATACCGACAACAGTGGCGAGCAAACGCAGAGTATGAACTACATGTGGATGAGCATGTCGAAGAGTAACATGGGTATTGTAGTAGCATAAATGAGGCTGTTCTTGGGCACCAATAAAACACTCTCTTGTTATCTGTGGTTGTTTGCATTCAGGTGATATCTTTGGTGGATGTCATATGAGGTAAGACTGAAGAGTAACTGGCTGTGTGCATTGGTACGTAAATGGACATATTTTGCCGTAGAAAAGGACAAGAAAAAAAGAGCATGCCCTAGGTGCACACTGACAGAGTGTGTGCCACACACTGACACCATGCTGTTCTTTTGTTCACCTTTCATGTAGCGCCACGCTCTCCTCCGCGACAGGAACGTATGCTTCCTTGTGTCTTTTACAATTTTGAGCTCTGTGTTTACGGTCAGTCAAAAGCAGAACCTATGAACGAAAATGAAGTACCGTCAACTTTGCAGGATGATTCATGGTCACAGCAGTCCAAGGTAGATGTACAAAGCTGTACATAGATGTACAATACCCCACCAAAGGCTGTAACCCTGTACGCTAAAAAAACATACTAAGCGTGACCTCACACGCGAATCACGGTTTGCAATGAGCCACTCCTTACCCTTCCTATTTATTCCTGCGGGGTAAAATTCAGTAAAATATCCTGCAAAGCAAGTGTGAGATACCTGACCGCCACTTACCGTTCACATCACAGCGTTCTCAACACGGACAAATCAACATAATATATGACAAATCTACGTTGGCGTCAGCCATAAACGTGCACACTTTGCCTCGTGGGTATTATTTCGAAAAGGGCCTAAAAATCGAGAACTCAACCGCACTAGCATTTCTGACGGCACGCCACATGGTCCGTGCCCAAAGCGAGATGCATATTTCCGTACTGTACTCACTCACTTATCGTTCACTTCCAACGCAATTAAGTTCCAGGAGCGGTGCCACCGTGCCAAACTTCACCTTGTAAGTTGCAGGCGTTGTAGGTCGTCGTGTCGTCTGCGAAACACCGCCAACCGAAAAGCGGCCGTCACCTGCTGCAACCACCTGCTCTGCGCGGCGCGAATACAACGCCCCTACAATATTATTTTTGGTTTCGGTTTCATTTTGTGGGTGATTCCATCCACGGAGGAGAAGTAAGGAGAACGAACTCTGCCTCGCCGCCGTTGAGAAAGCGTGGTCTCGATTCCTCGAGTCAAATTGTGGCCGCGGCGCGGCGCTCGCGCTGTGTCAGGTACAGAGCCGTATATTAAAAGGGAGTCTGGCCATCGGGAGGAGTCACAAAAAGAGGCTCGACCTGCAATCACAGTTTCGCTCCTCTGATTGGTTTGCTTTTTACCAAGGGGGTCGCCATGACACCATACTGCCACCCAAAATGGCAACGAAAACAAACACAGTGAAGCGGGGATTTCGTGACAAAAAATTTTCACACACTAACCTGATTTTACGCTGCAAATGTACATCCTAATATAAATTTCTCAGAAATCAGTTTCAACTTATGCTCATCCATCAATATCTAACTGAAAATAATACGTTTTTTCGCCGGTGTTAGGCCTAGTGAACACGGCGATCGCGGCGATCACAACGAAATCATAACAAAAACGGCGCTGTGCTGTACAATCTTATTTTTAAGAGCAGGATTTCATGGATATAAACATTCTTGCCTCTTATATTCCAACTATTCATGTAGATTTGTTTAAAAATCATACCGACAACAGAATGTGTCCCAGCAGCGGTACAACGACGGAAGCGGACGACAATTCCCGTCGTGCCTTACGCTCCCTAGGTGGCGCTTATCAAATTTGCACCAACAATCCACTAGTTTTGCAGATTGCGAGAGGTATCCATTTCAATCCCATCCAATCCACTTGCCACCCAAAATGGCGCTGCCCATGTTGGATAGGGGGGCAAATAGTGAGGATAGGCTGATTGATAGCGCCCCATATTTCAAGACTTCATTGGTCGGAAAGCTGAAAAAGTGGGTGGAGTTTCAGGTATAGGCATGACCCATTAATGGCCAGACTCCCTTTTAATATACGGCTCTGGTCAGGTACTTGCTCCTCTGAAATAAGGTTGCTGTAATGCACTCCTTCAGATGTACTTGTGTGTACAGTGCAAGCAGAAATAAATATTTTGATAAGTAAACACGCTTGTCGTGTATCAAGGAACGATCTGTCTATTATTTTTTCGCCTACAGTTTTTGTTAGTGCAAAGCGAGCTTTTATTTTGAATGCGGGGAAGCCACCGTCAAGGGGGCTCCGCGTTGGCTTGAAGGCTTGACTGTCTCCGTAAGCGTGGTGCTCTCGCAGTCAACAAGCTGTTCTCTTTTTTTTTTTTTTTTGAGATAAAACACGACACCCGAAGAGGTTGTTGTCCGACATCGTACAGGGTGGTACGGGTATTCACATCACCGCCGACGCATGACCACGAGATGTACATTGATTAATGGTTTGCGTTGATCACTATTAGTTCCCGCGAACACCTCGCAGCATAGGGAAATGGTGTAATTGGGCTGGTTAATCCACATTTGCATTCCAGCTGTTGCACGAGAGCTTTGTCGCACGCATTTCTACCATCCGCTTCGTATGCACAACGCTTCGGGAAACAGGAGCCTTTTGTCCTAATTGTGAGGCATGCGCTGGGATAGAGAGGACAGACTTACATTTCGCATGCCACCATACACGAATTTAATACCAGGTACCAGAACGCACTTCTGTCGCAGGTTTGCACACGCGTGGCAGTGGTGCGTACATTCAGTGCATGCACTTCCTGTGTAAGGAAGGGATCTCGAAGACGATTTTCATTTTGGTGTCCCGGGGTGGTGGGGGCGGTGAATCGCATATGTACTGGAATTAGGGCATTTTAGCTTTTCTGGCAGGTATATATTGGTGGCGTTGCAATATTGTTCCTCTTTTTTGGGTGGTGCTGATAATATCCCTGGTGCAACGCTTTGAGCAGCATTCTTGTGCTGAAGTAACTTGAAACTGAACACCAAAGCGATAGTGTATAACGTAGAAGTCAGTGTTGGTCAAGATGTCAGTGTTCGTCAACATACATTAGAGACTAGATCCCGACTTTCTTTTGCAGTTCCCAAAACCGAGCGATTGGCATGCATGACAAGAAATAAGAAACTAAGTGCCAGAACCTTCGGAACCCCACCGTGTCCCATCAGCAGAGCGTCCCGCCCCTCCTTGCACTCACACACACAAAAGTTTCTTAACTGCTTGACACGTACGGAGATAAAACTTTCTCAGTCCCAGCCTATGCGACGACCCACATAACGCGAGATTCCGGAAACATCGCATCCGGCGACTTTCGATTACAGAGCTGCTAGCACACTCTTTTCTCCATACCATTCAAATGTGGCTTTTCAGAACAACGTTTGCTTCCTTTGGGGTATGTTAGCGTGTTAGCGCAGCGGTCAAATTACGCGCGCACGAGAGAGAGAAGGGCACGATACCCGTGACGGGCGAGACGGCCGGGGAAAAGCGACAGAGGACTCCGTCGGAGACATTCGAAACTACATCTTTGGCAATGTCAGACGTTTGTCTTACGTATTAAAGTTTGCTTTTTTTCTTCCGATTTCTGATTGCGATTCCATTGTTATCCGACAGGTAGCTTCCATCTATGAGACAAAAACGAGGTGGCAGAAACTAAAAACAAGAATTGTACCTGACCAGAAAATATTAACTCGTTACTGGAGACACCGTTGTTTATGCTTATCAAACCAACAATGGTTTTGACCGCTTTTTAGTAGAGTATTCGAGCACAAACGGCGCATTGCCGTGCAGGCGATTTCGCGGAGCTAGTACCGGAGGGAACGCGAGCGCCGCGCCGCGGCCAACAATTGACTCGAGGAATTGGGGCGTCGTTTTCCAGCCGAGTTCGGTCTCCTTGCTTCTCCTCTGTGATTCTACCTAAGGTGGTCCGGACACCATCAGTGATTTTTATTGAAAAAATATATGTTGTAGCCTGACTCACATTGACAATGGAACAGCCAGTATTTTTTATCTATTTTCTGTAGTTCACGGGAAATATGGCAGATCGGACGCGTTTTCAGCCATAGCAATTTGGGCGCTCAATATCTTTGCAACGAAGGCGTTCACGGTATTGATTTTTTTTCCTCGCACTGTCAGCTATGTTGGCTTCAAGCGCTTGGGTTTAGTTCCGGAGGGGATTTTGTTATTTTTCAGCAAAAAATACGCAAATTTGGTTGCGACGACGAAAATCGCTCATATTATTGCGTCTATTGCCGCACTTGTGTACATGCCAGTGAAACGACAAGGGTATTGTTGTGTAGCGGAGACTAAGCTCTATAATTCGATATCAAATTTAGGAGTCTAGGCCAGGTTGCTGCCACGCATGGAGGCGTCTACAACACGTGACATTTGAAAAAATGCGGTTGTTGAGCGCTAATATCTATAAAACCCCACCTCAAAATTCTTCAAACTTCGTAGGCACATGCGTCTGTATATGTTATTTGAGTGCACAGAAAATCGAAGGTTTTTACCTTAAACAATAAAAGTTAGAGCGTCCCAAAGGTTCAGTGTCCGACTGCGGTGCTTGTATTGACCATGCAAGTGCTGCGAGAACTTAACTGGTCAATATGCACGTTTTTCTTGTGACAGCCGCCCGTGCTGTTTGTGCTGCTATTTGAGAACCCAAAGAGTCGAACATTTTCCCCAGGACGTCGAAAGCGACACGACGGCGTCAGAAGGACACTATATAGAGAAATGCGGATTGAGTGTATGTGTCACTGTTTGCGCGGTACGTGCATGACAATTCGGTGGTTTACATCCATCTCTCTAGACCAAGCCAGTGAAGATGAGTCACTATTTATTTACATTTGATTGCTTACATTAGCAGTTGTGGCAAAGATGGTCCGACTCGCGCACGTTACAATACTGATCAGGCGTCAGAACGTTTCTCAACGCATCGTCCAGCGAAGATACACGTGCGAAGTTCCTTTGAAAATGTATCTTCTGTCCGTGCCTGTTCATATGGTTCGCGCAGTAGACACGGTCTTTACACTTTCATATTCATAGCGAAGAGACAGACGGCAAAGCAACGGCGAGTTCAAACAGTATCAAAACACAGCAAATCACTTCTGCAACAGGTAGAGGAACCACTCACTCTCGCAATGACTCCAAACTAACTTGGGTTTTGTACCTGAAGCCGGATACGGCTCCATTGCGGATGGCGCTGATCTTGTTGCTCTCCTCGTTGTTCATTAGCAGCGGCGGCGGCTCATCACACGGCAAAGTACTCGCCGACGAACACAGAAACCGTTGTCTATGCTTACATGCGAACTGAGGGACGTCTCCTTTGGTAGACAACAAGTACCACGGTCCGCTGTGTCACGAGAAACGCGAATATCGACGAGTGAACTTCTCGCAGCGCTTGCATGGTCATTACACGCACTACAGTCGGACACTGAAACTTTGGCACGTCTAACTTTTATTGTGCAAGGAAAAAAACATTCGATTTTCTGTGCACTCAAATAACATATAGAGAAGCATGTGCTTACGAAGTTTGAATAATTTTCGAGGTGGGTTTTTTTAGATATGAGAGCTCAAAAACTGCATTTTTTCAAATGTCACGTGTTGTAGACGCCTCCATGCGTGAGAGCAACCTGGCGTAGATTCCTCAATTTGATATCGAATTATAGAGCTCAGTCTCTGCTACACAGCGATACCTTTCTCGTTTGACTGGCGTTTACACAAGTGCCCCAATAGCCGCAAGAATACGATTTCCGTCGTCGCCACCAACTTTGCGTATTTATAGCTGCAAAATAACAAAATCCCCGCCGGCTCTAAACCAAAGCGCTTGAAGCCAACATAGCTGACAGTGCGAGGAAAAAAATTCAAAGCCGTGAACGCGTTCGTTGCAAAGGTATTGAACGCCAAAATTGCTATGCCTGAAAGCGCGTCGGATCTGCCATATTCTTTTGGATTTTTTTTTCTCGTGAACTACGGAAAATAGAGAAAAAATACTGGCTGTTCGATTCTCACTGTGAGTCAGGCTACAACACATATTTTTTTTCAATAAAATTCACTGATGGTGTCCGGACAACCTTGCCTGAGTTGAGATGGAATCACCCTTATGCCGTTTTGACACTGAACAATAAGCGAGTCTTACCTGGAAATCTCTGCAACGGTGCAATAAACACCGCGCACCGGGCGCACCGTCAGCGCACCGGTTGTTTCACACGATCATCTTGGACCAAGAAAACATATTTTATGCAGGAAAAGGCAATTACAGACATGAGTCGCACAATTTTACAGACTTTTTTTTACAGACCACTTTTTACAGTGTGGTTGCGCTCCCAGTATCGGCTGACCTGCTTCTTTCTTTGCACAGTGGCATATCTCTTATCGCCACTCAGCAACTGTTATCTTGAGGGCAGGTAAGGCATTTTAAGCACAGACCTACACTCTATATGCCTTTGCCCACGTCTCGATAACGGCGGCTGGGCGTCGCCTTTGCGGCACAGAAATATGTCTCACAGATTGGAACAAATTGAAAAGTAAGTTATTTGATTTCAATTATTTATTGCATACTTCTAACCTCGTATTAGCGGTCACGACAGGAATGGATGAGGATGCCAATTCATATAAGCATTACTTCTAGCCAACCATTCGTCTCTGCGTAAGCTTTCTTTACGAGTCATCCCTCGCATCTGTATAATACGCGTGATCATAACATCAGGGGCAATCAGTAACAACAGCAGAAGTACAAAATGCAGCAACACAACACAACACATGGTTTGTAGATATGCGTCAAATATAGGAACTGAACTGCAGTGAATTATGACGTAATGTTAGAGAGGAAAACGCGCGGTGGGGTTTTGGTGTGAAGAAGTAAGATTCACTGACCTGAACTAGAGGGTAACTTGTTTGTTCGTTTGTTTCTTTTTCGTTATGTACGCGGGTTTAGCATATGCAGAGTAACGGCTCCTAAGTGCTGAAATACGTATTTCGAGAGGCATTGATTCTATCAGTCTGAAGCATGCACATGAAACCTCTGGGGATGGCGACAGGCAGAGAGTCGACCCGAACCCGAATCTGATCGGCCGAATCTGAACCAAAAACCGTTATTTTTAGCCGGACCGGAACTGAACCGAACCCTAACTATTCGCGCCATCTTGGAGCTGAAACGGAACTCAACCCCTAAAAAAAATTACCTACCCAGATTACCGAGTGTGGGAGAAATTTAAATTTAGTTATGTAGAGTGTGACTGGTGTATGCAATCGAAATTGTTGTGCTACGCTTTAAGAAAAGAAAAAAAGTGTTGTGGAATCACAAAGGTGCGTTGCAAAGGGCAATGTACAAAACACAACAAAAATATTATGTGTCAGCATATTTAGCCTTTGGGGAGACCAAATTATTTGCCACAACCTTGCCACTATCTGAATATATTGTCTGCATTTCTCACTTTGTCCTCAGACGCTTTCAGACATATGTCAGCACAGTTCCCTTAGAAGTCGGCCCAGGACGCACATTCCCCCAGGGCGTGAGTCGTGACGTTGCCCACATACGTGAGGCCGACAACGGCAAGCCCTATCACCACCACCACCATCTCACTTTGTCCTCACAGTCTTTGTCTACATAATCCACGTGCGTGTATGAAAATACTTCGAAATAAACCGTGGACGGTGATATATCGTGTAACATAAAATCATGTGTCATGCATCGGATATAATTTGCCAAGGAATAACCACTATTTCTTACTCTGTAATCAAAAAGTTGCATACTTATATAGCCTTTTTCCATCAAAGGAAATACTTTACAGCTGTCAATTTCAGTGCCAAGGGGCCAAAATGGGGAGTGATTGCAATCTAGGGAACTAGAAGCTGCAATTACTCCCTGTTTACTCCTGTTTCTTAGTTTTCTCTTTCGCACTTTCTTGATTCATATGTGATGGTGATGCTGATTTTGAGCAGATGGTAATATTGGTCAGTTGGTGAGCAGAGCATGGTGAAACAATCCTGGGCTTGGGCAACACAAGTCAGAGGAAAATATACAACGAGCAGAGCATCACCGTATAGTACGCTCAGGACCAATCACTACGTAGGTGAAAGTTACATGGTGTAGGGGCGCAAGTGTAAATTGAAAGAATAAAAGTTTTGTTTGGGATTTGGTACTAAAGGAAGGCCTGCAGTTTTCATTTAGAATTAAAATGTATGCAAAGTGTAAAAATATATATACTGCCCCTGTTCGCAACTCCTGAGATGGAATTCTAGTTGGCAGTTGACTCTCATCCTGGTAGAAGGAGAACCGCTGATTGGAGTAGTGGCACTCTGCTCGTCCTTCGTATAGAACCATCCCCCCAAAAATCCGCCATGAGCATCCTCCTGTCCCGGTACGACATAGACAATTAAATATAAGAAAAAAAATATTGCAGCGCAATACCAGTTCTGCGGGTAATTTCAGCTACAGCGAGATTCTCGTGGAGGTGAGTTATATTCTTGAACCTGTTCGTTTTTTTTTCAATTTTCAATTTAAATTTCAATCATTTATTTCACTCATTCACATAATACATACAATTAACATAGAACTGAAGGAACTAGATAAATCGAATTCAAGAGATGACAACTAATCAAACCACACAAATTAAACTGCATTACGTGTTAATATATGCCTCACTCGATTTCTAAACAAAGAAAAATAAAGGATGCTTATTATATCATGAGACAATTGGTTCCACTCACAGACTCTTTGAAACAAAAATGACAACCTTCCATAGTCCGTTTTCAACACTGGTAAGTTCATCCTACCATTCACTCGTGCGGTTCGAATTGAGGTGACTAAAATTAATTTTTGGCAAGATAAGATTAAGGTTTAAGATGCGGTGTGTCAAGTTGAGTACACTGTAAGAAATTATATCGTAAACTCTGAGGATATTAATGCCATGATATGGGACATGAGAGAAAAATGGTAAACCAAATCCTAACAGCACGGTTTTGTATACCTGAAGATGCTTTTTGTAAGTTTTCGTTTTTTGATTGCGAGTTAGCGCCGTGAAGCAACTGTGGCTATGAGCGGCGTACAGATGTGGACAGATGGAGAGAGGACAGCAGGAAGGAGTGGGGGACAGGGGGATTAGTATGCGTCCTGGGCCGACTTCAGGGGGAACTGTGCCGACGTTCGTCTGGAAAGTCTTCAGAAAAACCAAGGAAAACCTCAGACAGCACAGCCGGTGGTAGGATTCGAACCCACCACCTCCCAGTCTTCAGCACGACCTTGGTTACCACGAACGAGCGGACGCCTTAGCCCACTCGGCCATGCCGCTGGTTTTTTGTAAGTGAAGTCCCAAACAGGAGCACAGTAAGACAAGTGGGAATGTATAAGGGCATAATATCAATTGAGTAAGATAGACGACGGGAAACATTTTCGGGTTCTAACAAGAACACTTATACGATAAGAAATCCTGTGGATAATATGATTAACGTGCAACGTAAAACAAAGATGTCGGTCAAACACGAGTCCTAAAAATTTGGTTTCATGACGAAATTGTAATGAACTTCCCAGAAGGGGTAGTGAAGTGGGCGTGACAACATTATGCTTATGAGAATGAAAAATCATGGACACTGTTTTATTTGCGTTTAACTCTAGTTTATTAGTATGACAGCAATAAACGAGATTACCAATGTATTTATCTAATTTTAACGATAGATCATCCATATCCTTACCAGTTAATAGTAACGTAGTGTCATCTGCATACAAAAATGCTTGAGAAAATTCCATATGCTCAGGGAGGTCGTTAATATACAGTGACAAGTGAAGCGGACCTAGTATACGTAGATGTCTGTGGTACGCCAATATTAGAAACTAGAGGTTGAGAGAAAGCCTCCTGACACCTAACAATATAAAACCAGTTTTCAAGGCAACTAGCAATTAGGCCAAACGCGGGTCCTGCGATCCCATACCTGGCTAATTTAGAAAGAAGAATATCGTGGTTGACACAATCAAAAGCTCTAGAGAAGTCAACGAAGAGAGAAATGGCTAAGCCACTCTGGTCGATAGATCGTTTTATGCGTTCCGTAAAAGTTAAAAGAGCTGTTGCTGTAGAATGACCCCTGCGGAAACCGAACTGACTTGCACATAACATATGAAATTTGTTAAGATAGGTCGCTAGGCGCGTTTGTAGCAGTCTTTCAACGAAGGAAGGATCCACTACAGGAAGGATCGAAATCGGTCTGTAATTCCTGATATCAGAAGGATCACCCTTCTTAAGTACAAACACAATGATCGCACATTTAAGTGAATCAGGAAACACGCCTTGCCTAAAAGAGAGATCCATAATGTGAAGTAGCACAGGGGATATTGCCACGGATGAAAAACAGACGGGCGAGACGGCGAATAATCGGCGAACACTTTATTCAGCTGCTTAGCTGGTTAACATCAGAGCGATAGCTCTTAGACAGAACTAAGGCAAAAGAATAATGCTCCGACTGGGAGCTCACAAGCTTTTATGCACAGCGGCGAACATTGTAGAAAGCGCGTGTCGGTGGAGAGAAGGAAATACTGAAGCCTCTCCAAGGTCGTCGGCCCGTCCTTGAGATTCATGTGAGCGAAGGAGCAGATGCTTCCAGAAGGATCGCTTGCCATGTTGCGCGACGTGTCGCGGGCCCCAGTCCGTCGTTCGACGCCTCGTTGCCTGTTGTTGTTGCGTGTGGTCGCCCTAAAGACGATACGTGGCAATATAATGTCCTTAACCAGCTTCAATTTAGATGCGGATGTGTTGCCATACCCAGGTGATGAATTACGCAACAATGAAATAACTTCGGTCACTTCCGTAGGAGATGTAGGTTTAAGAAAAAAGATTGCAGAAGACTACACGGCATAGGAGCAGGTGGTATGTTGCCCTTATCACTATCAAGCAAGGTACTAGAAAGAAAGGCGCTGAAAGCAGCAGCAATCTCCGATGGTCTTTGCAGAATAGTATGATTATGTATGACGTTATCTATCCGGGCCCTGGTGGCGCCCCTATTAAGAAATTTATTGACTACCTTCCATTTATCTTTAGTGGTTGAGCAGGACATGATTTGTGAATAATAATAACGCCTCTTAGCGTGATCAACCACCCGAGACAAGATACGTGAGCAAAGCACATACCTTTTTCTAGGCGTTGTATTGAAAGGGTGTTTTTTTTAACCTGTTTCCAAGATTGTGTTTCTTTTTCAAGCACTTCAAGATACTATGGGTGATCCATGGGGACCCGGGGCTGATATGCTTGTTTCGAGATACAGTTATTACAGTGTTAAGCTTGATAGCTGCACTGATAACACTAGAAAACAAATCATAAGCTTCATTGACACACGAGGAAGCGAAAACTTGAGTCCAGTTCACTCTCTCCAGGGTTTTAACAAAGTTACCGGTATTAAAGCAAGTGCCACAGTAAACTTTTTTACAATGTTTTGGTGTAAATGGTTTGTCCCATGGTGCACACCTTTTTGGTGTTGCCTTTACACTCAAATGATGGGTGTTCTTTAAAACACCCTTTAGTGAAGTATATTCCTAATAAAACACTAATGGGCGTTTAAAAACAAAAACACACTTAAAACGGGAGTATTCTATTGAAAACACCCTTTATGATGGAATTGTTTTTTGACAAATATGCCCTCTCAAATAGCTAGTGTAATGCAAGCTTCCGCGGGAGCATGCCGAGACCAGTGGCCGAGACATACAGTTCGACGTTCTTGCTTCTATGGCAAGCACCACCCTGAACACAGCAGACTTTCAGCCGTGGTTCCATCGTTGAATCTAAACCGCAGCGCAATGCGCCGCAGGCACGCCCCGTTAGCTTGGTAACGCAGTGGGACCAATGTGAGTGCCGACGTTTGAAGAGACCTCGGGCACCCACAGTAGCCTATATTGACGTGTCAGATGGATCATATACTGAAATACAAATTGTTGGGGCATGTTCGTTACATGTGGTGCGGCGGGAAACGTTTGTAACGGTGACCGGAATGCGTTTTTGCAATTAACACCCACGCTTGCAAGGAGTCAAAGATATTGTCACGAAGCGAAATGGGTCGGCGAGTCGTCGAATAAACATCAAACGGTTTATTAAACTACTTGGTAGCAAAACACAAGAGTGATAGCTCCCTGAACACAACTGAGTCCAAAGAATGAATGAATGCTCCAGCCTGGAGCGCACAAGCATTTAAGCGTCGCGCCGAAAAGTCTAGAAACAGCACGTGTAGCAGGCGATGTGTCTGGAAGCTTCTTTCTTCTTCTTCAGCATGCACCGGGATCAGATGTACCGTTTCGTGCCTGCCCTGGAAGTTTCTCGAAGATGATTCGTGGCAATATCAGCTAAATTCCTAATATACTTCCCCGTCAAATAATACGTTTTTAACTCAAGTTATCCTCTATAACGTCATTACTTCCTGAGCGGAACTGTCAAACCAGCATAATTTTTCTCTCACGAAATAAAACACCTTTTTAACAGCATATTCCCAATTCAAACTGGGTGTAAAAAAGGTGTATTTCGACGTAAACACCTGTTTCAACACCCCACTTTACACCCTTAATGATCGACATTAGATGAAACGTGGTGTATGTCGATATTACACCTTTAGTAATGCTCTTCTTGCACCCTGTGCGGGATAGAAAATGGTGTTTTTTATAAGAATACACATTTTTTTGTGCCAATAAAGGTGTAAAATAATTTACTGTGTGTGTTGAATACTTTTTTCCTTCGATTGTTGTTGAAACTTCAGTACAATAGATACGGGGAAGTGGTCCGATATATCTAGTTCAATAACATCAGGTCGAGATAAACTGCAGTTATTTAGCCATATATGATCAAGTAATGTAGATCACGTCAATGTAACCCAAGTAGGAGAATCATACCCATAACTACCAAGACAAGTCGTAAATGACAGACTTGTGAGATTTAGCTCATCGAGTATGTTAATATTAAAGTATTCAGCTAGCATTATTGATTTATTTTCGCAGCATAAGAAGTTCAACGACTGTTCAAAAGCTGATATAAATTCATAAGCAGAGCAGGACGGAGGTGGATAGATGTCTCCGATAACAATGTTCCTAGGCGCATTTGGAAAAGGAAAAGAACCCAAATCTATCTCGACCCATAAACATTCATATGCCAAGAGCAGCATTGCGGGACACCCCCTCTGAAATCCGACTTGACCTGATAGCAGAGGACTACGCAAGGAAGCTAAGCTTACAGGATGGTGCGTGAGTGTGTGAGGAGGAACCGATTTGGGCAGGGAGAGGAGGGCATATCTGAGGCGAACAATTCCCTTTTCGCGCCCTGACCTGATAACAACACCGATAACACGCCCAGGAGCTTTCGCGTAAGATAAACAATATGACGTGATGTATAACTGTGAGAACGAGCATGAGGCTTTCCAGATATGGGAGATTGCCGGATGAAATTGGCAGGTTGGCGCCTGTGATAGCCTTCTGGACGACAAATTGACTAAATGCGATTTCTAAGATTACAGCAAGGACCACAGCTACGGTCCGCACACGATACACAGACTACGTAATTTTATGATGATACCGCCAGTATCAAGTTGGTATCAAGAGTTATTACGAGCTCAAATAGAGGAAACTGAGAATTTGGCACCAGTGAGTGCCACTTGGGCGACGATTTGGCGAAATGCCTGAAGTATATAGGTTGGGCTGGTTGGTGTAAATCCACAAGTGACCAAAGAACAAACACGAAACAACAACAAAGCGACTTGTGTGTGACCTTGTCTCCTGTTTGTTCTTTGGCCACTTGAAACTGGACGATTTGACCAAACGCTATTTCGCAGACTGTAGCAAGGGAATCAGGTATGGGCCGCGGACTCATAGCTATTAGGCATGGATATACAGACTACGTAATTAAATGATGACATCTTCGATATCACGTTTAGATCCAGAGTTATTACTAAGTGAAATGGAAGATATGGAAAATTTGGCGCCTGCGAGTGCTGTGGCCAT
Source organism: Ornithodoros turicata (assembly GCF_037126465.1). Classification (NCBI taxonomy): domain Eukaryota; kingdom Metazoa; phylum Arthropoda; class Arachnida; order Ixodida; family Argasidae; genus Ornithodoros; species Ornithodoros turicata. The sequence continues at coordinate 22,981,803 of NC_088202.1, forward strand.
GCGAGTGGTGGCGTCTGCGAGTTGCAATGGTTTGTTCAAACGCGACTACGTTGGACCAGAGATTTTGGTGCAGAACTAAATACATTCAGAATGGATGGCGTGTATATTCCCAAATCCCAGCAGTGGGTAGGAATACAGAAGGTCGCCGACACACGAGGCGGTGAAGAAGTGGAGAACACTGTGTGAATTTTATTGTAGTGTATTTACAATAGTGTTTACCCATACTTGTAGGTATAGTCGCAGGTGGATAGGTCATACGGCAATTTACAACAACACAAGAACAGACAGTTACAACAGATGTTGCAGTTTCTAACTTAAGTCCCATGTCAGAGTTTGCCTTCCGCAGGTAGAAAAATTTGATTGCCTGAAGTGTGGGAAAGGAAAATCAGCAACGAAACCAAAATAACACGAAAACGAGCGTTTTTCTGGGGGTTCATTTTGAAAAGCGTTCAGCGGTGTGTTATCGCATCTCTGAGTGACAATGCACGACTGCCGCGCCTCGCATGGAAAGGAACCATTTCCGTGACGTGATCCAGCGGGTGGAAGTATTTCTACCGGGGCGACATTCGTCCCTTACAACTACAAATGTAGGGTGCATCGGATGCACCGTACGGATCTTGTTGTATTCAGCTTTTTTTTTTATTGCGTGTTAATGCCGCGAAGTAACTGCGGCTATGAGCGGCGTACAGACGTCGACAGATGTCTGCTGTATTCAGTAGTGTAGTTTTGCGTAGAAAATGTAAGGTGCTCCAAAAATAAATTGCATAGCAATCAGCGAGTTTAGATCAGATTTGAAACGAAACAACAATAACGCGGTTTAATGGTGCGACCCGTTCCTTCAATCCCAGCCTATAGCTTTCAACTTGATCTCCAATGTTTGTTGAAGATTTCCAATAACCAGTTGTATGGATCCATGGCATGAAGACTGGCATGGGATTGAGTATAGCCTGTATATGGGAGTAGAAACTGGAACAGTGTAGAATATCGCCGGTGGCGATTAGGCACCCCAACGTGAACAATAAAGTTGTTCATTAGCACATTTGGAGATAACACTAAACAAGTGCTACGCGCCCTCGAGTAGATTATTTATTTATCGCTGAAGATGAAGCAATGGTTAGATCAGGATCATCAGAGCTTTCACACACGCGGGCCGCATGTGCATGGCTTGCAGTCAGCTATTCTGTGCCCCGAGGGTTCTTGTCCACTGAATAGAATACAGCTGCCCCCCCCCCCCCCCCAATAATGAAGAATTCGGAATGAAAACAGGTTTTCAGGCATTGTTGTTACCCTTGCTCTATGTAGTGCTGCTCCTGTCGACGTTAGGAAGTACATTCATATTCGAGCAGTTCTTGTGACTCATGAACCTCAACAAGTAGTTATAGCGATCTGGTCTGAACGTGCATTTTGATAAACTACACTGTAAGTCATATGATAATTAAGAAGTAATAGTGGAGACAAGTGCAGAGAATGGCATCATCTTAATTATTACACTAAGTTTACGGGCTTGCAGCATAGCAGCAGCCTCTCCGGATATCACCGGAGAGTCACTGGTGTATTCTGCATAGCGAAGCCATTATTAACGACATATACTAGGCCCTTGTACTGGGATTTTAATAGTGGTGACCACAAAATTTGGAAAAGGCGCCGGCAGAGCCATTTAAAACGGGCAAAACCTCTTTAATCATGGTTCCAAAAGATATTTCCAACGCTTATGACGCTCTTCTACTGGGATTGCAGCAGAAGCGACCACAAAATTCGGAAAAGGCAGCAACAGAGTCCTTTAAAACGTACGAAACCCCAAATGGTACCAAAGGCATATTCATGACGGCTTATGCTATGCATTTCTACCGGGATTGCGCAAGAGGGGACCGCAAAATTCGGATACGGCGGCATCAAGCCTTTTAAAACGGGCGACACTCCCTGTATCATGGAGCGAAAGAAAGAAAGTTATCAGTGGCTTGTGCAATGCTATTCTGCTGGAGTTATAACACAGGCGATCGCCAAATTCGGCAAACGTGGCAGCAGAGCCCTTTTAAACGAGCAAAACCCCTTGTGTCATGCAGCCAAAGACTTATTATCAACAACTTATACTATGCCATTCTATACTGAGATCATAACACAGGCGACCGCAAATATAGGAAAAGGATGCAGCATAGCCCTTCAAAACGGGCGAGACCCTGCTGCCGATGACATGTCATCAATGGCTTGTGCTATGCCCTTCTACTGGGACTGTAATAGAGGCTACCGCAAAATACGGAAAATGCGGCAGCAGAGCCCTTTAAAACAGTCGATACCCCTTGCATCGTAGTTCCAAAGTCATATACGTATTCGCAACGGCTTATGCTATTGCCATTCTACTGGAATTATAACGGATGCGGCCGCAAACTCCATAAAAGCACTTTAAAACGGACCTGTTTAACTGCGGTGGCAGACATTTTACGCACATATAAAGACGCGACGGCTTATGTTATGCCCCTCTCCTGTGATTGCAAACCACCGCAAAATTTGGAAAAGGCGGCAGCAGGGCTCTTTACAATGACTCAAATGATTTGTATCACGGTGCCAAAAAGATACTATGAATGGCTTGTACTGGGATTGTAACAGAGGCTACCGTAACGTTCGGCAGCAGATCGAGCCCTTTAAAACGTGCGAAGCCCCTCCCAGTCAACACACATTGTTGGTAGAATGCAGAATTAACGTTGAATATTGCTGAACAATGTAGAACGCAAAATGCGAACATTGATTCCGCGCTGACATTACGTAGTCAATTCAGCATGTCAAATCTTTTACGTGAATATAACGTGGATTTGTTGCACACAAATTAACAGTAGATTGTCATACGTGAAAACAGCGTCGATAACTGTAATGGAAAGAAGGACAGACGTCGAATATACAACGTTGCTTTTGCGAAAATTTTGCCTTATGCCTTTAGCAAAAAGCATGCTCAAACAATGAATCTGCCGCGCAGGCCGTTCAACAACGCTTTACCATGGTTGCTTTTGCGTGACTCTGCTACTGTTAACATTGCAAAAGATCGTACAAAGAAAATATTAATATGGTAGTAATTCGATACGTCGGAAACCTACAGCTGATGGACAGCCAGTAAGGGCTCACCCAGTAATCCAGACACGGGTACTTTATCAAATTCAGAGCATCTTCAAAACCCTACCTATAATCAAATTATACTCATTTCAAAGAACAATAAAAGTTTGGGCGTTTGAGCCCCCTTTTCTCCGCCATCCGCCTTCACCCCATCTTCTTAACTCTGCCCCCCTGCCAGCTGAGGCCCCCACACCACCGTACCACCGCCAAGGCGTCCGGCCAGCCGGTCACAGGAGAAATCTGCGCAGAAGGCGTATTTTTTCGTCAGGCGCAGAAGAGAGAATCACGTGATGCCCTCGCCCGTTGCGCCGTTGCAGCGGTTAATTTCGAACTGTTCGAGACGCCGCTGGAGCATGGAGCTGAGGAACATGTCGGCGTCTCGATAGGAGTGCGGTAATTTCCAGCGCGAACAGCTCAAGCACAGGTTGAGTGAGTATCCCTCGTGGGTAACGGATGCACCACATGCGGCCACAGTCTATACAGGTAAACGGGCGTGGTGTCTTTGTTTATTAGCGTTCGCTTGAGACTCTATTGTTCTTCCAGTCGATTCAGCCCACCGAGTTCATGAAAATGAAAACGATCCTGGCTATGCGTCTAGGCACATTAGCGTGGTGTGCTACTTTTAGTTTGTGGTCGATTCACTGCAGTTTTCATCTTACATATTCTTTTAGGACTCGGAAAGTGTCTCTTTGAGCAAGCTTGGAATCATTTACCGTCTTTATGCGCTACAGGTAAGAATGCTGCGTAAATCGGAGAATTCTCTAACGTCGAAATGTCTGTATCATGTCGGTGTCGTTTTTCTCAGTGTTCTTTGACGGCGGAACTTCTACTTGGCCGGTGAGTTCCAGCGATTGGAAAACACGAAGGAACAATGAAATCGGTAGCCGTTCATAAGGCAACAAGGGACCAGAGGCTACAGTTGCGTCGCTATAGCAGGCAGGACCCGAACTAATTATACTGGTGAGTAACATCGACGATCCTTCTTATTTACATAAGGTGGTGATATTGTGATCGTGATCTATATAAACGGACGCTCTGTGATTTGCAAACATAAATAACCACAAAGTGGTCTTGACACAGGCATGAACAGCTCATCAGTTGACACTTCACGATTTTTTACAGATGCAACATCCAAGTGCCTACGTGTACAGATAAGCAGAGGTCCCAGCTCAACCACAAGCCAATAGTGCAGAAGATAAACACGAGGGCTATAGCAAATTCAAGTCAACGGTTATGCCATATGTACTTTGGGTAATAAAGTGATTCTATTCCCCACTTTCCTGCGAAATTATTTTTATACCAGACTTGGGATGTCTAAATGAACATTCAAAGTCTTAAGGGGATATACTAAAATAAATGTAAAATTACACTGAACATGTAATTTTTATCGTCATGGCAGCGTTGGAGAAACGTTGTAAAGCGCTGTTTATTTTATGCTCTCATGTCGTACAGTCTGGTACGTTGTATTCACATATAAACTGCATTTCATATACGTTAAATTTACGTTGATCGGCACTTGTTAAATTAACATGTTTTCGAGCGGACATTTGACATCATGATTTCACGTTCGCTTTCATCGTCGATTCAACATTCATTTCGTTGATATACAACGTTTTTTCTACGTCGAATTTACAATAGTGTGTTGATGGTGCCAGGGCGTACCTGTTTCCCCTGTACATGGAGAGGTAGCGTTTGAAGAAAGTGCTTCCAAAATGACACTCGCGAAGGGTAGAAAAAGAAAACGCTATCAAATTTGGGGCCTAATACGAGCTCATATAAAAATAATATAAATAACGCCTTAAGCTGGTTTTACAGAATGTATACATGAAATCCAGATTTCGAAGTTTGAGCCCCGTACCATTTTCCCCTTTTGCACCCTGAGAGATCTAGTTTGACAAAATCGCTTCCAAAACGGCACTCGAAATGGCCAAATGGCCAATTTCATCAACCTCAGGACTTAATATCATTTGATATAACAATAATATTAAATATGTCCTAAGCTAATTTTGTAATATGTATGCGTATATGTGAAAGAGCCGGCACCATTTTGAGCGCCGGATGTGAGGTCGCGTTTGACAAACTCGCTTCCAAAACGGCACTCGAAATGCCAAGTAGCCAATTTCATCAGCCTCGGGGCTTAATATGATTTGATATAACAATAATATTAAAGATGTCCTAAGCTAATTTTGTACCATGTATATGTGAAAGTAAGATCACGGGGTTTGAACCCCGTGCCTTGTTCCCCTGTTGCACCCTGAGAGGTCGCGTTTTACAAAATCGCTTCAAAAACGGCACTCGAAATGGCCAAGTAGCCAATTTCGTCAACTTCGGGGCTTAATATCATTGGATATAAAAATAATATTAAAGATATCCTAAGCTGATTTTGTAGTATGTATATGTGAAAGTAAGATCACGGGGTTTGAACCCCATATCTTGTTCCCCTGCAGTACCCTGAGAGGTCGCGTTTGACAAAATCGCTTCCATACCAGCTCTCGAAATGGCGAAATGGCCAATTTCTTCAAATTCGGGACTTAATATCATTTGATATAACAATAAAATTAAAGATGACCTAAGCTAATTTTGTAATATGTATATGTGAAAATAAGATCACGGGGTTTCAACCCCGTACCTTGTTCCCCTGCTGCACCCTGAGAGGTCGCGTTTGACAAAATCGTTTCCAAACCCGCACTCGAAATGGCCAAACGGCCAATTTCGTCAACTGCGGGGCTTAATATCATTTGATATAAAAATAATATTAGAGATGTCCTAAGCTAATTTTGTAATATGTATATGTGAAAGTAAGATCACGTGGTTTGGACCCCGTACCTTGTTCCCCTGTTGCACCCTGAGCGGTCGCGTTTGACAAAATCGCTTCCAAAACGGCACTCGAAATGGCCAAGTAGCCAATTTCGTCAACTTCGGGGCTTAATATCATTTGATGCAAAAATAATATTAAAGATGTCCTAAGCTAATTTTGTAATATGTATATATGAAAGTAAGATCACGGTGTTTGAACCCCGTACAATTCCCCAGTTGCACCCTGAGATGTCGCGTTTGACAAAATCGCTTCCAAAACGGCCCTCGAAATGGCAAAATGGCGAATTTCATCAAGTTCGGGGCTTAACATCATTTGATATAATGATAATAAAGATATCTTAAGCTGGTTATGTAATATGTATATGTGAAAGTAAGATCACGAGGTTTGAACCCCGTATCTTGTTCTCCTGTTGCACCCTGAAAGGTCGCGTTTGACAAAATCACTTGCAAAACGGCACTTGAAATGGACAGTTTGATCAAGTTGTAGTTGTTAGTGTGTATATAAAAGCGATATAAAATACAAAACGGTATCATTTGTGTATTACTCACTCAACATAAAGTTGTCTATTCTGTCAGCCTTTTCGAATTCTGGAATAAATGACCGTTCGCCTTTCGAACTGCTTCAGACGGGCCGTACAGTCTCAGCGCATGCGTATTACGATAATACTGCGCCTAGGAGGGGAACCCTGTCTGAGTCGCAACTTTGTAGGCCCTGGGTGCATCAGGATTAACACTAACACATCGTGCCGTGGTTGGTATGTGGCCTGGAGGACGTACTGAACAAAAATAGGCGATGACATTTCCAGAATTTGACTGTCTTTGTCGAAAAATCGTAGTCTAAACATGGGCGCTGTGCAAAAATCGATGGAATCCCCATAAGCGCAATGCATTAAAATTAATTTGGCCAAGGTGCACTAGGTTTATATTCTGCTATCGCCTTTCATGTCCCCAGAGGTTCTTTACATGGTGTTCTTCTCTATTAGACGATGACATCTTAAAAATTGTATTCTGTTTTGCTGTTAATTGGCATAAACTCTGTCTCCCATTGAATTCTGGCGGAGTGCGCCGCCGCCAGCTGGGGGGGGGGGGGGGGGTGACCGCATATTTTGGGATTGAGTACTCTTCAAGACAGCGTCACTACGAACAATGTAACTTATTTGTGGAGAAGTTAACAATCCAACACCACCACCGCTGCTTGTACTTCCCCTGGTATCAGGGCAGACAAATTCTGAGCTATAATCTTGGTACCCGTAAAAAAAAAAAAAAAATCTCATCACTCTCCAACCATGTCTCACTCAGTGCAATCAAAGAATATTTAATACTGTTAGCACACAGAAATAAAGTTATGTCCTCAAAATGTTTTCGCAAGCTTCTAGCATTGAAGTGGAAAGCAGAAAAATTCATGACAGCACGTATCAACAATTACAAAAACACAATCTTCCATTATACAGTAACAATCTTAGCAAGATCAGTTTCACTCTTAATTCGCATAACAGGGCTATCAGTAGCATACCTAACCTTGATCTGGCACTGATCCGTCCACACGAACCTCGATCAATTTGTATTCGCAGCCTTTCTTGCTTTAGCGAACAACTTTTTATTTTGAAGGGTGAGGTGGTCGTTAAAGTAAATAGGAGACCACGCACTAGTCGTTAGCCCCAGGTCGCTCGCTATTAGTCGTGCCTTTTTCGCACTTTGTTGAAATGAATTCTTTTTCATCCTTGATACAAAACGAACTATTATGTTTCTTTCATTCATTTTGTTGTAGACTGAGACTCGATGGACGGCGTCAATATCAGATTCTTGAACCTTGAAATTAATTTTATCGCAATCGTCTGTATGATTTTTAGGCAACCCTCACCCTGTGTAACAGGAACTTCCTTGACTTGAATGTTATTTGATCTGGAATATTGCTGAAGATCACCAACTCGCAGAGATAACTCAACATTTACCTTCTTCACGATCATATTTTCGTTGAGAGCAGCTTCTAACTTTTTTTGCGTTCCGTTAAACTTTTCATTCATGAACTCGATGCTTTTTGTCACTTCTGCGATCTGAGCTAACATACTTCAGTTAGATGTCTTGAGAGTTTCCACAGAATCGTGGATAGCTGCGTGAGCGAGCCGTCATATTCTTTATCTCCTTTTCAAGTTCCAGATTAGAAGGCACAGTAACAGGGCAAAGTCACAATTTAAGGAAGAACCAGAAATCGCTATGTCAATCGTGAGCGCTGTAGAAATCGCGAGAGCCAGGACCTAACAGCAAGCAAGTACATGAAAGTAACCAACCTGGTCGTAATGAGAAAGACAATCAGCAGTTGAAATAGTAGGAGCAGGCTTGGCTCTACCGCGAAGTGCTCAAAAATGTGCTGTGTAGGGGGGGGGGGGGGGGCTGTCGTAGACTGAGGAAAACAGAGTGAAATGTGCTGTGTAGGTTGTGACTGTGGCTTATAAGGCAGCACAAGTTGAGCGCAGTCTGTCGGAAAACTCGAGACAGCACAACCGGTGCGGTTATTCAAACCCGCGTCACCTTCCAGTCTCAGCCTGGAAAGCTGTTATCCTAATCTCTATGCCACGAGAGCAGGTAAACGGTTCGTGAGCCGAACCTTTTAGAATTAACCGGTTTGAACCGCTATACGTGCCTTCCGGAGTTGCACCGTAACTGAACCGATCAAACCTGAACACGAACCGTCAACATTTTCTGTTCGACTCTCTAACGACGGACCTAACCGGATTTAGTGCAACGCATAGACGACAGCGTCCAACACGGGAAGTCCGAGAATGACCGTTTGGTCACGTCGGCAGGCCCACGCCACGACGAAGCATGACGCCTCTCTCCCGCCTTGACAGTTCAGCTTGCAAGACGTAACATAACGTATCACTCTAATGTCCGCAGCTGCCTCGTGATAATAACAAACACGTTCGGTGCTATGCTTTACTAGGTACTCCTAGCCGCGAGCAGGTTCTGGTGCGACACTCCACAAGCGAGCTGAACGCGGGGAAAAGAGAATTAGTCACGCTGAATACCATGTCATATACGTGTCTGCGCGCACGGGTTCCGTGCCGTCGAGCTGATCGTCCGAGCTGAGCGCTCGCAGTAATTCCTCAGGAGGCCAATCATGCTATACCGTTAAAACGGGCATATATAGTGCCAGTGTAGCGCTAAGCCTCATTTGTGGATTGTTCGTGTAAGGGCAGACCGTCATCATTTTTTAACGCATGACATCACTACCTAATTCGTATGGGGCATTGCAATGGAGATGACGTTGGTAATCGAACTCAACTGCTTGTCATTCTTTTTCTTTTTTTTCATTTTTGCTGTTTTTCTGTGTCCGACTATGAACCATATATCCTTGCTTAACTTTACAGTTACGCCACTTTTTATAGTCTCACTTGAATTCATCCGGGAGTACCCTATGTTCTGTGTGTGTATTATAACCAATGCGTTCGTGAAGCACAGTGTACCTGTTCAGCGTATTATTTTTGTGGTTCGTCACTGTGCGTAAATGCTATTTCCCGTTTGGAAAAGTGTGACCTGTGAGGCTGGTAGGATTGCGTTGCTACAGTGCGGCAGAACACTTCAAGGGCGAGCATGCATGCCCGTGTCTATGTGTGTAGTATAAATTATGTTGTTAGATAACTGTGGGTACAAGTATTGGTAAATTTCTGAGTAAGCAGTAGCAACACCAATACACTTTGAGATTACACGTAGGCTGTGATACTCAAATTGTAGTTCTTCTCCTGGCTCATTGGTTTTATTGCTCATTCTTCTCATTATCATCCACGTGACCTCCTAATCGAGGTAGCCAAAACATGAACAAAACAAGACCTTACCTCGCCTTTGCATTCTTGTGCATAAGTCCACCGCAAAGTTATGAAAAGAAAGTGTAGTCTGTATATATGCTTACGTCCATTTTGGGTTTACCATTTCCTTGCTGCTGATGCTAGAATGCTAGCACGTTGCTCTGAAATTATCGTTTAACAGCTTCTCTGTCACATATGGCTACAAAAGTCACGTGCTTACCTCTCCATACATTTAATGGCAATTTTAGCATTGAACGAACTCAGGCAATTTACGAATGTGTTATTCGTCCCTTGAAATGGGCCTTGCACAAAGACCCCTCTAGCGTACTTCCCATCCACAGTGCTCTTCGGTCTCATTGGTTTCCTTCACTCTGTACATATCTCACTTTCACCCCTTCATTATTTTTCGCCTTAGTCGCGACAATGCCCGCCCGCATATGTGCAGTCGGGCTCACGCATGCATTCCGTATCAAGAAACCCAGAGCAATGCACACAGAAAAATAACGAGAGTGTTGTTTTACTACCGCTGAGGCTTCTCTTAATGTATACGCGTCGCCTCGGAAGCTGTGGACGGGCCGGCTACAGAAAGCACCGTTGCATGCCGCTTACACACGTGGTACAAGTGAACGCTAGCAAGAAGCGACTTCCTGGAACGTAGCTGGTTTATGGAGCCGTATGCTCTAAGCGGCAGACCATAATGTCTAATCTAAGTGGTACAAGGTATCCGTCTGTACTGGCTGCACGTGATGCCATTGATATTAGCAGCACAGCATTGCAAAAAAAGAACCTCTTATTAAGCGTTTGTGTCTGAGACTAGACTCTGTAAGTCGGACTTACTAGTACGCCTTGGAGAGTATAATTTTCATTATCTAATGCATACTTTCGTTTTGTATACAGATAAAAACACATTCAGAGAATGATAATTACAATCCAGAAACAAATACTTAAAAGTGTTACAGGAATAGTATTACAATATCACAGTGTTGCTATTATCACCGGTTCACTTTATCTGTAATTTTCCTGTGTCCCACAGAGCTTTCATACAAAGTAGACCTTTCCCGTTGCTTTATCCCATACTCTCCCAAACAGAGTGACTTCAGTGTCTGAGACAACTTGAAGCTATCGTGCATTTCCTCTTTTTGACTTCGTGTTAGCGCCGCGAAGCAACTGTCGCTATGAGCGGCGTACAGGTGTGGAGAGATGGAGAGAGGACAGCAGGAAGGAGTGGGGGACAGGCCTGTTAGTAAGCGTCCTGGGCTGACTTGAGAGGGAACTGTGCCGATAGCACAGCCGGAGGTGGGATTCGAACCCACCACCTCCCAGTAGTCAGCACGACCTTGGCTATCACCAACGAGCGGGACGCCTTAACCCGCTCAGCCATGCCACAGGTGCATTCCCTCTAGTTCAGTGTTCCTAAGGGAGAGCCATACCATTTACAAGGTATTTATCGACTGAAACAGTGCGTCCAGTCACTCTTGCACCCGTTGCACCATGGATAGTTGCTCAAACTGAACGAAACCAAGACTCTGACTGCCCCAGCTGAGTCACACTCTCTTCGAAATTGATCGGCGCTCTCTAATCAGATTGGACAGATACTCTTCCTCTTTTCTGTGAGAACATGCCAAAAGACAACCACCTGATATAGCAGGTGACCGGAGAATGACTAGACAACGTTGGTTGACTGTTGATAACATAGGCTCCGGATATAGCGTACCTACCTCACCCAATCAACGGATAAGATTCTGAGTCATTCAAGGAGTGTTGCCACTTTTTAGCTGCGTTTTATTTGGTGTCAGAAGTCGCTAAATGTCGCCAAATCTAGCCAGATCAAGCAAAAAGTCGGTAAATGACGCCAAGTTTAAAATAGGAGCGTAATTGAACCTCTGTATGCAATAACAGGATAAGTTAAAAAATCCTAAACCGACAAAACTTCAAGTGTATATTTGGTAAAGTAATTTCAGCTGGGTTTCCTCTAATAACGCAAATGCGAAATGTGTAACATATATGTATGTGTGTATTCTACATGCATGTCCTGTTAGCATCGTTTTCGGGTGTGTGACTTAGCAGAAACTGAACGATGTTCAGGAGCATGACATATCCCACTTTTCAATGTAACACTGCATGCACAGGGTTATCATGCATAAAAAGGTTTTCACGAGTGGGACCTTGATGGCTGAACAATAGAGATGCCAGGCAGGGTGAAGTCACCTGTGTGGGGGTGCAGCAGCCTGAGTCGTACTTGTCGTACTGCTGAACGAGCACAATCTTGAACATAATGTCCCTGATGACACGCATAATATGACTTATTTGACAATGAAAAAATGGCTAGGAAGCAAGCGAGTTGGTGAAGATGATGCATAATGTAAACCCCCAAGACTAGGGGCAAGACTTCGTGTTGTGTCTGTCCCTTCGTGTTCCCTAGTCTCGGGGTTTTGCATTATGCATAACTTATTTGCTTAGTAAATACGTTCTTTTTTCTTTTTTTTTCGAATACCAGGCTCAGTAGCACTGCTGAGCACGGTCACGTTAGGTAAGAATAACGTATTTTTTTAGTAAAGTCGAAATTCATTTCCGCATCGTAGCAAAATTTAAGCTACACCATTTGTATGCCTGTGTAGAAAAGCGTAAGTAATCACTTGATGATTTACGCTATTTGGGTCACGCATGCAGTAACAGCTTCGTATTTGAACCTATCACTGCAGAAACGATACACGATGCACGAAACAATCAGTACTGTACGTGAAATGAAGTGTAATACGGCACCAGGAGTAGACAGAATGACTATTTCTCTACTCAAGAGTACCATGGACATCCTTTGTCACCCACTGTGCTATATTTTCAACCAAGCCGTAAATAGTGGGGTATATCCTGATGCATTGAAAGTAGCTAGGGTAGTTCCTACATTTAAAGCAGACAACCCAGATGTGCTTAGTAATTATCGTTCGATTTCGGTACTCACGTCAATAAATCTAGTTTTTGAAAAGCTGATGGTCAAGAGGGTCACGCAATATTTAGAATAATTGTTATTAATGAAAATCAGCATGGGTTTAGATCAGGAAAGTCCACTTCACCTGCGACACTCGCAGTCAGTCAACGCATTAATTCAGCCCTTAATGACAGGCTACCGGTCTTAGGTATGTTTTTAGACTTGAAGAAAGCATTTGGCACAGTTAATCATAATATTCTTCTGGACAAATTAGAGCACTATGGATTTAGAGGTCACATTAACCTATTTCTTTGGAGCTACCTGACAGGTCGCAAACAGATGGTCACAATTGGTGGCGTATCATCGGAGTACGAACAAGTAAACACTGGTGTAGCCCAAGGGTCTCTATTAGGGCCTATCTTATTCTCTCTATTCGTTAACAATCTCCCCTATGCATTAAATGTTCCATCTCCGTTCCTCTACGCGGACGACACAAGTTTGTTCTGCTCGGGTAAAAATTTTGACCAGATTAGTACAACTATAGAAAATGATCTTCGGGAATTAGAACAGTGGTTATTTTATAATTAAAACACATCCAAAACACATCCAAAACCACGTACATTATATTTCACACTCCTAATGGCCAGGTAGATGGGAACACTTTTTCGGTGACTTTATGCAATACAGTGATACCACAATCATATCAAGGCAAGTACCTTGGTATTATCGATGGATAATACACTATCATGGATGCCACAAGTAACATCAGTACAAAAGAAACTTGCGTACGGCTGTCATGTATTGATTAAATGTAGGAACATATTTCCCACTCAGGTAATGAGACTATTGTATTTCAGTTACATTCAAACTCACATCATATACTGTCTGGAAGCATGGGGTGGTACATATAAGTCCTATCTGACTGACCTTGTACGTCTACAAAAGCGGTCTGTAAGAATCATCATGTTCGCCAAATATTCTTCTTCATCCAGGATACTATTTACGCAGTTAAACATCTTAACAATTGAACAACTGATAGCACAAAAATGGGCACGTCTCATGTACAGCATTTTCAGAAATAACGAACCTATACATGTATCATTGCTAAATCATCCCAATAGATGAACCTGTACACAAGCCGAACGCAATTTCCACCTCCCAATAGTAAGGAATGTTTCCCATAGTAAAGAATGTTTCCCAATAGTAAGGAATATTAGTAAGGAAAGTATGAATGGCACTCGCGTTATTCAGTACTTCGGTGTTCGAATATGGAATCAATTGCCTTTCCAGGTAAAAAAATAGTCAACATATTTTTTGCGGCATGCCACCAGTGGATTATTAGTGATCATTTCAGTGTATGGTAGGAATATTGTATATGTTGTCATGGGGGGGGGGTTCGTTGTTATAGGTTTGTAATCTCCTAGCGTACGCTCCTGTAGGAGCTTTTGAAGTATGTAAAATTATGTATCTTGTGAATTCTCGTCCTTCAGTACATGGTGATAATCTTGTGTTTATAGTCTCGTGCTTGTAAACAAACATTTTTCCTATTGTTCTTGTGAGGCGTTACCGTATTACTCTGTTTTTATTATACGGTTGCAACTAATTCCTGAGAATATCTGTCCGACTGCCTTTACCACACTATGTATGAATTTAGTGGACCCGTCACTAGGATCAGCTAAGGGACCACACAGTTTTTGGCAATTGTCAATTGTAATATGGTGAAATAAAAAGAAAGAAAGAAAAAAGGAAGACACCGTCTTCCACGGAACGCCTCAAGCCACCTCATCAGGATGTCTCCAGCCATCCTCATTCCTTCTTCTAAACCGCCTGTAACTCCTAATTCGTATCCGCAGCTTTCACGCATGACGCCCCCGACCTTATGTCACCTGGTCCACCTCCCTGGCGACGTCTTTCTCATCTTCGGAACACTCGTCGTTTCGCACGACCTCACTAGGGAAGGGGGGAGCACGTGGCAGCACCATAGGTGGTGGTGGTGGTGATGTTGAAAGGGCTTGCCGTTGTCGGCCTCACGTATGTGGGCAACGTCACGACTAACGCGCTGGGGAAATGTGCGTCCTGGGCCGACTTCAAGGGGAACTGTGCCGACATATGTCTGAAAGCGTCTGAGGAAAACCCAGAAAAAACCCCAGACAGCACAGCCGGCACCGGGATTCGAACCCGGGTACCTCCCAGTCTCGACGTGACATGGCTAGCACGCTAACCACTGAGCCACGGGAGCTGGTGGCAGCACCATAGCCACCGTATTCGCGCGCTTTGCTGTGCTGACTATGGCAGCACCATAGCCACCGTAGTCAGCACAGCAAAGCGCGCGAATACTAAAACATCTGCGAGTTCAGTTCGGATGGTTTTCCCAGCATTTACTTCAGTCCTGCAACAGAAACAATAAAATACCTTAAATTCATTTGCGTGTATTGCTGTGGGGGTATATTAACCGCATAGCACAATAAACCATATGCATCCTTCTGGCTGAAAAAAGTACATTACCAGAGAAGCGTTATAGGGACAGACCAGCGAAGTTGAAATTCGTTCAGGTATTTAATGTACAGGGTAAGTCAAGGAAAACTGGCTACTTGTTTTCTTTTTCTTGCAACTTACGACTATCTAGGCTGCGTTGTTTTCGTTGACTTGTCGAAACATTTGTCGCCTTCTACGTCTGTAATGGCCATACTGAAACCCGGCTGATATTCACCTTTGTCAACGGCAGGAGTAATCAACCTATGTGTAATCACCCTGAGACGTCGTGGTATATCCTCACTCAACTTGCGGGTTACCCTGGCAGAATAAGAGAACGAGCCATCGATTTTCCCACGGCGGGCATTGGAAATTAAAGTGCCACTCCGGACTCGGAAAACACCGTTAATGTTATTTAGTCCATAAAAAGAAGGTGCCTCAAGGGTTCTATACACGATATTTCAATCCTGTTTATGAACGCTGTGCATTTCTGTCAATTTTTGAAGATCTGTTGAGCCTCCACAAGTTTCGATGACGCAAGGAGCGGGTGATGTAGGTAATCGTAAGCACACAAATTGCAATGATGTCATGTTCTGGAGAGGGTACTCGTCTCCTAGCACCGACGCTGGCGTTTGGGAGGACCACGTGAGGATCGTGAGTAGGGGAGGGCGTCTCCCCTGGAGAAGCCATCTCTCACATTTCCCCCTCTTTCCATCAGCGTCACGTGACTGCTTCCGCGACGCGTCTTCCGGAGGGAAGACTTTTGCACTTTTGCGCTTTTTCCACTCCGTCAGCGGAGCCCCATGTGACATACCCAAGCGGCTGCTCCGACCTTGGAGAAAACACAAGCAGCCCTGCTTGTCGGAGGTCGGAGCGTGGGGCTCCGCTAACGGAGTGAAAAAGTGCAAAAGTCTTCCCCCCGGAAGACGCGAAGGGCAACAACGTTGCCAGATGAGAGCCTGACGCTCCCTCGGATCATAAGATGACGTCACAGTTCACAAAAATAAAAAGTAATTTACTCTAGCTTTCGCGTTACGTAGAGCCAAAATATTTGGCAGGAACGTAAAGTGAGACAAGAAAATTTCAGTAACATAACTTTGGTAGGATTCTGAAGACACGAGATTTAGTCCGTAGTGGTACTTTAATCGTGTTATAAGCTCTTTGTCTTTGTTTCAGGTACGCCATTAATGACAAGACCAGAGGGAAGTATGTCGTCATAAACATCACGGTATGTTCACCTGATAGCTTCAGTCTTTTATTTTTCATTGATACATGACACACATGAACCTTTCAACCACCTCGGGACAATCCTGGAGGCGATCCCACAGGATTTTCAATGTGGGTACCAGTGTAGACATTCTAGAGGGACCAGTACGCCAGGATACAGTACCAGGCATGTCGAATAAATATGCATCTACAGGTTTAGCAAGCGTAGCACTTTTACTAATCAAAAAAAGTAAAAACACATTTTGAGAAGCGAGTGACGCAAGGAACGAAATAAAATAAAACAGTTAAATAAAAAATAAATAGTTAAATAGTAGATAGTTAAATAGAAAATAAAATAGTTTCGTTCGCGCTTCAAACTGTGCCAGCATGATGATTAGGCAACCTCGGAAGTTGATGAGTCCCTAGTGTAGGTTAAAAACTAGAGATGGGGCGGATCCATAATTTTACGAAGCTCGAATCTTTTGCACCGTTTCTTAACAAAGAGTTTAAGAGGTAGCCAAGGGGAACACACTTCTATTGAAAAGCGTTTTGGAGCAGAATTTGACATCTTTGTTTAATGAAAAACACATTTAATAATAGTTTACCTTCAGGAGAAAACATACCCACATACTTCTTAGATTTAATTTATTTAACATGTTGTTCACCGACTACAGGAAGTACATAAACTCTCCAGAAAAAAGTCTTTCCATAAGAGTAAGAAACAATCAAAAGCAAAACCATGTTACTTTTAAACTCGTAATGTAAGAGTTCCTGCCTGAACTCTTTCAGCAAAGAGCAATGTAAATAAACAAGCAAGGAAACACTCACCGGCCAACCTGGGTTTCGGCGGGCTCCGGAGGCACGAATTTTAAAAAGAAACAAAGAAACGTGGTTGGTGGATTCGAAAGATTCGATTCGCCGTTTTGGGCAATAGGATTCGGATTCCCGAATTCCTGTCTGGGATTCGAGGATTAGCGATTTCAATCGCTATTGAAAGCTGCTCAAACGAGCACACAAACGACAACAGAAACTAACACATCGCCACTGTCCTACGTAGTGACGGTAGTTGCCACAAAATGGAAAAGTAGAACGTTGTTGCGGAGGGAGCGAGACACCGTCGGAAGGGTTGTCTCATTTATATTTTATTTCTTATCTCAGTTGTTCACTCTGTTTGGGACGTCAAGCGAATTGGTACAGTAAGGGTACAGCAAATATGATATACAAGTTATACAAGGAAATAGTGGATCAACACGTTAAGAAAGCGGGCTCACCTTTGTCGTGTATCATCTAATCATTAGACCCCGGACATTTAGGCACGACAAAAGTTCATTTAAGGCGCCTGTAGTAGGCAGCAAAAATATCGACGTAGGCACTACTGGTGGTCTTATCCCCACGAACACACACGGTCCTCAGGATGTCCCCACAGTGTCATCGTGTCCGCGTCCTTCGAGGTGTATCCTCAGAACGCCCTGAGGATAACACTCGCGGACTGTCTGTGAAGAGTCATTCAGGTACGTCCTGTGCCCGTCCCTGTGGGTAGCTAGCGGGACGAGAAATATTACACAAGTGTGGATTACACAGATGTGGATGGACAAGTGTAATATGAAAAATATTACTTTGTTTAGTTTACTTGCTCGGACTCCATAAACACATTTGTTTTGTTTTTTGGCCGATCCTGGGGCCTTATTGACATTTTGCTTAAATAAAGGGCGGTCGAGTGTAAAATCCTCTGACTCCAAAAAGGATGACTATCTATGATACATGGAGCATTTCTCGTGGAAAGGACAGAAACGCGCGATTCTGTCGAACTGCTTTTGACTTTCAAAGGTTCTACCTGAATGCCTCAAACCTAAAGGAGTAAGAAACATAGACTTTGAAATGATGCAGAGCTAATACTTCAATCAATTCCTCGCTTTGAGTATTTTTTCTTTGCCTAATCGAAACAAACATTGAGAGCTCACCCTTCGTTTTGTGTCGCAGGTGAGCAGGACTCTCGAATTTACGGAGGGTCGCGTTATAAGCAATAAATATTGTCTGTTTTGGCTTCGGAAGATAATTCTAGGAGTGGGTTTCCTTGGAGTGGGAGACCTTTAGGAGTGGGTTTCGGATTGGGCAAGCTTGCGCTTGCCCCATCCTGCACATGGCAATACGAGGGCTTCTCGGACTTAGTGCCCGTGACAAGACTGTTTATCACTGGAACAATAAAAATGCTGCAATAATTTTGGTGTCATTGCAATTTGATGCTACTTCTGTAAGCACTTGGCGGGTGTGCCTCTAGAAAGAGCAAAGTAAAACAAATCAAAGCAGGGAAAAGTGAAGGAAAGCTTTCTCCTCTATGTGTACTTAAACTGTCCTAAATTGGTCCCTGAAGATGAGCGAGGGACAGCCTCGGGGACGTCATCTCATATGCCAAAGTGGCAGTATATAATACTCTGAGGATCAGATTTTGTCACCCCAGCGATGCCATCCCCGTCCTCATCTGACAAACTTAGGATAGCCCTGGGATGATAGTGTGTTATTGGGGATGGACACCATAAACTTGTGGCAGACCGTGGATAACGACGAAGTTACCAAGATACGGACACGAGCCACCAGAAGAAGCTTCAGTTCTATCGGCAACGTCCTGGAGTGAAGACACGGGTAGAGAAGTTCCCAAGCACATCAGGCGTTCCAGGACATTCGGTCATCGCTGATGGGAACTCACGTAGAGGAATAACATCTCGTGTACATTTTGCACCCGAAGGCATCGACTTCGACAGCGCCTTCCGCTACTTCGCAGCAGATCTCTGGGATATCTCGCTACGCACCAGCAGTCTCCTTGCGCTACTTTCCTGCTATTATATACTGGTCTGTTGAGCTCCGTGTCAGCCACACTGGCAAAGCGGGATGCACGTGACAGAGTTCGATGGTTCGCTTGTACAAGACGCATGGTGCGGAATAAATACCGTTCCTGCTAACAGTCTCCTTACTGCCTCGACATTGGTGCTGGCGACGAGCGTCAGGAACCTTCGTGCGGTTCAACCCGAAGTCATCTGGTTTCATCATGTCTGTTGGACGCGTCCCGCGGTTTGTACCCCGAGGCAACTGGTCACCATGAGTGGAGCGCCTCGAATTTTACTTCGAGGCCAACGAAATCACGGATTCCGGTAAACGCCGAGTATCCCTGCTGAGCTTATGCGGTGAAGCGGTCTACGACACGTTGATGTCGCTCCTTGTTCCACGACGTCCTTCCGAGGTGGCCTACGCTGACACAGTCAAAATTTTCACTGAGCACTACAACCCGAGACCTTCAGAGCTGCTTGCAAGATGCATTTTCTACAATCGTGACCAGTGGCCCACGGAATCGATTTTGATTACGTGCGCTGCGCGTGCTGGCCAAAGACTGCAATTTTGCTACTTCTCCAGCACCGACGCCCGAGTCTGCTGCTTTGGAAACCGGAGAGCAGACACATACGACACGTGCAACATCAATCTCCGGTACAACGACTTCCATTGTTTTACCACTGGACATTATGCTACGCGATAGATTCGTTTGCGGTGTGGCTGATTATTCCCATCTACAACAACGGCTCTTTGCAGAGAGAGGAGGCCTTACCTTTGAACAGGCACCGCAAATCGCATTAATGGCAGAAACGGCACTGTGTGAGCAGACGCAGCTTCGACGAAAATGTCTAGATACTAAGGTGCACAAGATGTCAGCGACAACGTCATCGAAGACAGGGATCGCTTCTTACAGATGCGGAGATGAGCGTTACGACTCACAGCTTGATAAAGAAGGGCTGGCAATTGTATTCGGAATAACACACTTTCATCGTTACATCGCAGGCCGTCAAGTGATAATTTTTACAGACCACAAATGTCTTTTGGGCAGTTTCGGTCGGTCAAAACCGATGCCACCTATTCTGTCACGCAGAATGATCCGTTGATGCGTGGCTGTTGGACTGTATGACTATGACCTTCAGTACCGACCAGGTGCAAAACATGCCAGTGCGGATGAATTGAACCGTCTACCTCTTCCAAGTTCATGTGATGAATTAGAACCTCCCGGTGACGCTTTAATGATTGAGGCCCATACGGCGCTACCTCTGACCGCTGCGCAGGTAAGTCAGTTTATGAAGACAGACCCGGTACTGAAACCAGTGCTCACAGTTTTCCAGTCAGGGGAAGATATTTACTGGTCGGGGCCGGAATTTTCTCCATATCAGAGTAGTAAAGATGAGCTTTCGATACACAAAGGCTATGTATTATGTGGAACTAGGGTCGCTATCCCTGAGGAAGCTCGTCCTTCCGCGCTACAGTTACTGCATGCGCTAATCTTGTCGGTTTGACTGCAATGAAGAGAGGTGCACGTAGCCACATGTGGTGGCCCACCATGGATCACGAAATCGAAATGACAGTACAGAGCTGTACGCAGTGTTAGATGAACTCCAGAATGCCACGAGCTGCCCCTTCACTTTTTTTTGCAACGGAGTCAAGTTGCATGGGACACTGTGCTTTTTCTAAATGGTTGGAGGTACGGACAATGACCTCCACAACGACAACAGCACTTATCGAGACCTTGCGGCCTATTTTCACTACCTTTGGAATACCACGACTACTGCTGCGGACAACGGTACAGCGTACACTTCGCAGGAAATGGCTGTCTTCTGTCAAAAGAATGGGATGCGTCACATCACCTCAGCGCCCTTCCATTCTGCCACAAATGGACAAGCTGAACGGATGGTGACGGAGACGAAGTTGGTGCTCAGGAAGCTCACCAAGGGCAGAATCGTGTGCCGTCTCGCTCGATTCCTGTTTCGACAGCACACCACGACGGGAAGATCGACAGCAGAATTAGTGTTCGGCCGCGAGCTCAAAACAGCGCTCCACGCTATTCACCCAACGAGCAACAACTCGGGAGACCACGAACAACCCCTAAAGGATGCAAAGATGTCCACCGTCAACCAGCGAGTGATAATGCGAAATGTTGAGGAAAAAACCCCATTGGGTGCAAGCAGTTGTGCTGCGACGTGTAGGACCTCGCTCATACCTTCTCCGTACAAAGGATGGCAAGCTACGCCGAAGACATATTGATCATCTACGAGACTTTGAGGCTGTACCAACGCAATGCAGCGCTGAGGAGATGACAGATGCACACACTATCCCTCTGCCGGCTGCATCAGTCTCTCCAATCACCACCGAACCGACAGTGGAAGACCGCAGACAGACTGCCGACGGCACTGCCGAGCCCACTGGCAGGGTTCGCACAACTCGACAATCGAAACTTCCAACCCGTTTCAGAGACTTTGTTTTGTACTAAAAGGTGGAAGACTGTCATGTTTATACTAAAAGGGGGGACTGTTGTATACTGGTTTGTTGACCTCCGTGCCAGCCACACTGGCAACGCGCGACGCGCGTGACAGAGTTCCATGGTTCACTAGCACAACACGCATGGTGCGGAATAAACTCCGTTCCTGCTAACAGTCTCCTTATTGCCTCGACTTTGATAGCGGCACTACGACGCTATGGCGTGTCGCAAACGACTGCCGTGCTGTGTACGCCTTCGGTGGCGCGTCTCGTTCTGGGTCATCCTCACTCGCCTCCTGCGGCTAACTTGCCACTTGGCCGGCGATTGTGGCCACTGTTGTCGCCGCTCCACGTCTGAGGAGGAGAGTGACGTGGTGGCCCGTGGATAGCAACGAAGACACACAGTCCACACCCAGCTACGGACACGCGCCACCAGAAAAAGCTTCAGCTTCAGTCTATCGGTAACGTCCTGGAGTGAAGCCACGAGTGGAGAAGCTCCCTGGCACCTCAGGCCCTCCAGGACATCCCGTCACCGTCTATCAAGACCCATGTAGACGAACACCACCTCCTCTAAAAACTAATACGTTTCCGCCATGGAGGAAGGAAACACAGGAGCGGCCGTTTCGAACAGATTTCCGTGGGACCCCTCTGGTCGCTCGTGTCAAAACCGCCATTACTTCCTGTCCACCACGTAATCCTCTCTAAAGTTTCGGTTTAGCAACGCTTTGTTGCTTGCTCTGCTTTCCGTGTTTTTTATGCTTTTCGAAAGTCATTTACTCTTAAAATGTAAGCAACATTGCAGAAACAACGTCATGTGAACGTCCTCTTACGGCTGCGGCTCTCGTTCAACGGTAAGCAGCTCTTTAGCACTTTCACGGGAACAACGTTTCGTTCTTAAGTATGCGTACTTGATCGGATATTTTGTACCCCTGTGTGTGCGTGGGTCATCTTGAATCGTTCGATTGCGAGCTGGTGCTGTGCTGCAGGTTCATTTGATTTACTCCATTGCTGTACAAGTTTGATTAATGGTATTCTTTACCACTTGAGCAACAAACACACAAACGTCGCTGCCACGCATGATGTTTCTCCGTGCTTGTCTTGTAGACCGCGAATGGTCTTGTAATAGAAGAGTAAAGCTCCAAACGCACAGAAATAAAACTGCACGTGCGCGTTCATCACAACGCATATAATCTAAACTGTAAGACAACCCGACTTGCGTCGTCTGCTTTGGGAGCTGGCAGGCACCTAGGGACACGTGAGCGGTCACATGGTAGACGGGAGCATCCCCGAATGCAGTGCGAAGGCTGGCACGCCCGTCCCAATGTAAAAAAAAAATAGTTAAAAGGGCCCCTCCTGTGTTTCGTTCGTTCATGGTTTGAACTGTGTCTGTTTGGCCCTGCGGATAGGACAGAAGCGGGAATGCGTTGACCCGAAAGAAAGCTCGGTTAGTTTTCTCGGAATGGTACATAAGCTGCAACAGTTATATCTTCGCAGAAACGGATCTTGTTACTAGCCCTACCAAAAACAGCGTAAATCACTCGCTACCTGATATTTATCAAAATGACTTGTACAGCAGAACCCTTCTCTCAGAACCTTTTTTTTATTCAGTGTAGTGTCAGCGCCGCGAAGCAACTGTGGCTGTGAGCGGCGTACAGAGTGGAGAGAGAACAGCAGGAAGGAGTGTGGGTTAATATGCGTCCTGGGCCGACTTCAGGGGGAACTGTGCCAACTTTCGTTTGGAAAGTCTTCAGAAAAAACGGGGAAAGCCTCAGACTGCGCAGCCGGAGGTAGGATTCGAACCCACCACCTTGGCTTCACCAAGGAGCGGGACGCCTTTACCCGCTTTGCCATGCCGCTAGTATCTCTCGGTACCTACTTGGCCCCAACGGGGCTAAAACACTTGAAACAACAAAACTTGCATTCCAATTGACTGGACGGAAGAACACCTCAATTAGATCAAATTTACTGTCTTAGAGGAGACTAGGAAACGAGGTAAACAGGAGACTAGGGGCACTGCTACAAACTCCACAGCGCCACCATTGTTCGGCAAAGTAATCAATTGCGCCTCACACTAGCACCATTTGTAAATTGCTTGGCGGGAAGCGTCGTTGTTTGTCGCTGAGTACGAGCTCGTGCGCGGAAAAACTAGGCTTAGCATCGGCAGAAGGAAGTGGCGCACATTTTGCAATTTGAGATGGAATACTGCCGTCTGGCGTCGTGAACCTGGTGGCAGCTAGCACAGGAGCCGTTCCTTCCAAAGACATGAAGCCCGGGTTTTTCTCTACGTCGTGATGGAGCTTCGTCGCTTCTTCATTAGCTATTGGGCCCTCCGGCACATTCTGTGTTCGCCCTGGGACGTCCGAAACAATGCCAATAGCGTGTAGAAGGCCCGACTAGAAGATTCCAGACGTGTCAGCCCGTCAGAGAGAAAGACGTAGGCCGCTGAGGCGCACGCTAGTCCCCCAGGAAGCAAAGTCGACAGGAAGACTTTTTGAGCACGTCCCACACTTTGGGCTTTTACATTTCAGAATTGTGGAGTACATCACATGGTCTCCCAAAGTGGACGTAGCATCACCTGGAATGACCCTGTTGCCCCCCCCCGGCCACCCCAGTACTGCTTCAACAAGTCTTTAAGCACTCGGTTTTCGAATTGTGTGCACAGAATATTCGCTGCTGCGACTGCTGTGCACGAATCAGCGTCTCAGTTAGCATTTTCCGTTACGTTGAGCGCTGTCTTCAATAAAGCTCTCACAAGACATCGCCGGAAGATCTCCAGCAGAATTGAGCTTGTGGACCACCGTCGCCGCGTTCTGTTTTAAGTTGATTCTTTGTTTGTTTGTTTTTGTTTTGTTTTTCGTGCGGTTCCCGTATTCATAATTTTTTGGAAGTTACTCATAAAACGAATACAACTGTGCACCTACGGCACCTGTAGACCTGATTTGTTCGACCTCGAGGACGGGACGTTCGGTGTACTCACTTTTTTTCCCCACACGGCTGACAGAATACCTTATAGCTTACCTTATAGTTTCCTGAGCGATAGGAAGCAATTCGTTTATCATGCTCAGACTTATTCTGATCTGATCTCAGAGTTATTCTGATGGAGTCTGTAGAAACTGGTGTGCCTCAGGGCTCGATTCTGGGTCCGTTCTTATTTCTTGTTTATATTAATAACTTGCCTGAATTCATATCTAGTATTTGTTTTCTTTATGCGGATGACACGAACATATTTATAGAATCTGACAATCTTTCAACACTGTTTTCCGGGGCAGACGCCATTGTTGATAAATACCGGCACTGGCTACTATGCAATAAGCTTATTATTAATTGACAGAAGACGTCATACATCGTTTTTCACCCTTCTCAGAAGAGTCTTGATTTTGCTGAAAACAAGCTCCTTTTTGGAGACAAAGTCCTCACACGAGCTACTTCTGTGCGCTTCTTGGGTGTAATTTTACAAGAAAATCTCAACTGGCAACTACATATTGACTTGATACGTAGCAAAATATCTGGTGGGCCTTATGTGAGCACTTGCAAAATGTAGGGTCTTAGTTCCGACTACCACACTTTTAATGTTTATTATGCTTTAGTACACTCTCATATAATCTATGGTCTTGCGGTGTATGGTCTGACGTACAGCTCTCATCTCAACCCACTATTCTTAGCCCAGAAACGAGTCCTGAGAATTATGCTTTCAATGAATCCCCGGGATTCTGTCTCATTTGCGTTTCCTCTATTCGCCGTTGTTAGCATCTTTGATCTTCGAGGATATAAAATCTCGCTACTATGCATACTTTCTGTTATGGGTCCACACACAGCTCTGAGGTACAGCTACAAAATGCACAGTCACCTTACTGCCTTCGAAATGTGCCACTTTAATTTCAGTGCCCTACTTTTCGCACTAATTTTGGCTTCTCCTCAATCACGTCTTTTGGTACTCGTCTCTGGAGTTAGCTTCCTATTGCCATACGAGCCAGTGATAAGTTCTTAGTATTCAAACGTCTGTGCCGAACTTATTATCAGGGGAACAATGTCGAAACTGGGTCTGAAAATGTACATTCATTGCACATTTCTTTTTCTTTTTTTCTTCTCATTTTGTTCTTATTGTGATATGACCGGGATACCAACGTTGAAACCCGGGTCTAACAGTGTACATTTACTGCACTTTCTTTTTTCTTTCTCTCTTTCTTCTTTTCTTTTTTTCTCTTCTCTCTTTTTATGTGTATATGATTGTGTTCTTGGTGTGACAGGACCGTATCAAAGGCCTCGCCCTCACGGTCCAATTGAACTTCGTATCCTGACATAAATAAAACAAATATTGAATATTGAATCTTCCACATCAGTGATGTGACATCCGAAGTTCTCAATCCACGAACTAATCAGGCGTCATCTGCTTGACAGTTTTCGACATGTTGTTGTCTAACATGGCGCTTTCTGTAATCATGCTAAACCGCTAAAATGCAATATTAGGCAATTTTCGAAGCAAAAAACGGCGCTTAGGGATGTGCGCCAAATGGGTACTTATAGGCGCAATAACATATATGCTGCTATGTTCCCGAACACACAACTCACGCTCCATTACTACAAAAGCGCAATTAAAACCACTGAGCAAAAAAAAAAAAAAGAGGAATTTGAGTAGATATCCGGGGTCTAGTAATCAACCAATCGTACCAGAAAGGCCTACATGAGTTAAGGCAAACTAATGCAAAATCCTTATAGTATCTCAGAGCCTATCCAATTGTATTTTCTGGCTTGCGCCGGCATACCTTTCAGGGTTTGCAAAATACGCAGCAATGTGTGCTACTAAGTTATACGGACAGTGGGTTTAGTTGTTTTTTTTTTTTTTTTTTGTACAAGCAAAACAGACATGGATCAAACGTTTAGCTCAAACAGGTTGTCGAATGCGATTCAATAATTTTTTCATACTAAATATGCAAGGCTGCGGGTAGTGAGCCTTGCCTTCGTTAACAACTGCCTTATTTAGCTGTTCTACGGCACCGCAACCCACATGACGTTCGCCCCGTTGTGTATGTGAGCCTTGACATTTGTGACATTCCACCTGACAGCGGTTGGTGATATCTTACGTACCCGCAGAAGGCAAATCCCTCGTAAACGAAGGTATCCTCCTGTCTTCGAATCAATGCATAAACATTCTGGAGATATAAGATATATTTAATATATGCATTGGGGTCGTGTTGTGTCAGTCATTAATCGTCGTCCCAGATGATGACTGATTGACGCAGGCACAGTACCGCGAAAAATATTTGCGTACTTTTATTTGGTAGCGGTATCGCGTTATTTTTCATTTGTCATCGCTCTTATGATTATGTCAACTGCAAGATCCGCGTTGGGCACATGCTGTTAACAGTCGTCAGTATCTATCTACGTTCTGCGGTACAGGTTCCGTGGACTGACCTCGAACGCTTATTCAATTCACTGGAATCCCCAGCTCTGGTGCTGGGTGACTTCAATGCTCATCATACGGCCCGGCGAAGCCGTAGGACGGCCGGCCGGGGAAGGAGGTTGTTGGAAGCAATGGAGAATGCTCACATGTGCCTACTTAACAAACGACAGTCAACTTATATGCGATCACCAACGTCACTCTATGTACGGGATCTTTCGTGGTGCTCAGCGGACATAATTCGCCACTTGTCGTGCGCTGCCGATATCGACACCCGAGGTAGTGACCACTTTTCCCAATATATTTCGCACGACAGACTGTCGTGAGTGTAGCCTCTCTCAATCACTATTGGACTAATCACTTTCACGAACTGGAGACACACGACATGGCTGGCTTTCGTCGCCACTGAAGCTTCATGGATCCAGTTCTCACCCTAGTTTCTACAGTCCAACATGCTCGTGCACATCGGCGGACCGTTGTATCAGTCTTCTTCAACATCAAGCGCGCCAACGATAACGTCTCGCACATTTGTGTGCTGCCCACCTTGCGCTTTTTTTGAGTGTCTGGTCGGCTCTTCAGCTGGCTCCACGATTTCCTTACGAACCGGAATATCGCTGTCCGCACATCCCACGGCCAAAGCCCTACGCATCCTGTTCATCAAGGCGTACCCCAAGGAAGCATTCTGAGTCCTACACTCTTCAATGTGGTAATGGCAGGCCTGAAGTCGATAATACGTCGCAAAGTAGCATTCTCTGTGTATGCCGATGACGTTGCCCTTTGGACAGTGGGCAAATCACGACCAGCCATTCAGCGCCCTTAGCAGCTGGCCTTAAATAATGTCCATCTGTACCTCACGCGACTTGGAATGGACATTTCGCCCGAAAAGTGCGTCGAGCTCCCTTTCACCAGCAAGGCTATGAGAAATTTCCCTCTTCGGGTTGGTACAACGAAGTTCGAACCTCTACGTTCCCATCGCTTGCTTGGTGTGATCATGGACCAGGACCTGCGCTGGGCTCGCCACATTAAGTACCTTGAAACCAAAGTGCAGCGATGGCTTCCTGCAATTTAACATCTTTCTGGCTTAGGATGGGGCTGTGATCAGCGTTCCCTTATCGCTGTTCACGTGACTTAGGTGAGGGCGACTGTGCTTTACAGCCTTCTTGCACAGGATTTCCACAACGTCATTAAATACCCTTCGGACACTGTTTGCCCGAAGCCTTCGTCGCTGCCTTGGCATTCCAAGAATGGCTGAAACACGGCAAGTCCTGGCTGAAGCTGGTGAACTCCCGGTGGGGGTTCCCCGTGAGTGTGAAGCGGCTCGACACTTTCTGCGTTTGCGTGCGCACATTGCCCCCACCCACTCCTCAGGAAAATTCGATACCGTCCTGAAAGTGAAGTGATTTCCATCGCGTAGCGCAGGGGACACGCCGTGCTGTCACTGGTTTCATAGCTAAGGGTGTCACACCGCCGGACGCCCCCTGGTCTTTGTGTTAGAAGAACGGAAGCACGAAGTGTACCAGTTGTTCGAAGAACCAAACCAGACAACGACCGTCTTCTTTGTCAGGCATGAGACAGGTAAACGATATTATTTTGTGACAAAAAAAAAAAAAAAACACTCGTGCCACGAAATGGGCAGTGATGCTGATGATGATGAGTGATTAACCAGACACGGGATATTCGTACACCAACAAAAACCCCCGACGCGTCGGTTAATCATGTAAGAGGAGAGAGTCCAAAACCAGTTGTGCACATAACGTTCTGTGCGTGAGAAACTGGCTTTGTTAGTGTATCTGCGATCATCTTGTCCGTGGGGATATACTGAGCCAAGAATTACTTGTTCTCTACTTCGTTGCGTGCGTAGAGATACTTCAAGGCAATATGTTTTGACCGCTGATGATGAACTGGGTTTTCCATGAGTTTGATAGCTGACTGACTATCACAGTTGAGCTTTAGTCCTCCAGAGCTGTATTTTCCGAGACCGAGTTCATGTAAAAACATCTTGAGCCATTTTCCTTCTCGCATGGTTTCCACAAGAGCCACATACTCTGCTTCACATATTGACAAGGCCACGAGTTTCTGTCTACACGACCTCCAGCTAATGGCTCCCCCCGAGAAAACAAACACGTAACCGCTTCTGGATTTGCCTTCATTTTGCTCGTTCCAGCTAGCGTCGGAGCACCCGATCACGTTGTCTGCACGAACTGTGTACGTAAGGCCAGCGTCTCGTGTTCCTTTCAGGTATCGCAGTATCCGCTTTGCCAAGTTCCAATGCACTTCCGGAAAACAGTTATTGAATTGGCTCATGAATTGGCAAAAGCAATGTCAGGCCGAGTTCCCTGAACCAGGCACATGAGATGGCTGGTACGGTACGTTTAGTTTCTCTTTGTTCTCCTGTGCTTCGTTTTTGTCTTCCTGTGGTTCGTTCTGTAGTAGAGCTTTCCAGTTTGAGGCGTCCATTGGTATTTTCACCGGTTTACACTCTTCCACGTGGAACTCCTTGAGTATGTCATCTATCTGTTTTGTTTGACTGAGTGTCAGCGTCTTTGCTTTTTTGTCTTGGTGAACTTCTATGCCTGGTATGTACTTGCGTCCATCCAGGTCTTTTAAGACAACGCTTTTTGCAAGTTCATCAATGGCGTGTTGCAACGCTTGCTGCGTGGATGCGAACATAGTCATGTCATCAACGTAAACACGTAGAATGACTTTCACGTTGCCTCTTCGGATGAGGTACACACACCTGTCTGACTCCAACCGTTTATAGGCTTGTTGAAGCAGACTTGCATCCAATGTCTTTTACCAAGTTTTTCCTGACTGTTTCAGTCCATAGATTGATTTGTTCAACTTGCAAACCATCTCATTTTCGTGGTTTCCAGCGGGTTGTTCCATGTACACCACTTCGTCCAATTTTCCGTGAAGATAGGCAGTCTTTACATCGAGTTGTCGCATAAACATCCCCTCTTCAATTGCGAGTGCAAGAAGTAGACGCAAGCTGGTTAATTTCACCACTGGAGAAAATGTCTCAAAGTAGTCGATCCCGTGAACTTGTGAGCTGCCCACTGCCACGACGCGTGCTTTATATTTTTCAACCGTGCCAGTGGGACCTCTTTTTATGCGAAATACCCATTTGGACTTCACTACTTTCATACCCGGTTCTCTATTCACAAGAGTCCAAGTACCCATTTTGTGCAATGAAGAAAGTTCCTCTTCGATTGCCTGCTTCCATTCTCGTCGCTGCAGTGAGGCAATAGCTTCGTCAGAAGTACAAGGTTCTTGAAGATCTGCCTCGATCAATTTACAGTAGCTCTTTTTCGATGGGTCGATTTGTATTCTTTGGGGGCTCTTCCTTTCCCGTGTAGATCTCCCTGGTTCAACTACTGGTGCTTGTGGGCTTTCAGTTTCGTCCGCGGAATGTTCCTTTTCATCTCGGGAAACAGAGTCGACGTCTCTACGCAATCCTCCTGACTTAAGTAAGTAATGCTGGAGAAGCGAGTCATCTTGCGGAGATTTCAGCAGTTCGCAACCCTGTCTGTCCTCTTGAAACGTTGCGTCTCAACTAAAGAAAAATTTGTTCTGTTCAGGGTCGTAAAATCTATGGGCCTTTCGATCGTCGCAGTAGTCAATGAAAATTGCGGGTTGACCTCTAGGAGTCAACATGGTTCTGTTTCTTGGAGTCACCCAAGTATAAGCCACGCATCCAAATACCTTGAAGTGAGCCACGCTTTGCTTTCGTTTCGTAAAAAGTTATTCTGGGATGCCGCCGTTAACAGCTTTGCTACTGGAGCGATTCCTGACGTAGGCCGCTGTATTTATAGCCTCTGCCCAAAATTCGGCTGGAAGAGCAGCTTCGACGAGTAGTGTCCTTGCAATTTCTACCAGAGTTCTGTTCATCCACTCTGCTACACCGTTTTGAGCTGGAGAGAATGGGGCTGTCTTCTCGTGTATGATATACCATGTCTGGTCAGGTAGTCACCCAGACAGTCATTGACAAACTCCCTTCCGTTGTCGGTTCGAATTCGCTTAACGCGTAATCCTGTTTGAGTTTCCGCTCTCCTTATGAAATCCATCATTGCGTCCACGGCTTCGTCCTTATACTGAAGAAAATACAGTATGACTTTCCGGCTACAGTCGTCAACTACGACCATGAGGTACCTACTACCTCCAAAAGATGTCGCTGGGAAAGGTCCACACAAATCGACGTGAAGGAGCTCTAGCAATACGTTCTATGGTGCCTCATATATCCTCTTAAATGACAATCGTGGTTGCTTGCCCTGTAGGCATTTGTCACATGCTTCAGAGTACCCAATGCCAAGTCGTGGAATCCCCTGATGACTTTCTGATTTGACATGCTTTGGAGCGTTTCGAAATTGACGTGTGCCATGCGTCGATGCCATAAGAGTATCTGCTCGGGTTGGACAATGTTAGCTTTTTCGCGAGGAGTCGAAACTTCTGCACACAAGTTGTAAATGCCACCTTCTTTCAGTCCCGACATGACGAGGTGCTTTCCGGAGAAAACCTTGCAGTCATCCCCAGCAAATAGTACCCCCATACCGGCGTCCGTGAGCTTGGAAACAGATATAAGGTTGTCTACCATGCCCGGCACATGTAGAACATCCTTTGCTGCCAACTTCCGATCCGGTGTTTCATCTGTCGTGCGGAATAAAACTGTTCCTGTACCTTTTGATGTGATACTGGTTCCATCAGCGAGCGTAACATGCCTATCTGTCTGCTCCGTGTAATCCATCATGATATTTCTCTGGCCTGTCATATGACTACTTGCACCAAGAGTCTATTGACCACCGGTTGCTTTACTCGCCACGAGTGGTGCAAATAGCTCCGAAAGCAAAATCCTCACGCACAGTATTGCGTTCTCCGTCAACAACATCACTGTGTCTAACAAAACTTGTCTGGTGGCGCTGCTTGCTATGTTTCGGAAAAACTTTGCCCTCACGTCTCTCGTTGTCCGTAGATAACGTGTTCCGGTACACTTCCAAGTCCAACAATGTCTTGCAATATGACCTGGCTTACCACATCGATAGCATTTGAAGCGTCCCTTGTCGTCAGCAGCTTTCGTGTTGATCGTTCCGACATTCGCCTTGCATGCAGCTTCTTCGATATAACCTTGCTGTTTGATTCTTTCTCCTTCCCTTATGAGCGCGTACCTCACCTTGTCTGGAGTAACGTCACCCATAGCGCAAATATCGAAGCTGCGGGCCACTCCGTAATAAGCTTTTGGAAGTCCTTGAATCGCAATAGCTGGTAATTCTACGTCACCCAACGCATCCCCGAGAGGTCGCAGCTGTTCACCGAGGTACTCCACTCTCTGCATGTACTCCGTCGCAATTTAGCCTTTTTTCCATTTGACGGCATTGAGATGGTGCTTCAGGTTTATCCTCTTTTCTAGGACTCTGCCCCTGTTCACTTGTTCCAACTTGATCCTGAGATCGCGGGTTCGAACCCGTCCGAGGACACCAGCAACTTGCTTAGACACGTCGTCTTCCGCGAGGGACGTTAAATACGGGGTGCCGTGTGATGAGCTTCCATCGCACGTTAAAGAACCCTCGGGTGGGCAAAAGCAACCGCTGACCGACCGACCGCTGTGGCGTCGCTCATTATCTCAGTTGTCTCGCGACGTAAGCCCCCAATTATTATTATTGTTCCAACTTGTCCCAGGCACCCTTTGCAGTCGCTTGGTTAATGACGTAGCTCGTCTGAGAACTCGAAAGTGTCTGTACAATGGCGTTGAGCGCGTCTCTGTCGTTCTTGTCTCATGTTGCTCTTTCGGCGTCGGCTGCTGGAGGATAACTTTCTATGGCTGTCCAGATGCCTTTCGTCTTGAGGTAAGTCATCATCCTGTACCTCGAGGTTGGGTAGTTGCTCGAATCCAATCGTTCGAGGGCGGTGAGCGGAGTTCCATGATGCCCATCACTCATCTTGCTGCGGGAAGATATCAACCCGAAGACCCTTTTAGATTAGTCGTTGAGGTTGGTTGTACCTGTACTCCGTCCGGGGCCCATAACCTTTGTTAGCAGAACGGAAGTACGCGGTGGACCAGTCGTTCGAAGAACCAAACCAGACAACGACGGTCTTCTTTGTCAAGCATGAGGCATGTAAACCATTTTATTTTGTGACAAAGAAAAAAACCACTCGTGCCACGAAATGGGCAGTGATGCTGATGATGATGAGTGATTAACCAGACTCGGGATATTCGTACACCAACACTTTGCCTGTGCCACCCACCTTCGTAAGTCTTCCTGACCTCTAGGAACGAAGAGATCAGGTTCCCCCTGAAGTTCTTCGAGCCCATTTTTATACACTGTTGGACGCGAAGTTTTCTACGTCTGCCGCAGCATACACCGATGGCGCATCTCGAAATGGCAAGTCCGCCTCGGGATTCGTCATCCCGAACGAGGGTGTAGTGCAATGACGTCGCCTTTGGCATCAAACCTCATCAACAGCTGCGGAACTCTATGCCGTAGTTTTCTTTCTCCAGCACATCGTTGATTTCATCCGGCGGGAATGGGTCGTGTTCACTGACTCTACTACATCTGCGCTGCGAGCAATTCAAAATCCTTGCATCCGAGGCTCATCCGCACCGTTGGTGATGGATGTATTATTGTCTTACAACCTTGTCTCCAAAGCAGGGCACAAGCTGGTTCTCCAGTGGGTTCCAGCCCATCACGGTGTCGAAGGGAATGGATCTCGTCAGCTATCAGAAGAAGCTCGCCCCAGTGACTCCCCCCAGTGCCGGGGGGCTGTAGATGATCTAGAGCACATTCTTCTCCATTGCCCAAACTACCAACCTTCCTGAACCGTACTCTCCGGATGCCTTAACGTGCTGGACTCTTACAAAATTGCTTGATCCCTGGCCACATCTAGCCCATTAACGCTCTTTCCTGAAAGCTGTCTTGACCTTTCTGGATACCACATGACTTTCATCCTTATTGGGAAGGGGCTCATTATTTCATTCCCCGCATCATATAAATAAATGCAAGGCATAATAATAACAATAATAATAAATAAAGGCATTTGCAGTATCGCCCCTGGCAATGAAACTCCCCATTCATCATCTTACAACAAAGTTCTTCTTGTTGCCGGCGTATGTACTTATCACTTAGTATTGCGACAGGACGCGTACGCAAAGCAGACGAGCCGGGAGATCGCCTGCGCTGCGCGTCCACTGGTGTGGCTGACCTACATCATCATGATGTTACTATCGCTGTGGCTTCCTTAGCTGCAGAGGTAGTGTGGATCTTCAAAAGCTATTTATCTATTATCTAACCTGTTTCCAGAAGAAAACTTCGGCCGCGTAACTGAAGCGGTGCCAAACATTACTGTGTCGGTCTCGTGCACACGTTTCCGGATACTAATTCACATTAATGCAACTTGCGATAGTTCCTACCCCTCCTACCTGTTTGCCCAATCCTAGTAATCAGACGACGGATGTGCGCGATGGTTGCACGTGCATGGCGCCTCATCGTCTTAAGGCTGAACCGCATGGCACGAAAAACGAGCCGAATTCGTTCCGAGCCGAAATCGGGACCGAACTTTTTTCCTGCATCGCTGCGCGCAGGTAAACTGATCACCGAAGTTCGGCCGAAAACTACCACGGTTGCTCGCTTCAGTTGCAGCTTCTGTTGAGTAAGTCTGCAGTATGTAAGTTAGGTTTATACATACGTTGATGACAGTGGTGCCTTGCATGATTTCGCAAATATTTTCTATGACTCAACAGATCTTGATGGGGTTGTGTTGATCTAACAAAAACAGAAGGAATGGCTAGACGAGAGGGCGGCGGATACGAAACCGCGCGCTTGCTCGCTCCGGTGTTTGTTACTCCTGCCTGTTCTTGTGTTTGTTCCTGTGTGCGAATATTTTGCCAGTTTTTCTTTCTCTTTTCTTACTGTGTCATTTTCCTTGCTGTGTGCCTTGCTGCGCCGTCTCAAGAGCATGGAAAGACGACGTCGCTCAGACCTGTGCGTCTTCCTTCCTCGCGCTTGGTTACTGCGTCACGGGTTGCCATGGTTGCTGCAACGCTTCTTCCGTCTAACCTGTCATTGGCTGTCTCGTAGTTTTTCGAACGCCAGCACTTCCGATTTCGGAGCAGAAATCTGGCTACGCTAGATCGGCCCGAATTCGGTCCGAAGCTCTGGCCGCCGAAAAAGTTCGGTCCCGATTACGGTTCGGAAGGAATTCGGGCGGTTTTCGGGCCATGCGGTTCACCCATTAGTCCGATCCTTTGTTGTGGCGCCGTGAAGGCTGTTAAATCGATAAAATCCGTGATAAATCCGTGAAGGCTGATAAAATAATTTTTGGGACTCGCATTGCGACACCCAGGTGGCGGAGCGTCCAATGCAGAGGCGAGTACCGCAATTTTAGTGGTGGCATGTGATCCCGTATAGTTAGGTAAAATTCTACGGCTATGTTTGGTCGTGGCTTACCAAACCTAATAAAATATGTTTTGCACCACTGATTGTTGCATCAACAAAACCTACAAAGATCGGGAACTAAAGAGTGCACATTACGAGGCAGGTTATTTGAACGCAATTTGTTACTTTCTCAAAGTAAATTGAACACATGAAAAGTACTTTCGTAACTTGTAACTCCTTGAAATTTCTAGCGACGCTAGACTGGCGCCACTCTTTCGCGGAGTAGGTATTTTCCGTACGTTAAGAAAGATGCAGATATGCTCCCCTATCCATCAGCCGTGATCGTGATGATGATGGCGATGGCGATGAGTCGACTGCGCGTGGGCTGGAGGAGATGTGGAATACGCGTCGCGTGAAGCCTCATATCGTATTACGTAGATTGGAAGGTACCGTTCACACAAGCTGCGGCGTTGACGTTGGTTTTGGCAAAATTCGCTTCATTAGACTGCTAGCTGAAATCCGTGTCGAGTAGTGGCTCATCATTTCGTTGCTAGGTTGTGGCGACGTGGTGTTTGCCACGTGACTGTGGTAGCTACGGATGGGCCCCTTATCTGATTAGGAAAAACCCTTCCATGGAGCAGTATACTGCGAGCAATACTGCCTTGTGGCCGTTTATCTGTTTCTATTGCCATCTGTAGGATGGGACAAGCACAATACTTGTGTTCGAGGTGATCTGTTGCTTCCAGCGTTAGGCAAAGCTTAGTCTTCAGCTCTTCAGCCTGTCTGAAGGTGTTCTCACCACGACGGCTTATTTTGCAGGAGTTTGAGGATAAGCAACGTAATCGTGGCACGAAAAATGAAAGCAGAGAAGCCGTGTACCTCTTCAAGACACTTCTTCGGCTTGATACAACACCGACCGAAAAAGGATGGTGGAATTATGCTTTTTTTTTTTTTTTGATTGCGTGTTAGCGCCACGAAGCAACTGTGGCTATGAGCGGCGTACAGATGTGAACAGACGGAGAGAGGACAGCAGGAAGGAGTGGGGGACAGGGGGATTAGTATGCGTCCTGGGCCGACTTCAGGGGGAACTGTGCCGACATTCGTCTGGAAAGTCTTCGGAAAACCCAGGGAAAACCTCAGACAGCACAGCCGGCGGTAGGATTCGAACCCACCACCTCCCAGTCTACAGCACGACCTTGGTTACTACCAACGAGCGGACGCCTTAGCCCACTCGGCCATGCCGCTGGTCTAGGAATTATGCTGAAGTCAAACAAGCCCTGGAAGGTAAGATCACTACACCGATGCCGTGAGAATAAATAGCGACGCTGCTGGAACCTTCAATGCTGGCGACGGCTTTGACACAGCTTATCCGCCCTTGAAAACCAACAATATTTACAGTGCTATAGGGAGGGCAGTTCTGGGTCATCTCACATTTCTAACGGTCTGTAGTTCTTCCCGAAGTTGCATTGTATGCAAGTATCGATATCAGGAAATTCACACTGCCATTTGTCATGTGTATCCTATCTGTACCGCCGTAGAGGAATGAGTGGTCCGCTAACACCACTGCGCAGATCAACGTCCGTAATGGACCAAATGGCTATCGCTACGGCTGTTGCTACTAAAATAAATACTAATATATCTCAGAATAGAATCTGAGAGTTGTATTCACCGATCAAATGAGCAACGGTCTCTGAAGGTCACTTTGTAGCACCCCGGCCTACTGAACCCAGGGTTGCTGGTTCGAAACTGAACGAGAACGCAAGGAACTTGAACATAGGATATAAGTTGCTTAGAGAAGCCGTGTTCCGCGTGTTCCGCCGTGTTATGCCATGTGCTGCGATTTAGGCGCACCCTCTCTAAACAAAACTTCACCACATAGCAATCTTCTAGACAACAACCATCCCGAATTATATCATTCTGCCTCCGCATTTGTTGAAAATGGGAGGTAAACAACAAGTGCGCCTACTTTGGGCACATTATGCACTTCCAATTTAGGCACTTTGTCCCGTTTTCGACATGCAATGATATCATTCGCAATGGTGGTTAAGTGTGCTAAGGTTAAGGTTCAAGCGTGCCGCGTGGTTAAGTTCTGTGTTAAAGGGAGACTTCGCAAGGGTTCGAAAAAAATAGGTAACCATTATACCGAACATGGACCACCTCCTTGATACCGAATACAACGTCCGCTTGCGCATCACTTTGCGCGAGCAATTAATCCGCAAATGATGACAACACGAAACCGAAACCGAAATGCAAAGCGCACAGCGGTGCGCCCGGAAGAACATACTGTGACGTCACCCAGCATTGTCGTCTGCTACGAAGCTTGCATTGGTCTATGCTGAATGACGTCACCAGTGTTGCTTTCAGCGCCCTCTTGCTTCACAGAGGCGAAGGGCTCACTTCGTAATAATTTGTTCGAATCAAATCTGCGCACTTTTGGAATGCGATATTTTGTATGTATGTTCCTGACACCCCGAGGGTTACTGCTATGCCACAATAATTGTGGTGATTTTGTTGCGGAGCCCCACTTTAACAGTGCACGTCGAAGAAAGGTGGGCAAAATTAA
Source organism: Ornithodoros turicata (assembly GCF_037126465.1). Classification (NCBI taxonomy): domain Eukaryota; kingdom Metazoa; phylum Arthropoda; class Arachnida; order Ixodida; family Argasidae; genus Ornithodoros; species Ornithodoros turicata. The sequence goes on from NC_088202.1 coordinate 23,019,739, forward strand.
TCCACAGACCGCCCACTGTGTCAGCACTCATGGTCAAATCTGTCTCGCGACGTAAAGTCATGGATAATCAATTATTATGAGTAAGCCACAATAACCACTGAAGGAAGGGATTCCGTTCGGTGATTCGGTGCCAATATGTGACCAACAAACAACAACAACTTTATTACGGGATAAGGACCTTTGTCAACGCGGAAAGTCCTATTAACACAATACGAGTCACGGAATTCCCCCAAAGCGAAACTCTCGCAAAACAAGCTGAAGTTAACCAGTAATTCACTCTGAGAGTGAAGTGAGAGTGAGTGAGAGTGTTGTGTTTGTCCCTTGATGGAGCTCACCTCGATTCGTTTACCTATCTGGCACCGAAGAGAAGTAATGAGACTGAATTCGGCTGGAAAATGATGTCCATATTCCTCAAGTCATTCGTGGACGCGGCGCGGCGCTCGCGTTCCCTCCCGTATATGTCTTTAGTATATGTTGACCAACACTGACTTCTACAATTGCTTTGACTTTGAGTTCCATGCTTAACAGTATCAAGTTACTTCAGCACAAGCATGCTTATCGAAGCGTTAAACCAGGGATTTTACCCGGACACCCGTCTCCCACTAAAAAATAATATTGCTACACCCCCGAGGTACCTGCCACACCCCCTCGTTTCACACCCCCTCGGGACAGCATCATGAAAATCGTCCTCGACACCCCTTCCTTAAACTGAAGTATATGTACTGAATGCTTTACTGAATCCTGCGGATGCATCGCAATTACAACAAAAAGTTGTTTCCCTACGCGTTCTGCACACGAAGCGTCTGTTAAAATTGGTCCTCACTGATGCGTTTTGACGCACAGGCATCCGTTCCGTTTGCCTGTATCCGTCAGTTACCATGACAACGAGCTAACGGCGAGCTCCCACGCACGGACGTAGAAGAGTTCGCAACGGCTCAACTTTTCTGCACAGGAGTGCGTTCGACGCAGCAAGGAGACCAATCAGAGCGGCGAACCTGACGCATGCGCAGTTTGTACTTGTTAGGTAAACAGCAATGGCGGCCAGCGGAGCAACGTTGCGTGGTTTTGTGTATGTGGTGCTGCCATACTGGCATTGCAGTGCAATAACTGCAGCGAAATGGAGGTAACAAGACGAGGCTAGATTATAAAAAGGCAGTGCAGCGTGAGAACGTGTGTTCTTGTCTCATTCAATTGAATTAATTAATAATTAATACTGAGGGTTTACGTCGCGAGACAACTGAGATCTCATTCAATTTCTAGAGTAGCGCCACCGAGGAATACTGGGCCACAAGAAATCCAGCGAAAGCATCGCTGAGCGTCACCGTTTCCGTATCTTCCATATCGAGGCACCACAGCACGCAAACAAAACGCTTTTAAAATACGATGTTCAATCGTAGTGCCTTCGTCTGTGCTGTATGGGCATGCACTGAACCCACGTTTATGCGCTTCCTCGAGCACATGGGTCAACCACCGTCGACAAACGGACGTAGGCCCGTGGCAGTGAGAACGCATTGCGCTGCGTTGAGCACTAAGGATGCGTGCCAGCGGAACGGATGCCTGTGCGTCAAAACGCACCAGTGTGGACCAACCTTTAGAAACGCGCGCGACGAAGCTCTCGATCAGCAGTTGGAATGCAAATATGGGTTAACCAGCTCAATAACCTCGTTTCCCTACGCTGCGAGTTGTTCGTGGGAAGTGATAATAATTAATGCAACATCATTCATCAACGTACATCCCGCAGTCGTGCGTTGCCAGTGATGCAACTTATACCCTTACCATCCACTCACTTAGGCCTTGGCCTCCGGTTACGACGAGGAGACTGTGAGAATGCTCTCACTTCTTAAATATCGCCTTTCACAGCAGTTAGAACGGACAGGCGGAGACAGCCAGTCTGAGGCCACGCCTCCGACATCGCCTCCTTCGACGCAGTCAGATTCAACGCAGTTGCATGTTCGAGGCGGGGAGCACCGCAAGGAGTGGGGTCAAACTGAAATGAAACATGAAACTCCCTATTCATCATCTTAAAATAAAGTTGTTGTTGAGATGGAACATTTGAACATGCTGTGACATCCGCAACCGATTAAGTCTCCCAGTGACACCAGAGGGTTGCGTCGTTTTTATGACCATCTCCAAGCCCACATGCGTAGTTTGGGGCCCCTAGGGGCTAAGCCTGTGTCCTACTGAGCAATGTTGGGCGATATTTTCGTTAGATGTTTTCCTGCAGAGATTGCTCTAGACCATCACCTTATGACAGCTGCAGCGCCGAACGAGGGAACTTATAAGACTTCAGAGGAGGAGCTCAAACGCGCCATTGAGAATGTACGAATTGAGGTGGAAAGCCGTGAAAGGAGTGGTGTTGGCCTAATGCCAGAGGGGGAAAGGCAGCGCCATGAGCGTAACAACAGCCATGCACCTGTCCAGCGTCAACCGTCAGCTTCAGTGCTTCATTCAATGACAAGGGTACGCAGGGGCTGTTACTTGTGTGGTTCCCCCTCCCACACTACTCAGCGGTGCTTCATGTGCACTATGCCCGGTCACCGCTATTGTGAGTGCAGAAGGAATGTCAGATGCTCTCGCTGCCAAGGAAGACACGCCTTGTCCACGTGCGATCCCGACTGGAACCGCATCAATGGCGCGGCAAAAAGACGTCGCTGGAGTTTTGAACTTGTCGGTCACTACAGAACTGGAGTTCGGCGTCAACACCTTTGCTTCCGCGGCCTCCTCAAAGGCGGCGGAGCGTCGCCTAATACAGAGGAGGTTACGCAGCCACTTCTGCTCGGAAGACATATTGCTGCAAGCAATAAAGGTACCAATCATCTGCAAAGACGTCTCATCAATCTCCACAACTGACCAACATCTCATGGACTTGACACAGAATGGTGAGAACATCGCTGACGCTTTCATGTTTCCTGGAGTACCGCAAGTCGACGAGATCAGTGTGGTTTGGACCAAATGTGGAGGCTTTGTACCGGTTGAGTCAAGCGTTACCCTCCAATGATTCGCTCGTCGCACTTAAAGGGGCATGGCAAGACTCGATAACAAATATGTCGGGGGAACTAGAAGTTAGGACTCCAAGCCCTGGGACACACTTTCGCACAAAAAGTACGAGTACAGCGCGCAATCCTGAAGCGCAAGAGAGCTTTCAATCTCGCAGGTCAGAAAAACTGTTTTCCTCGAAAGAAACGCTGAAGACATTTTTCTTTGTTATAGTGACCCTATTGAAAAAACGTCTGGGGTAACCCCAGAAAATCCTGAGGTTACCCAAAAAAATCCTGGGGTCTTTGAGGTTACCCCAGAACTGCTTGGGGTAATGCTGAGGTAACCCCGGACATTCTGGGGTTACCCCAGGACCTTCTGAGGTTACCTCAAGAGCTTCTGGGGTCACCCCAGGACATTGAGGTTACCTCAAGAGGTCCTGGGGTTACCCCAAAAGCGTCTGGGGTTGCATTTAGAGCTTCTGGAGTTTCCTCAGAAAAAGCCGAAGGTTTGCTGTGTTATCCTTTGATAATCTCAGGGACCCGTCTGTAAGGGCTGGCTGGGCGCATCTTAAGAATTTCGTGGATTGACTTAAATTTGCTTAGGGATTGTTTGTGCGGATATCCTAAAGGGCCTGCCAGGAATGCACTCTGTTTTGGACCAGCTCCCGTGGCATAGTGGTTAGGGTTACCGCTTTCCACGCCGAGACTGGGAGGTGACACGGGTTCGAATCCTGTCGCCGGCTGTGCTGTCTGACGTTTTCCCTGGGTTTTCCGAAGACTTTCCAGACGAATGTCGGCAGTTACCCTTGAAGTCGGCACAGGACGCATACTAACCCCTCTGTCCCCCACTCCTTCCTGCTGTCCTCTCTCCATCTGTCCACGTCTGTACGCCGCTCATAGCCACAGTTGCTTCGCGGGGCTAACACGGAATTAAAAAAGAAAAATCTCTGTTTTGTTACACGGATCTGTGCCGCTTGAAATGGGAGTACTAACACAAGCCGTTGAAACGGATCCGAGAGTAAACTGTGCATGGTATTTTTTTTTTTCTCAGAGATGTGTACACCCTGTTTCTCTTGTGAACCAACAGGAAGCACCTCACCCTCTCTTCATGAATGTGCATGTCCAAATCCAACGCGTCTGACGCGTCAACTAGTTCGCGTGACATACTGAACGATGAGCGAAAACCCGAAAACAGCACGGGCGGTGCGCCGTTGTTGTGTCCATGACATTTCTTGCAAATTAAGGCCTTACAAAGGAGCAGGCACCATCAGTAATGGTTCTAGCACTTTCTTCTTTGTGATCGGGGTAGACGATCGCAGATATTTGACGGTATTTTATGCACGAAAGACAAGTTGGACAAGAAAGACTTCTAAAGGGTACGGAACGCAGAGCAACAACTTTATTTTGGCTTTGGAGAGTGGGGAGGTTCATCGCCACAGACGATACTCTACCCCATTGCTGGTGGGAATGTGGGGAATAAAATAACGAGCCCCTTCACAATAACGATCGAAGTCCGATGGTGTCCAGAAATGTCAGAAGAGCTTTGAGGGCAGAGCGTTGCTGGGCTGGATTAGGCCAGGGACCAAGCAATTTCGATAGGGAGGAGGGGCGAGAGTCCAGCTGACGAAGAGACTCGGAGAGTGTGGTTCGGGAAGGTTGGTAGTGGGAGCAATGAAGAAGAATATGCTCCAGATCCTCAAGAACACCACAGTGGCAGCAGGTGGGAGAGTCAACTTGTCTCAAGCGGGAACGCCACTGAGCTGTAAAGCCCACATCGAGGCGCATTCGGTGGATTAATGCAGCATCTTGACGAGAGGCGGTTTCGTGGCATGCGGAAAGCGAGCGGAACAGAAGGAATGCGGAACGCAGAAGAACAGATCACCGTGTGCTTAAAGCAGTCTTTTTACCATCGCTGTTCATCGTTTGGACGTTGCGAATACGAGCACCGTTACACCTTGCGCGTTGCGGCAGTGTGTGCTTATGAATGGATACGCTTTTAAAGGTACGTAAGTGTTGAATAAATGAATTTGTTGCTGCTATTTATAATGTTTGTGCGCTTTCTTGCGACTGTATCTTTGGGTTACCCCAGACCCCAGGGTAACCTCAGACCCTGGGTTAGCCCCAGATCCTAGGGTAACCTCAGACTCTGGGATAACCTCAGACCCTAGGGTAACCCTAGACCTTAGGGTTACCCTAAGGCTCTGGGGTCCTGCGGTGTTATGGGACATTTGGGGTAACCCTAATGTCTAGGGTTACCCTAGGGTCTGATGTTACTCTAGGGTCTCAGGTTACCCTAGGATCTGGGGTTAACCCAGGGTCTGAGGTTACCCTAGGGTCTGGGGTTACCCTAGTGCCTGGGGTAACCCCAAGGTTCCCAAATTTTTCAGTAGGGGAGGTATTATGATTTATCTGAGTTGCAGTTTATATCTTATTCGGTTGCCCAATCATTTAATGTTTATATTGTTTTATTGGCAATGAGCTCTCATCGCCGCATTCTCTCTCAGCCCTTAGGGATCCCTGCGCTTTCAGTGACTCGTTCATTAGCTTTGGCAGCGCTTCTTGCAAGCGCAGAGAGCGCGTGCCCACTGCATTGCCGAAGCTACTGGGAGGGTCCCTCGAACCACAGGGATCCCTCAGGACTGAATGAGAATACGGCGGCAAGTCTCTCCTTGATTTTCCTTTACAAACAATGGTAATGTGGCGTACGAAAGGACTGACAACCGCACCCCGTGACTGGTGGAGAACAACTGGTTTAATCGCGCTCAGCGCGCTCACGTTCAAACTGAGCTGCCATTATCCGACTAGTGCACTAGTGCTGCTACAGGCCTCCCCCCCCCAGACCCTGCTGGTAACCAGGGGAGAATGCCAGGAAACATTGGGCCGAGGGAAGGAGCGTCGCGGTCGAGGATTCCATGGGGGGAGGGAAGGTCGGGGAGACGCACACGGCTGACGAGTTTCTCAATATGAGCGGGCTTGACCCTGCCGAGGGAGATGGTTTCGCGGCGGCCATTAAGGTCGAAGGTTACGGTCTTTTCGCTGCGGGCCAGTATCTTGTAAGGGCCAGCATACGCAGGGGTCAGGGGTGGCTTGGCATGATCCACCCGAACGAAGGCGTGAGAGGCATTGGCCAAATCTGGATGCACGAAAATCTTCCTATGGGAAGGCTGACGGGGTAGGGTGGGTTTGACGGCCTGGAAATGCTGACGGAGGCGACTTGCGAAGTCGTCACCGGTGAGGGTAGGCTTCGGGCGGGGATCGAGGAAGTCACCAGGCAAGCGCAAAGGGGAGCCGAAGACTAACTCCGCCGAGCTACACTTGAGATCCTGTTTCAGCGAAGAGCGTAGGCCGAGGAGCACCCATGGCAAATGGTCAACCCAGTTAGTTGGCTCAGGTTGGGAAGAGAGGGCGGCTTTTAGCTGGCGATGCAGCCGCTCCACCATCCCGTTCGTAGCGGGGTGGTAGGTCTCCGTCATCAGATGCCTAGCTCCGATAGCTTTCAGAAGAGACGTGAAGGAGCGGGATGTGAACTGGCGTCCCCTGTCGGTGGTCACAATGTCAGGGCAGCCGAAACGAGCGACCCAACCGAGAAGAAACGCGCGGCCGACCGTATCGGCCGTCGCGTCTGGGATGGGTACAACCTTTGCCTAGCGCGTAAAGCGGTCCACGCAGGTGAAGAGATAACGGTAGCCGAGCGAAGAGGGAAGTGGGCCAACTAGTCCAAATGAACGTGGCAGAACCGGCCTTCGGGCGTGGGGATCGCTTTGAATGGCGTCTGGATGTGGCGTTCAACTTTGGTCCGCTGGCAGGCAAGACAGGAGCGGGTCCAGCTTCGGATGTCTTTGTTGATATTTGGCCACACATAGCGGTTTGCAATGGCCTTCTGTGTAGAGCGCACGCCGGTGTGGGCGAGGCTGTGGTAATCGCTGAAGATCGCCAGCGAGACAATCCTTGAGCTCAGCGTCATGAGCCTGGGCGTTGAGGAGGTCACTGACGCTCACCGGGGATGTTCGGCGTAATTCGGCCACTCACCATCCTAAATTTTTCGGCAAATCAGCAGCAAACCATCTTCTGGCAGGCAAGTCGCACCGGGACCACTGTTCCACCGGGTAACCGCAGGGAGGTCACAGCAAGCTCATTTTACGGCCTCCGCCTGCTTCATGATGGTCCTCCCCGGCACTTCTCTGGCGACAAACAGCATCCAGGCTTACGTACCGGTCCCGGTACTGTCGCCCCACTCAGCAACGCACTCACCCAGCAACAATCAGCTCTCAGCAACGATCACTCAACGCACTTACTCAGCAACACTCAGCAACAAGCAACGCAGCAACGATCACGTTCGGGTCATCAAATGTGGCGTAGGAAAGGACTGGCAACCGTACCCCATGACTGGTGGAGAACAACTGGTTTAATCGCGCTCAGCGCGCTCACGTTCAAACTAAGCTGCCATTATCCGATGGCACTAGTGCTGCTACAATAACATCTTTGTTAAGGAACATCTCACCGCTGCACTACCTCGACCGTCATCCATGGTAGTTAGTCCGTCAATAGCGCGAGCCGCAGATCCCGTGACAAGAGAACGTAAGTACTTCATTTTTAGTTCATGACCACACCAAGGAAGCGATGGGAACGTACAGGCTCGAGCTTCTTTGCACCAACTCAAAGCAGAAAATTTTTCATAGCCCCATGGGTGAAAGGGAGCTTGACGCACTTTTCGTGCGAAAGGTCCATCCGAAGTCGCATGAGGTACAGCTGGACATTATTGAAGACTAGCTGCGAAGGACGCTGAATGGCTGGTGGTGACTTGCACTGTCCAAACGGCAACGTCATCGGCATGCACAGATCATGCTACTTTGCGATGAATTATCTACTTTAGGCCTGCCATTACTACAGTAAACAGTGTAGGCCTCAGAATGCTTTCTCGGGGTAAGCCTTGATAAACAGGATGCTCAGGCTTTCGCTGTGGGATGTACATAAGTGCGACAGTTCGGTCCGTAAGGAAATCTTGGGGCCACATGAAGAGTCGACCACACACATCAAAAAAGCCCAAGGGGTGCCGCACACAAATGTGCGAGACGGTATCATAGGCGCGTTTAATGTCTAGAAAAACTGATACAACGATCCGTCGATGTTGGACTGTAGAAACGAGGTCGAGAACTGGATCCATAGAGCTTCGGTGGCGACGAAAGCGTGCCATTTTGCGAGGGAAAGCACCTTCCTTTTCGAGCCACAAGTAGAGACGATGCAAAACCATTCTCTCCATCAGTTTTCCCACACAGCTTGTCAGGCTCACAGGGCGAAAAGAGGACAGGGCACTTGGGGGTAATCGTGGTTTCAGAACGGGAACAACTAATCCCTCCTTTCATGTAGATGGCAGGGATCCCTCTTGCCAAGACGTGTTATAAACTTGGAGAGCTTGGAGCTTCACCGCCCGTGAAGGTTTCGCAGTGCAGCATAGATGATTTTATCTGGTCCCGGGGGTGAGCCAACATGCACAAGTTTCAACGCTGTCTTTAGCTAAATTAGAGTAAAGAGGCAGTCCATAACCTCCGGCGGGCGGGGCCAGTCTCGGTGAATTTCGGCCGTCAAGCTCTGGAAAAAGCTGTTGTGTACCGCAGCCGTCGAGGCACCTGCTGGTGTCGTTAGTACGACGGAGAAATCTGTCGCTAGCGTGTTTTAGTGTGCAGCCTTAAATAGCCAATGCAGCGAGAGGATCATTTTGTGGGGACGCATCCTTCAGAGCTCGAATTGTCCTCCAGATCTCTGTGGCCGGATCAAACAGAGACATGTGTTGACAAAACTTACGCCACCGCTTCCGGTCTTTTTTCTTAAGTTCTCGTGTTACTGTAGCTTTCATCCGGTGGTATGCTACAACGTCAGGAGGTTGCCCTGTTCGACGAACCGTTCGTTCTGCTCGGCGACGTAATGCACTATGGTGGTTAATTGCTGCAGATTGACCGACGTGAGCTGTTGCCCTTTTAGAGAGAACCATAGCGTCCTGAATGGTGCGATGAATTGGCTTGCGAGACAGCCGCTGGTGGCATACTGGTGTGCACAGATGTTTGGAGGCCGGCACGAGAGAACCTCCAGTTCGTGCAAGAAATCGGTCCGGTAGTGGTTGTGAGAGGCAGTCTATTATTATTATTATTTTATTATTTATTATTTTATTATTAGAAAGTGCACATACCAGCTAAAAGCCTTAAAATATTGCACGCAAAATAAAACACCAATCATCATGGAAGACAATATTCTAAGTAGTCAACAACAGAATTCTTATACAAGGTAACACTACCAAAAAGGTCAACATCGTACGGTAAAGAGTTAAATCTTAATTGTAGCCTGGACGACAGGGACATAATGGACGGCATCAACGGATAAAAGCAGTAACAGTCGAGAACGCCTAAGCGGAGCCTTGATCGACAAAGAAGATAAAAATTCCTAACAAGACAACATACCATTGATGACTTTAAATAGGAAAATAGCGTCACGCACACACCTCCTACCATACAGCGTGCCCACACAAATTCTAGACAATATTGACAAATAGTCAAAATAACAACTTCTCCTAAAATATCTATCGTATCCCGCACAAGACGCCGCTGCACACAATCAAGTTGACCAGAAGAACTGTTCGATAATCCATTCCATACTACGCAGGCGAACTCAAGTTTCGTGCGTACAATAGTACAGTATAAATACACAAGACAATATAAGTCACGGAAGTGACTCGTTACACGGCAAAGAATTCCAAAAAGTCTTGTTGAATCTCTAATCAACAAACGCACATGTTCTAGGAAAGATAAAGAACAGTCTACGTAGACACCCAAGTCTCGAACGACAGACACACGTTCGATGACTGTACCATCAATGGCGTAATTCAGTTTCACACTGTCTTTTACGTTTGAAATATCACTCTGAAGAAGAGAGCAACCCACAGTATCCCGTATACTTAAAAACAACTTAATATCATCTGCGTACAAGAGAAGCTTAGAGTGTTGGACGACATTACCAATATCATTAACAAAAATTACGAAAAGCAGAGGACCGAGGTTCGACCCCTGTGGCACTCCAGATAGCGACGAGTACACATCCGAACTACAGTCTTGTATCCGAACAACATTTGTCCTAGATGTCAAATAGGATTGAAACCATTTCCATAACTTTCCACAAGTTCCATACCTTTCAAGTTTGTCCAATAGCAGACAATGATATACTGTGTCGAATGCTTTGGTTAAATCAAAATATACAGTGTCCACTTGCTCCCGATCCGTCACACGAGAGGCACAATAGTGATCATACTCTACTAGGTTTATTTCAACGGACTTTCGAGGAATAAAGCCATGTTGAGCCTCACATATCTTGTGCTTAAAGTAACGCATCAGTCTTGAATGTATAACAAGCTCAAGGCCTTACAGACACTGCACAGAAGAGAAACCGGATGGTAATTGGCAACCGAAGTATCCGGTCCCGATTTACTGGGACTAGAACGGCACTTTTCCACAACGAGGGAAAAACACCAGACTTCAAGGACAAATTGAAAAGATGAAGCAATATGGGCATAAATATTTCACCGCATCCCTTGACAATGAACCCCGGGATACCATCCGAACCAAAGGAACGTTTCGCCTTCAGCTTTTTCAAAGCCAAACTAATTTCATAAGATTCTATACGATCAAACGATAAAGAGTCGTACCATTCATTATTTACATCGAAGTGTTTGACATTTAAAGAGTAGTTAGTGTAACATGCCTTAAAAAACGACGCGAACTTATTCGCCACGTCTTCAGGTTCAGAACAATATCCCGTGTCATCAACCAACTGTATGGCCGAAATATGGTCTTTGGTATGTTGTCTCACATATCTCCAGAAACTCTTAGGCGCACTGTATAAACTGTACGCGATACTTCTTTGATCGGCTTTAAAGTCCACTTTATACAAATGCTGAACTAACGTACGGCAGATCCTAAACTTCTCGTGCCAAACATTCAATTGAGTAGCCTTGAACTTCGTATGGTAATGTTTCTTCTTTCGAAGATAATAAACTAGTCTATTCGAAAACCACGAAGGATAATAGGAAGACGATACACTTCTCCTTGGTATAAAACGTTCTAAGCCACTTTTAACCACCGAAGTAAAGTTCTCTGTCGCAGAGTCTACATTATTATCATTCAACACTGACGACCAGTCATACGTATCAAAATATTTGTACAGCCCTAGATAGTCACCTTTAGCAAAATGATAAGATGGATAGCTCTGGGAACGATATTTACGCCCCTTACCCATGTAAGAGACAATAAACGGCGGATGAAAAGAATCCGGTTTGACAAGCGGGGCACAGGTAGGCACAATACCATCAACACCACAATTCGATAAGAAAAGATGGAGAACATTTCCCGAGCAATTCCTTAGACTATTGTGCTGATAATAGCCACCTATATCCATAAACTCAAACAGGCAATTTGCTTTCCTTGCTTCCTGAGCATCTTTGTTTGAAATAACATCCGTGGTCCAGTCAATCCCAGCAATGTTAAAGTCTCCATATATATGCACTCTAAATTTCGTGACATCTATAGCTCTACTCAAATTCGCAATATATGTTCGCAAAACGAGTCCGCACAAAAACGTGGAGGAAAGTAGTAGTTACCCACGAGATGGCTGTAGCGATCTCCAGAAGGGACTTCAATCGAGACACATTCAGGGTACGTCTCAAGGCCGTGCCTCCTATAACTTCGCATGTTCGCTCTAATTGCGATCAGAACTCCACCGCCGAAACGCTGTCCGGTTTTCTCATAGTCCCTATCACGTCGCTGCACCACGTAATCCGTTGGAAAATAATTTCCACTGAGGAAACCCTTATGGGGCCATGTTTCAGTTATGCAAATAAGGTCAAATCCTTTTGCGACGACGTTCGCCTTGAACTAATCCATTTTAGTGCGAATGCCACGAGCATTCTGATAGTAGGCAAATATTTTCTTATTCATCATCTTCTGGTTGTAGGACTTCCGTTGCTACTCTAGACATATCAAGCCTGCCAAAGAACTGGTGGAAGATGCACCCCATAGGCCAAACTTCAGGCTTGTTTATAACCTCAAAAAGATCATCGTCGACGACTATATGGAAGGACGAATAACCTTCGTACCTCGGAGTCAGCTTCGTGCAACGTACGGGCTTCTTTTGTACAATAGGCTCCAAGAGCGACTTTATGTCGCTGACAGACGTAGAAGGCGCCAGCCTTGACACGAAGAGTGCTCGGGGGGCTGTACGCGTGGAACAGCGACGACCCTAGAAGATTCAGCGCTACCGACACAAGTTTTCTGTCGGCGCCGTGGCCTTACGAGCCTAAATCCATCTGCATCTACGTCGTCGGCTTCTGTTGGGCTACCAGAAGCAGCACCATGCAATCCTCGAGATATCATGTTTCGCGAATCACGCTCGACGTTCACCACAGAATCCTTGTGTAACTGATGACCAACTGATTTACTCACAGCATTCACACCAGTCGCTGGCATCGAAACTGTAGCTCCAGCGTAAGTAATAGGTACTACACTTTTAGGCCGGTATGTCTGCCTGCCCTCAAACACGTTTCGTAGATCACGTACTTCAGAACGCAACTCCCGGTTCTCAGCTCCCAGAAAGTTTAATTTCAGCAATCAGTACCTGAAGCATGCCTTCAATCTTATCAGGAATCTTCTCCGACGTAGTAGCTGCTGATGAACCCGCTGCTGTAAAAGCGGGAAGTTCTGAATCCTCCCCCTCGGTAGTAGGCTTAGTCAAAGTTTGACGATGCTTCGAACATCCCGTGCATTTGAAGGTGCTTTTCCCACTTTCCGTAAAGAAATTATACTCGGTTAGGTCCACGTTGATGCACTTGCAGTGAAATGCACGATTACATCCACAACATTCCAAGAATTGCTGCTTCCCGACAAACCTGTTAGCGCAGCTCCCACACTCGTCGTGCGGTAGCTTCGGCATCTTGGCTTGGCTATCGAACGAAATTGTACAAATTGCAATAACATAATCGAACACGACTGTGACCTCAAAACCCACCCAAGGGTGGAATAGTGCGAAATACGAATACTATAGTGCGTAATTAGAGGAAAGTGGTCACTACCTCGGGTGTCGACGTCGGTAGCGCACGACAAGTAGCGAATTATGTCCGCTGAGCACTACGAAAGATCCAGTAAGTAGATTCCTTGTTGTGCTTGACCCTCCGAAGTCCCCGACGATGTTGACGCTCGTCCTGGAAGGGCGGATGTCGACTTCTGCCGTCTCATGCCATATCTGAATGGATAAAACGTTTGTCAGGCCGTCTGTTAATTCATACTGTCAAACTGGAGAAGTGATATGTGTGACCGCACGAGATACGGGATGTGTTTGACGGTCGGGTCTCGCTGTGTCCCACGTCAGTGTTTCCTGGACGCAGTCAATCCTCTCTTTCATGATGTTACATTTATGATACATACCGTTTCCACCCCTATATATCTATACGTAAGTGTTAGGGCTCAATTTCACTAACTGTACCATATTCCTCATAACCTCATACGACACTGTGCAATGATACGGCCATCTGTTGCGCCACTTGTGAAGCCAGGAATTCCAAGAAGACAAATAAGTATTACGTGGGAAGTATGGGTGCTAGAAGGGCTGGTGTGCCGAGCGCCTAATCCAACGCATGGGGAGCGCGTGGTCACGGCCGTGGACAAGATGGCGGCGAATTGCACGCGCTTTTCCGCAGTGGCTCGCAGCGCGCCAAGCGGGAAGGCACATTTCTGTGTGGCTCACAAACGCTCCTCTGTTTCGAACCGACCACGTGCGTTTCCGGCAACACAGATTCGCACCCCGCCGGCTAGAAAGCTTAATATTGTAGTTGTACAGCTCATCTACGCCAAAATTCGCGAGCGCTCCTACGAGATCTTCTCTGTGGTTGTTTATTTAGTTTTCAGGTGAGTGTATAGCTCGTCTGAAGCGGTAACCGCATACGACAATTGCTCAACGGAAAAACGGCCAACTTTCCCACCGGCACGACAACTCAACGGAAAAACGGCGGGACGAACTGCATGCACAGATTTCCACTGCGGCGGACGGTGGCGTCCTAGCGGGCTTTTCGTTAGTCCGTGTTAAATTTTGACTTCAAATTAACTGATAAATATTTTGCTACACATAGAAAAGTTAGCGTGGCACACAGAACAAGTTCTTGCGGTCAAAGCGTATTCGCGAAGCAAGCGCAACAAAAGCGCCCTCAACCAGCGCAGCGGGCGGGCGACAGCATGCGTCCCAGTTCCCAGGTTGGTCATACGGGCATCCGAAATGCCCGCCACGGCCACTCGTGGAACGATAGCGCGTGTAGCGGTCCTGTTTGCTGCCGTCGAGCGGCCGCTTCCGCTCTTCGCTGGATTTTTCTGTCCACCGCAGTCGTCGAGAAATCGGTGAAGTTCCCATTGCTCGCGTCGGCTCACCGGAAAAACGGTGGCGGTGGCCGGTTTTCCGTTGAGAATTCGTCGTATGCGGTTATCGCTTGAAACGTTCAACGATTGTTGTGAAAGGCCATTCTGTGACCTAAAACGCATTAATTCGCGAAAAAAAAAAACGCAGATTGGGAAATTTCTGAAAATCCCAATACAGGTCGGCAACTAATGCATATACCCATAGTCATGTATCTATACCCCAAGTAGTTCGGTACCCCCCCCTCCCCCAGTGGTCGGTTTCTGGGGAAACTACTACGGGGCGCGTAATGCACAGTGTGTGAAATGCAAATGCAAAAAAAAAACGCAAACAATGCTGAGTGGTGCTGTTCTTGCACTGCTATGAAGGTCCTATGGGAGTACATAAAGACAGCTTGGAGGCGCGAGCTTGGGGCTTCCACAATCAAAGCCATGCCGAGCGTCACGCATGTCCATATACATCCGAGCCCCTTTGATAAAATGCGGGTGCACCTTGTCTTTCAAATCTTCAGCGACCTTAAGGGCCTCGCATCCCCAACGCAAGAGTTCATCAAGCTCATGTTTATTGCCACTATGGCAGCTTGATATCTCCTCGAGGCGCTCAGGTAACAGTTGTGTGTAGCAGGATACCTTAGATTGATTTTGCGTATTTTTTTCGAGGTTACCGTAACCGAAGAATTGATATTGGACTTTAAAAAACATTTTGTTTCTTCTGTGTTTGCATGTCTAAATGTTATATAATTTTCTGTATTGCTCTACATGCCTTTTAGAGTGTACCAAACTTCAATTTAATTTTTGGCATTCTTCCTTCTGTTATTACCTGTCACTTTTCGGTATGTATCACATTGGATACTCTATGCCGTTATGGGAGTGATTCTTTGACGGAATAGACCTCTACCGTGGAAACGTCATCATGACGTTGGTAGGCAGACTGAAACCGAAATAAATTGGAAGGGGAGGGCTCGGTTCCACGAATGGGCACTTGTTCGCTGCCTCCTGTTGAAAGAAAAGTAGGACCGAAGGTCGCATCCCTTTCAGGGACCATCGTGATCCCCTCAAGGCCGTGGATTTCGGGCGCGACCTTGTTCGCACCTGGCTTCAAGCCTAGTTCAACTCTACCAAATTGGTGGCGCCGTCGAACACTATGACGTCATTTGCTTACAAACAGGGAGAAGTCTATTTCCTAGTGTTTTGGCCTGTTTCTACGTATTGTGAAGTATTTTTTATGCAGATTAGCAGAGAATGCGAACTGGTATGTTTGCCGGATTATCCCCACTATGGCTGCACCTTTTTATTCCTTTTTCTTTTCTCGTTTATTTTCACTTTTTTCCTTTCTTCTTTTTTTAATGTGAGTATTGCTGTTGTTGTTTTACTCTAGCATAGCAGTTGGGGGCATATCAAAGGGAACAACAACTTCATTACTAGATGATGAGCGGGCAGTTTCATCGCCAGGTACTCTACCCCATTTAGTACCCCTGCGGTACTCTACCCCATCGCTGGCGGTGATGCGGGGAATGAAATAATGACCCCCTTCACAATAAGGATCGAAGTACTATGGTATCCAGCAATGAAAAGAGATCTTTGAGGGTAGATCATTGGTGGGCTGGATGGGGCCAGGGAAAAAGGATTTTGTGAGAGAGAGGGTGTGAGAGTATAGGTCGTTAAGGGATCCGGAGAGTACGGTTTGGCAAGGTTGATATTGTGGGCAATGAAAAAGAATGTGCTCTAAGTCTTCTACAGCACCTCAGTGACTGCATTGCGGAGAGTCAAGTTGTCTCAAGCAATAACGCCACTGCGCTGTAAACGCCACATCGAAGCGCATTCGATCAACTAATGCGGCATCTTGACGAGAGGTATGCCGAGGCCTCAGTTTTGGTCTGAAGAAATTTCATCAGTACCTCTGGGGAAGCAAGTTTACCTTATGTACTGAGCATAAACCATTAACAAGCATTTTTGGTCAAAGAAAGGAATACCTGTGACCGCAGCAAATCGATTACAAAGCTGGGCGTTTATCATGACGGGTTACAGCTATGATATTCAGTACAAACCAACGCAGCAAGTGGGAAACGCTGACGGGTTGTCGACACTTGCAGAAGGGCATGACGACGACTTCGATCGGGAAATAGCCAGTCACAACTTCGCTAACGCTGATGATGTGAACATAATTTCTATGGAACTATTGTCTGTTTTACGTGTAACGGCGACTTCTATTGCAGAAGAGACAGCTAAGGATCAAGTGCTACCAGAAGTGTACCGTTTTTTGTTGGAAGGCCGGACTACTGCTGAGAACAAACCGGAGCTCCGTCTTTATCCGCAGCGGGAAAGTGAGCTGTAAATTTCTCACGGTTGTATTTTACTGGGCATGCGCACAGTAATTGCAGCGAACTATCGCACTTTGATTTTGGATGTCCTGCACGAGGGTCGTCTTGGACAAACCAAACTGAACATGCTCGCCAGGTCTTTCATTTGGTGGTTTGGGGTTGATAACCACATAGAAGCCAGGGTTAAGCGTTGTGGCTCCTGTGCTTTGTGGCAGATGACACTCAACAAGTACACCTACACCGCTGGGAGTGTCCAGAACGTCCTTGGAGCAGACTTCATGCTGATTTCGCTGAGTACCAGAAGGATCATTTCTTTATAGCGATCGATGCTTACAGCCAATGGCCTGAGGTCATACAAGTGAAAAGACTAACCGTGAGTGACACTGTTAAAGCGTGTGAAGAAGTGTTCCTGCGTCAAGGACTTCCAGATCAGTTGGTCACAGATAATGGACCACAGTTCACTAGTGCTGAATTTACGAGCTTCTTAGAACTCAATGGCGCACGACACACTTTAACGCCACCTTACCATCCTAAATCGAACGGTCAAGCTGAAAACTTTGTTGGATCGCTAAAACAAGCCACGCGCTGCGCTCACAATGGGAAAGACGGAGAGCCTATCAGGACGTTTTTGATAAAGTACAGGTCTGCTCCTCACGCTTCAACTGGGAAGTCACCCTGAGCTGCTGAACAAACGTTCATTCAGAATGACGCTAGATTTGGTTTCTCAAAGAGTGTTGGTAAAAGATCCAACACGGAAACACCACTAGATTAAAGGCATTGTTGTTGGTAATGTAGGTCACGTGATCTACGAGGTAGAGTTGGAAGGACGGAAACGCCGTAGAGTCCACGCCGATCACATCAAGAGCAGGATGTCAACTTACGACTCACAAAACGGTAGTGAGCTCTCATGTAAACTTGGTTCTCTACAGGAATCAGAGATACCTTTGAACTTAGCCATGGGGATTGAACTGGGTCCTCTGGTGTCGCCTCCGGTTCAAGATGCGGATTCTCCTGAAACACCTACAGCCACCTCTCTCGAAAAGCCTACAGCCGCTCCAGCTCGAAGTTACCCGGCCAGGTTTCGTAGACCACCTGTCCGGTACCAGTCCACAGCCTTAGGAGGAAGAAATGTAGTGGATGTCGACGACTGAGGCATCAGCTGGAGGCTCTCGCTCTCGCACATCTGACCATCAGCTGTTCGACAGGAGCTGATCCAGCAGATCGTACCAGAGTAAAACGCTCCTCCCGCACGAACCCTCACGTATTGTGTCTATTTCCTAGCTGCAGCGTCACGGCTGTTACAGTGGCGACGAGATGGTAAATGCAGATTTTACCGCGTATTTGGTTTTTAGCCTGGACGGCAACCTTACGCTTTTGCTTCACCAAAGAGCGAAATTGCTGTCAAAATGTTGACTTAGAATGGTTTTAATTGTAAACTGTATTTTCTGCATACTTAGATATATAAAATACGCATCGTTTTCGCAACTTGCCCTAGTCATTATGGGCACCCATTTTTAGTCTCCACTGCGTAACGTGTCATATATGACACATATCCAAATTTGGTTGACGCTCGACGCCCCGCGGAAACCCCGCAGATTTTGTAAAAATTCGAGTATTCTTATTTCACAGCATTATTGCATTAAGAAGAAAAAAAAAAACCTTACAGAAAGCAAATCTGCAACTATAGGGTTAAAGGAGCATGGAAAGTGGGGAGAAAAATTTCTCTCTTTGACCGCCTTCAGCCGTGATCGAGCATCGACACGGCGAAGGTCGGAGCGTCGTCTGCTGCCTAGTTTCTCGCAGTTTCTTCTGGCAAACGCTTCTCCCGACAAGATCACATGGAGTCCGAACCGGTCGATCAGTCTTGTGCAGCAGTTCGGGTTATAGTGCAGGTGCTCTTTCTTTGCCAATTGCATTGCTTGCTCGCATAAGGTAAATTTAGCGACGGAGCAACACATCGCTTCAGATAGACACCGACGGATTTCAGGATGTTCGGTGGTGACTCATAATCACTCTCAAATTGCGTTGTAATGAGACCTTTTTGAGCCGAAATATATTCCTTGTATGCTCTTCCTAACATATATTCCTTGTATGCTGGACCATTTCATGAAATACGTGCGGTTTTTAGACGGCCCTTTCCATGCTCCTTTAAGGTCACGGACTAAAATTGACTTCAAGAATATGTATATATGTTCTGTATGTAATACAGAAAGCGAATGGATAGTGCATCTCAGAAATATCCGCATTCTTTAGCTGTCCAAGAGCCCATACGCCACGTCGGCAGTGGCACAAAGCACCAGAGTTGTACGTAACGCGTTACTAGTAATTGCGTTACTAGTAATCAATTACTTTTTCAGTAATTTTTTTATCGTAATCAATTAATTTTGTGCGCAAGTAATTTTCCATGTAATCTGATTACAATTTTCAGTAATCGATTACTGAGCAATCGAATGCTTTTTTAACCTTATGTCAACCATGGCAACCCTTTCCGCAAGCCAATCTGTTCTTCTGTTCCACCACGGGTTCGACTGAAGCAATGACGCAGAGGTCACTGTGACGGCTGTCTCAAGTCTACACGTGTTCCATGCATACCAGAGTAATATGATAATCCCTTACAACCGCGACCTACTGGAGCAACAGTAAAATAGGTGACTGTACTGATAAATTGTGCGGGCTGAACATAACAACAGTAACAAAACGAAGCGGATGTTTCGATGTTGTTTTAAATGTGTATATAAATGTGTAATAAACACGTGTATGTATTTTGTATGTTGCTTTAAAATGTAGTTGTGAATTTCATTTATCATGCATGTTGGTGTCTCATATTAGAATTCGCAACAAGAGCTGCATGTTTGCATTCACTGCAGCCTTGTTGGCTTTGCTATGGCTCACAATTTAAAAGTAACGGGAAAAGTAACGCGTTACATTTTTAATCGGTAACGTATTAGATTTTTGATGAAGTAATTTGTAACGGTAAAGAATTACTTTTCGCGCAGTAGTAACAGTAATTGCAATCAATTACTTTTTCCGAGTAACGTGTACAACTCTGCAAAGCACCAACATATTTGTTTGGTTACGCGAGCTGCCACCGCATGCTGCGCTCAAGCTGAACACTTGCAGATTCAAACACACGGCGAGTATCCCGCAAGAATTGGCGATTTTAATATACATCTTTGTTTAATATACCTGTTTATATACAGGGTGTCCAAGCAAAATGTGAACATATTTTTAAATATATATATATCACTTTTTCCGAGATCAAATCAATGGCATTATAGCATATGCTGAAGGGCACTCCTTAGGAGGGCATTAGCAAACTCCTAAGATAATGTCTTAATTAACTTTCAATAATTAACTTTCTAATTATAAAAGTTGTCCCAATGAGAACATCTGTTTCTTTAGGTCACCTGATATCGTAGCCGTTTTGAGAACAAAAATCCGTTCGGTAGATCGTCCACAAAAAATTCGTGAAGGAACATCGTTTCTTTCTTTATTTTGTTCATTGCGCATCTTCGGAGACGCGTATTTCCTTCATTCCCAATGTGAGAGGGTGAAGGAGCGCAGTGCCGCCTCATGCGTCGAAGATGAGCTTTAACTTGCGGAAACAAAACAAAAACAAATTTATCGGGTGACTCTATCGGAGCTGCCCCTATCTTGTGTGCCCTCTAGAGGTGATAGTGTGCTCTTTCCCCCTCTCACATTGGGGATGAAGGAAATACGCGTCTCCGAAGATGCGCAATGAACAAAATAAAGAGAAAAAAAAACGGTGTTCCTTCACAATTTTTTTGCGGACGACCTACCGAAGGGATTTTGGTTCTGAAAACGGCTACGATATCAGGTGACCGAAAGGAACATATGTCCTCATTGGGACAACTTCGTAGCTTTTATAATTAAAAAGTTAACCATTGAAAGTTAATTAAGACATTGTCTTAGGAGTTTGCTAATGCTCTCCTAAGGAGTGCCCTTCAGCATATGCTGTAATGCAATTGATTTCATCTCGGAAAAAGTGATCTATATACGTATATTTAAAAAATATGTTCACACTTTGCTTGGACACCCTGTATATATCATAGATTAAGATTACCCGTCAAAAAGAACCCGTTACGAGTTAGGTTACCGTGTGAAAAATGTAACTAAGTCAGTAACGAAGTTCTTCAGCCTGAAATGTAACTCGCACTTACTGGATTACTTAAAAAAAGAACGAGTTACTTCGAAGTTACTTCGGACACAAAATAGCATTAGGTATAGCCAGAGTTAGAGGTAACTCGTTACTGTAGCTAAGTTCCTTTTTTTGATAACTTGTAACTTAACTCAGTACTTTTGCGCCGTGGTAACTTTCAGAGGAACTCGTTCCTTTTTCAGGTAACTTTGCCAAAGTCACTCAAGTTAAGTTCCTTTCACTCGCTTTTCGCTCACGTCCACGTATTTTCTTGCTTTCTCTCCGCTTCCTTCATTTGGCATTTTTTTCATTTGGCATTTGGCATTTTATTTGGCATATGGCATTTTTTGCCATAAAACGTGATTAATGGCAGTATTTTATTCAGGAAGTAAGAACCGCTGCCATTGAAATGAAGCTGAACCATTGTGCGCCCACAGGGAGTAAAATGCAAAGTGTTCGAATAGACCTCTACCAGAGAAACGTCATCATGACATTGGTAGACAGACTGAAGCCAAAACAAATCGGAAGGAGAGGGCTGGGTTCCATGAACGGGCACTACACCGTAGTGCCCGTTGAGTTTCTTGCCCGTGAGTGCCCGTTGAGTAATCAGCTTAGGACACTTCGCTGTGTTCCCAGCGCGACATGGATGGAATTGCTGAAAACCTGCACACCACCCCTTTAAACTGCACCATGCCTATATGTACACTTTTCAGATGGCTGCACCGCAAACACAACGAAGCTGTCCCTCCCAACCTTTCCTTCTCGCTTTCTTGTTTAGCAATAAATGATACCCTGTCCACCCCACACACATAAAAAAAGAGTAAAACCTTGTAGCAAACGACGACGAAGTGGTCTCGGACCACGGTTGGATACTCGCGCCAAACCCTTCGGCCTGCGAGCCGTTGTTCTTTTCTACATAGTTAGTGTGGTGCCAGACAGCCCACTATTGCCTCTGTCTCTTCCCCAACACTGGTGACGCGGACGTTGCCGAGTGATGGCCAGCCCTCTGCAGAGCGCTGCCACAGGAGCATTAAACGAAGCCACCACAGCTGAAACCGCCGACTGCCACATCACCGTCCGCCTGCCTCCCTTCTGGCCGCAGAACCCCACTGTCTGCTTCCTGCAAGTTGAGTGCCAGTTTTCACTGGCAGGCGTAACCACCCAGCTGACGAAGTTCCGTCACGTTGTGTGCGTGCTTCCGCCAGACATCAGCGCTCAGGTTGCTGACGTTCTTGCCACTCCGCCAGCTGTTGCTCCGTACGACACTTTGAAGGCGGCCATACTCGACCGAAGGATTGCGTCCGAGCTCAAAAGCATACATCAACTCATAGCCGTAGAACATCTGGGCGACCGCGGACCAAGTCAGCTTCTGCGCGACATGCAATCACTACTCGGTGAGCGCTAGCCGACGTTCAACCAGGTTCTCTTAAAGGAGCTTCTCCTCCAGCGCCTTCCCGCGTACGTCCAGATGATTGTGGCCACTGCCTCCGACTTGCAGCTTCCCCAATTGGCGGAGCACGCTAACAATACAATGGAGGTGTCCGCACCGCACATCGCCGCCGTTTCCAACGCAGCACCCAGCACCGCCGAAGCTTCCTCGCGCACCACCCCAGGTTCCACCTCACACCCGGGTGCTGGACCGCCACAGTTCGCCAGCGCGCTCGATCCGGTTGCGCAGCTTCGGGAGGACTTCAACCGCCTATGTGGCATAGTGGCCTCGGCGATTCCCCCGCCCCCATTCGGCCGCGTCGTCGATTCCGGTCTGCCAGGCGTCGGGGCTCTCCACGACTCGATTCCCCCGACCAAGAAGCTCGCCCTTGCCACTACCATCGCCGTTTCGGCTTCAACGCCCGAAGATGTAGGAGCTTCTGCCCCTGGCAGGGAAACTTTTCCGGAACCGCTGATGGCTGCGGCCGTATCTGACGCCTCCAGCAGCCGTCTCTATTTCGTCACCGACCACACGTCGGGGGCAAGGATTCGCGTCGATACCGGCGCCGAAATCACTGTGCTGCCCGCAAACGCTCTTGACCGGCGACGCACGCCCATGTTCCACCTCACTGCCGTGAACGACACTGCCATCTCGGTCTACCGCCAGGTGTCCCTTACGCTGAACCTTGGGCTGCGCCGAAATTTCCCATGGCTCTTCCTCGTAGCGGCTGTCGAGATGACGATCATGGGGGGCGGACTTCATTCAGCACATTCAGCACGGTCGACGTAGCGCGCAAGCGCCTCGTAGACTCGTCCACGAGCCTCTCCATCCGAGCCTTCTCTGCTAGTGATGTTCGATCTCCGACGCTCATGACCACTTCTGCCTTGCTGTCACCGTACGCTGCCATCCTGCGTGAATTTCCCACCCTTATGCAAGCTCCTGATTGGTCGAAGCCTGCCAGTCACGGCGTGGTCCAGTACATCAAGACCTCCCCCCCCCCCTCGTTTTCGTGCGGCCTCGTCGCCTCGCCCAGGAGAAGTTGAAGATTGCGCGCGCGGAGTTTGACCATATGCTCGCTATCAGTGTGGCCTGGCCTTCCTCAAGTGACTGGTCATCGCCGTTGCACATGGTCCCAAAGAAGACCAGTGACCGGCGCCTTCCCACTTATCACCGTTTCCACTACCTCGCCTTCAGGAATTCACGGTTAACTTGCACGCCACTACCCTCTACAGCAAGATTGACCAAATGAAGGCCTACCATCAGATCCCGGTCGCAGCCGAGGACGTCAAGAAAGCCGAATCTCTACCCCCTTTGGTCTGTTTAAGTTCCCGCGCATGCCTTTCGGCTTTCGCAATGCGGCTCAAACATTCCAATGGTTCATTGACTGCGTGGTTCGCGGACTACCCTTCGTCTTTCCCTACGTCGACGATCTCTTGGTGGCAAGCTCGACGCCAGAAAAACTACGAACTGCAACTTCGGCTGCTCTTCCAACGACTGGTTGCCCATGAAATTGTGGTCAACGTACAGAAATGCGAGTTCAGCGCCTCAACTACCGAATTTCTCGGCCACAAGGTGACACCCGAAGGCATTGCTCCCCTCAAGAGCAAGGTTGAGACGATCACCAACTTTCCTCGCCCTCATTCACTTGCCCCAGTTACGCCGTTCCCTCATCCTCGTCAGTTTTTACGGGCGTTTCGTACCCCACTGCGCCGAGACTGTGCGCTCTCTGGACACCCTCCTCGCCAGGCAAATATCACCTTCGTCCGTACTTCAGTGGAGTCGAGACGCGGATGCTGCGTTCACTAAGATCAAGACCGACCTCTCCCGCTGCGCCATGCTTTTCCATCCGAAGCTTGACGCCCCCACCTCCCTGATGATCGACGCGTCAGGAATTGCTGCCGGTGCAGTACTTCAGCAGAAGATCAATGAGTTTTGGAAGCCAGTCGCTTTCTTCTTCAAAGCCTTCAACCCCGCGGAGCAGCAGTTCAGTACCTTCGGCCGCGAAGGTACTGTAGCTACCTACCTTGCTGCTAGTTGCCTACCTTGCAGAGCGCCATTTCTCGCGGGTCGGCAATTCACCATCCTAACGGACCACAAGCCGCTTACGCACGCGTTCCGTCGGCGAGCACCCGATACTCGCCACGGGAAATTCGGCACTTGGCCTATCTCGCAGACTTTCGCACGAACATTCAGCACGTCCCCGACGCCTCAAACTCTCCTGCAGACTCCCTCAGCCGGATTGCGAGCGTCTCTCCCGTCGTGCAGCCGCTTACTCCCGAGGCAATCGCTGGTGCCCACGCCACTGACGACGAACTTCCGCAGCTTCGTCGGCGTGGCACATCCTCGCTCAGGTTCACCGACCTCCCCACACCCGGCTCTCGCTTGACCATTTGTTCCGACATCACTCGAGCTCAGCCAAAGCCTTTCTTCCCCGCGCCCTACCGCTGCGCGTTCTTTGCTGCGGTCCACGACATGGCCCACCCCGCTCTTTGTGCCACCCAGAGCATGGTGACAGCTCGCTTCGTTTGGCCCACCGTTAACGCCGATTTCACAGCCTGGTCCCGTTCGTGCATCCCGTGCCAGCGATCCAAGGTGCACAGGCATACAATATCACCGCATCAGCAATTTAGCCTCCCGGACAGCCGTTTCAATGTTGTGCACATCGACATCGTCGGCCCCCTTCCACCGTCGTCTGGTTTCCGCTACCTGTCCACAGCAGTGGACTGATACACCTGATGGCCGGAAGCTTGTCCGATGCCCGACATGTCTGCCGAAACCGTCGCAGCCACGTTCCTAGCCACATGGGTTGCCCGTTTTGGAGTACCCTCCCATGTAACCACCGTTAGAGGTCGTCAATATGAGAGCGCTTTATTCTCCGCTTTCGCAAGGCTCCTTGGCACCTCCCGCATACACGCGACATCCTACAACCTGGCATCTAATGGTGTCGTGGAGCGTTTTCACCGTCACCTGAAGTTAGTTTGGGGTCAGACAGCCCACAGTAAACCACTACTGTTGATCCCTCCGACTGCCTCTGTCTCTTACCCAACAAATTAATTATAATGCGTTTCACTGCGGTCAGTCATATAAAACACTTCATATATGGTTTAACAGTCATGCTCGTCTGATCCATCAGGGCCATCAGATGCAGGCCTATGATCGGCGACACAACATCATGGTGAGGAAAGCTGTCATGACACATGCATGAGAAGCATGAGGTTGGTGAGTGCCATCAGAACATCATACGTCATACCCTTTTAAGCCTCATCGGTGAGTGCACTCACCGTAGGCCTCATGCCTTGAGCGCCGTCAGTAGGCTTCGCGTTCCTGAAGGCCTCACGGGTGAGTGCCTTCATAACTTGCGCACGTCTCACATACCTCATTTGAGCTCATTTCTGAATGCACTCATACCGACCTCACACCCCTGAGACCTCACCGTTGACTTCACTCACACACACACTCCTGGCGCCCCTCAAACCTTATGAGTGCACTCACAGCAGGTTTCATGAGGGGCAAAACCTCATGAGTGCACTCACAGGAGACCTTATGGGGTAAAATCTCGTGAGTGCACTCCCGGATGGCCTCGTCGCGGGCTTGTTCTCACTCACCCTAACCTCAAATGAGTGAGGTGAGGCTGAAGGGCACTCATGAGGGCCCTCATGAGTGAGTTCGCCCAGCTATGTCCTGGACAGGTCGTGGTTGCATATGACAGCAAACGTCAAGGCACGCGTGATCTTAATCCTGCGGCGCCCGTGATCGGCGGCCAAACCGTTTGTCAACAATGGGGTTATTGTTTCTGTGCGACGTTTTGGATGTCTTCCGACCACGATAATTATTTTTATCGATAATCTCGCAGTAAATCGCGCAGTTTTGCACATAAGGCCTCGCGCTGTTGACGACTTCCAAATATGTGATGACGACCGCGCGTTAAGACTCACTGAGCCGATCCAATGTACTTAAACTAAGGATACGTGGGCTAGCATGTTGCGAAAGAAGCACGGTATAGTTTATTCTGGTGAAATACCTTCACCTCTTGGCTTTATGGCGACGGAAATATGTCGGTAAGCGGCAAAACGACATGTAAACAAAGTCACACGACCTCAACATGACGTTTTCTATTACGTCCGACCCAAAATAACAACTTTATTTTGAGGAGGAAGAGTGGGGAGGTTCATCGCCAGAGGCGATACTCTACCCCATTGCTGGTGGGGATGTGGGGAATAAAATAATGAGCCCCTTCACAATAACGATCGAAGTCCGATGGTGTCCAGAAATGTCAAAAGAGCTTTGAGCGCAGATCGTTGCTGGGCTGGATTGGGCCAGTGACCAAGCAATCTCGATAGGGAGAAGGGGCGAGAGTCCAGCTAACTAAGAGACTCGGAGAGTGCGATTCGGGAAGGTTGGTAGTGGGGGACCCAGGCGACCCAGGACAAGATGGCGGTTAGGCAAAGAGCACCCGCTTGAGGGTAGTTAAGACGATGACGGATATATGTCACCCCTGTGCTTAAGGAGAAACTCCGCACAAAAACCGTGTTGAGGTAACAGTGCGACAGCAATCCGTGCCGTATAATATATCACTGAATACAATTTCCCATACCCAAGTGGCCCAGCTAGTGGAAAATGAATATTTCCTTGAAATGAGTAGGCGTTCCTCAACGGAAAAGCAGTCCAGCAACATTGGGCTTCACCTCACCGGTATTCCTCGGGATTGGTATTCCTTGTGTACGGCTTTCTGTAGGTTTGTTTTTGCCCCTGGCGACTATTTCAGGACTTAATCGAGGAAGCAAATGACTGGCCATCCACGTGGCACGAATAAACTACAAAGCGCGTGCCCGAAAAAGAGCCGGTGGCCCCCTCGAGACTACTGGTGATGTCACGCACGGTACAGGAGGTAGGAAAAGGAACCTTCAGAAGTTTCGGTTTCGTGTTGAGCTTCCCAGCTCCTCTGGCAACTAAAGAGTCACCGACTGCCAAACCAACCTTATTTCTCATTTCGGAAGAATGTATCGAACTTATTTACAAGGTCATTATAATAGCTCCAGACTGTCCTGGAGTCTCAATTTAAAGTGTCTGCCGGCTTATGAACAATTCTAATCCAGTCGATTGCTGGCATTCTCCGTGTGAGCGCGAGATACATTTATGCCATCGACTATAGATCTCAACAACGCAGTGTCAAAACGCTCTTGGTATACATCATTGTGCAGGCGCAGTAAGTTATCGTTCAGTTTCTAACGCGACACAAGCCAGGACGAACGAACGCTTTCAATAGCCGCGTAGGTCAGTGGATGTCAATTCCAGTCAAGTTAATTTGTAATAGTCGTGCAGTGAAATCATAGTATATAGTGAATCATCACTGTTTTAGCACTTCTACGTATGTGTG
The DNA here is from genome assembly GCF_037126465.1 of Ornithodoros turicata. Lineage (NCBI taxonomy): Eukaryota > Metazoa > Arthropoda > Arachnida > Ixodida > Argasidae > Ornithodoros > Ornithodoros turicata. The sequence continues at coordinate 23,047,441 of NC_088202.1, forward strand.
CGGCGTGGGATGCTTGATAAAAGCAGTCCCAGACATGGACTGCAGCAAGACCTGGCCCTTTAAACTTGAAGGGAGGGGAGTGTAAGGACGTGTTCATTTACAAATTCCAGAGACAGCGACGCCATGTACAATGTGACGTACACCAAACATGCGAAAGTGAATACGTCCGACTGGACCTGTTGGTAAAACATGACTACTATAGAAGCGTTTAAGGTAAACAAGCACAGACACAACGCACAGAAAGTGGACTAGCAGCAAACGGTTTATTGGAACGGACGAGAATGTTACTTCTGCAACTGGAATCGTTCAAAAAGATGCGGAAGCTTGCAACATCTTTTTTTTCTTCCTTCACCTAGGCGTGCCAAGTTGAAAGCAGTGACAGTAAAGATCAACGTAACTCGGAACAGACACAAGAAGAACTAGAAGAAGAAATGTCTCACTACTGGGACTACAGTATTGACCTGCCCGCACACTTCTTGGTTAGCTTCGCCGTTCCCCCTGGTGAGTTAGCTACGACACAGCTCCAACGTTGTTTGTTCAAATTTCTGTTCTGTGCCTTTCTGGTAGCCGTTGCTCTAGAAAGGGCCAAAAATCAGGATCTAACGGGCTACCCGATTCGTTAACCTCGGGAGCTACCCTCGGAAAGTGTGATGGCGGGTGCAAGTACTTGAAGGGCTCATCGAAGCTGATGAGCGCGTGTGTCCGCACGTGACGTAGATAAAGCCTACATTTTAATGTGATGGTACTAAGACTTTTCAGAAATGAAAATTCACTATGACCTCTATCGTGCTTACAACCAAGACGCTATTTACAACGTGGCTGCAATGCGTCAGTGAAATCATTATTAACTATATTGTTACCGGCACGTACTCCTTTCGCGAAGGTGTCGTGTAGGCTACTGTAAAGGAGCCCTAATGGAAAGGAGCTCAAACGTGTCCGTGTGTCAGGGGCATAAGTGAAAACGATTCACTAAGACTAGCTTATGTTATATTTGGATCCCTTATCGTGAATACGCTCGGACAATGATAAACCTGGATAAGCCAATCGCCTTACCCCTGGAAGTTGATGAGATTACTTTGTTTATCTTTGATTTGTCAGCTTCATTTATCGTTTTCCTAGAGTCCCTATGGCCTGGGCCATTCCAGGCGAAACCACCCAGGTGTAGCTCGACGATAACTCAGTCGGTAACGTGCTGGCTTGCTGAACTCATGATCGCGGGTTCAATCCCGGCCGAGGGCGGTAGCAGTGTGGTGGAGGTGAACATTGCTTCCATCACCGTGTGTCGGAGATTTCCGGTGCACGTCAAAAGAACCCCCAGGTGGTCCAAATTATCCGCAGTCCTACCCTGCGGCACGTGCAACATGTCGCCACACTGCGCAGACAAACCTTACGTGTAACGGCACAGTACCATTATTTAGATTTCGCCGAAAAAAAAATGTGTGCATTCCTTTAGGGGTGTATATGTAGGATATAAACTTATTTCTCAAGCTTTTGTTTTCTTCGACATTCGGGGCGCCACAAACTTGGCACAAGCATGAAAAAGTGCTGTCCACTCCACGCGTTTTTTTTAACACATACAGACGACATTTCTGAGCTTTCTTTGCCTGATGATAAGGCCGGCCCGAACGGTGTGTATTTCTTGGGTGAAGGTTGCGTTTTTACGCACAGCGAAAAATTTCGTACGTCGCAGCAGCTTGTAGCGCGTAATTCGGTGCGTCAATGCAGATTTTATAATTCACGCCGCGGAGTGGTGGAGAGGTGGTGGTGCTTGTGAACGGGCTCTCCGTTGTCGGCCTCACAGAGGAGGGCAATGTCATGACTGACGCCCTGGGGAAGTGCGCGTCCTGGGCCGACTTCTACGGGAACTCTGTCGACATATGTCTGAAAGCGTCTGAGGAAAACCCAGGAAAAACCCTAGACAGCACAGCCGGCACGCCGCAGTCAGTTCACGGCCGTCCATGCAACCAATCAGAGTGCAGAAAGACATTTTTTCCACCGGTGTACCGTGCTAGAAGAAGAAGCGACCTACAGCCTTTTTAGCAATGTCTGCACAACCAAAAAGCTGTAGAAGACGCGGGAGAACACGGAAGTAATTTCTGACGTGGTGATCTTGTGGGATATGCAGCGTTCTGACAACAAGAATGTAAAGTTCAAAGTCATGCTGTGGGAAGAGGTAGCGGCAGGGGTGGATTGTTTCGGTTACCGAGTATTCACAAGAGCGACATTCGTACTCCAGCGGAAAATGGGGAAAATGCCACGTGAGCGCGAGCACGCAACGTAGTGTCTTGACGTACACTAATAACCGTGGGGAACTTCCTGCGACACAGCCGCAGGATATTCCGCAGCAGACGACAGGAAACGACGCTGACGGTATCGTCTGCTAAGCGTGTCTGCTGCGTGCGATATTTTGCACCGTGTGGATGCTCAACATAACACGGGACGGAACTTCGGCTCCGTGGGCAGTGTTTTCGTCTTTTCTTCCACTAGAATCTTCCGCGAGAATGTCTCTCGTGTGAATACACGGCAAGTGGAGGAAGCACATACGTCAAATCCGTTGTGTGCGCAGCTGCGGGATCTGCGCTTCATGCGGTTTGACACGGGTATTTCGGCACGCTGCGTGGCCTGACAGCATTTTGAGCAGCGCGTTCTTCGCTGAAATACGCACCATGCGAGCTGGCCTTTAGAGGGGAAGGGTGGATCTTGCCTCCCGAGGGGATGTAAAACTAGAACAAATCTGGCGACGCGGCGAGAGCTCAGACATAGCGCGTTCTGACCCAAGTTTCGGATTAATTTTCAGCCAGTTATCATTCTCGGTGGAGCCCGAGAATATTTATGCTCATTAAGTACTGTATAGATATTAGCTTCGAGTAAAAATATCGAGCTGATCTGGATTCATTGTTTAACTAAATGTTTAACTAAAAGTTCTACCGCGACTGCTCACAGCCGCTGCTTCGTAACAGCCTCATCGTCGTTTCTGATTCCTTCACTGATTAGTCATGACCAGAGAGCGGATAAATATGCATTAAAAACTCCCGAACTGTGACCTGAAAATATGTATGACCTGAAGTAAAAATCATCAGTGTAACACTGTTTTTCACTGTTCTTGGTACGAAAGCAATGCCCCAGATGCGTATTTAAAAAAATAAGTATTTTATTAGGAATAACACGGTAAAATAAGGCCGTCTTCTTTCTGCAGCACATAACAAAGAATACTTGTGCCACAGATATAAATCATGCAGCTCAAGACTTTGCGTTCTAGATTGATAACATAGCGTACATACAGGCTAGCTGGTGGACGCCAAACAAGCCTGAGCATGGGCAATACGAAAAACACGAACGTACGCGTATGCTCGTGTTTTTCTTGTTCCTCATGGTCATGCTTGTTTCGTCATGGCTTTGCGTTCGGCACTGCATCATGTCGATTAAAATGCGAACGCCGCCAGTCTTCGTAACGGTGATGTGACGAAGGTGAAGTATGGCCCATCGGCCATGGACGCTGAGGATGGAACATCCAGGGTACAGGCTGAACACGTCACCTCACCTCACCTCACCTAAACATGGAAAATATTCGATTCCGGCAAGAAGTTCAAACCATTCATGAAACCATTCATGAAACCATTCATGAAAGAACAAGAGGTAAGCTCTCGCACCTCCAAATACGGGGAAATATGCACTTTTCGTGCACTCTCATGTGAAATGTGCCACAATGTTGAAGACATGCATTTGCATGCACCACAGAACCCTTCTGAAAACCAAAACAAAAACCCAGACCAGGAGCAAAAGTGTTTCCTCGTCGTCCACATACGAAATCATACCAAACACACACACACACACACACACACACAAAATCATGCATTTGTATGAAAATCCGAGCTCTAGTCATGACACTGTTACGATGCACACCACTCACTAGTCCTTTGTTTACTGAGCGATGCCCGAGAAATGTTCTACTTCTGTGATGACGCTGCGTCGCAATTAAAAAAAAAAGAAATAAACAGAAAATATAACTGCTAGAATTTGCCGTCACAAGTATGACTTCGGCACAAATCCTACTAGCACTTTTTTGCCACACCTGGGGGTAGAGGGCAGTCCGACGGCGTTGGCAGCTATAGGTCTAGCTTCCACCGCCCCTATTGAGTGCAGATATTCTGACAGATGCAGAGCTGTTCCTCTGGGTGAAAGAAACCTTCAAGACAATGCATGCGTTGTGACTCACCGCGGAGGTTGGCAAAGAAATTACTGAACGTGAAGCGTAATCAGGCATGCTCCATCCAGGGCACAAGGAGGTGCTACTGCTTTAAGCCTATATCTTCTGTTCAGTATATGCAGCGAAAACACGTCTATTTCCAGTGAAAGAGAAACGGTGCGCGTACAGCGTTTTTTTTTTTTTTTTACTTTCTGTTGTGGGAGAAGGCGCTCAATATCATAATAAACGGTTTCCGAAGGCTGCGGGCGGTGGTGCTGGTGGTGCTAATGAAAGGGGCTGTTACGTTGCGTTACAGTGGAATAAAAATAATGATAATCGTACATCACAGGGCGGGATGGAAATGCGCTGACGACATTTTTTCCCGTTGCAGAAAAAATACGCAAGCAGAGTTTTAATATGTTATAGGAGAGGGACTGCTCTTGAAATGGTGTGATTTTTTTTTTTTTTTTCGTTTTCCAGACGACTTTAGGTATGGCAAAACGATCATAAGTGACGACAAAGCTCTTACAAAGCAGGGACTGCAACTACTCGGTGGAAATAAACGGAAGAGTAGAAGGTGATTTTTTGTTTTCAAATGATGATAATGGTACCATGCAGACGGGATCTGGTTGCGCTGACTAATCTTTTTTGTCGCGTAAGAACAAATACACCTGTCCCTTTTCACCCGAGAGGGCCACAAAGGTATCCCTTTTTTAACTTCCTAGACAATCTTAACTAACGAACGGGCGGCAGCGGAGTATGGTGACGAACTTTTCTTTTCGCGATTACGCAAAAAATAACAAAAAGAAACGCCTATCGATTTTAAATATGTTATAGGAGAGGATATGTTTACAAACGGCACGACTTCTTTCACTTCAGAGACGACCTCAGGTATGTGAAAATACAATACGAAAATTGTCATCTTTTACGAGTGGTCCATCTTTTCGAACGCTTTGTTAAACAATTAATAGAGATCGGTTTGATATTTTTCGTGAAGCCAATCGCCATATAGCTTATGAGCATAAGTACTCTGGGTCCCCTGCGCGAATGCTTACTTTCCGAAAAGCAATCGTGAACTTGACCCAAAACGTGCTCCGTGCTTGTGCTCTCACCACGTCACCAGATTTGTTTTCGTTTTATATGCCCTTCGGGAAGCTAGATCCGCCCATCCCTTCTGACACCAAGCAAAGAAGACGCAGAAATGACGTATGTATGTGTCAGAAGGACACGTGGAACAGACAACATTTTCCCCCCTCCATGTTCAAGCAAACAAAATCCTGAGAAAAAAGTATATTTCCTACATACACACACACACCCGGGAATGCACGCAATTTTCCTTTTTTGTTCAGAGAAATCTAAGAGGGTAGAGCTCCACCTCTGGCTGGTTTCGGCTGGTAGGTCCCATTTACTAAAACTCCCTAGTGGGTTTTTGTCGTATTGATGACGTATGCTACGCGATCTTTGTGTACCATATAGGTAGAGAAAGCAAGATCGAAGCGTCTCTTGTGACTGTTCGTTATGTTCCGTCACCCTCGTGCGTGAACCAGGCAGACAATCACGCAATAACAGACGGTTTCAGTGCATCGTACGCTGTCGCCTTTGCGTACGCAAGGGATATCGTGGAGGTTCTGCGCAATGCACGAAGCTCTCTTTATGTTTTGCGCATACGCAGAACCTCCAACGCTCTCTCTCATGTACGCAAAGGCGATAGCGTACGATGTACTAAAACTCTGTAATCACAGCATAACGCAAGTGAGAGCCGGATGGCAGACCGAACGAGCGCATTTGCTGTGGCACTCTGCGCAATAAATGCGTGCATATAAACCGAAACCATTTAATTCCTTGAGAAAATCACTAACTGACGCCGTGATTTCTTTTTTCTGGGATATCTTTCGGCTGAAGATCTATCGCTACAGCGCAGGTGGTGAAGGCGTCAAAAGCAAAATTTAAAAGTTAGGGTTTTGATTGAATCAATGGATTAATTGGGTTGAATTAATGGCAAATGCGCCACTCACTAGTCAGCTCTCGGCCGATGTTTCAAAATTTTATACCATAAATAAAGTTCTTCCGCAGCGTCAGCCGCTTCCGAAATTTTCAGCTGGGAGATATTCGTGAAACACAGTTACATAACTGCATGAAATACTCCAAACGCAGCATGGAACCGACCAATTGTGGCGTCTATCTTTTTCTTTCTTTTTTTTTTTTTTGCCCATTTAACGGGACAAACGAATACTTTTCAGGGTTCCTGGCTTGGCGTCGTCAGTTGAGCGATGGCGAAAGCTCATTTTACATTAACGCATTGGTAAAAGTTTTTGACGATAACAAAGATAAAGACGTCGACATCAAGAAGTTGCTTACCAAGGTTGCATCAGAGGTAGCCGCGAAAGCAATGACGCCAAGTGGGCAAGACAGTGCCGTGAAGCAGATGCCCTGCTTCGTGTCCGCTCTCACTAAGAGCCTGCATCTCTGTGACAAGAAATGACTCCTGACCAGAAATACGACGGCCAATTTTAATTCCGCTTGTTCCGCGATCCATTGTTCGCTCAGCAACAATGTTACTGCAATAAACCAGTGTATTCCATTGTCCGTTGTCATAAATAGCAGTATATATTCGGAGCACCTTTCTTCTGTATTTCCGGGAGTTCCAAGCCTTAATCCCGCTGGAATTCAGAGCCCCACAAGTCCAATACCCAGCCACAGCCCATGTTAACACAAACGCAATAGTCCAGCAACTCGAGTGCAACGAGTCTTTATTCCGGAGGTGAGTGCTGTTTCAGCAGGCCCAGCTATTTCGGAATTCTGCGAGTGTGTACCTCGCGCTTCGCTGCACTACAAAGCAAGATGACGGAACTGCGACTCTGCGGAACAGCTGACAGCAATGTATCACGCACATCGCTTGTGGAAGCTTCATTAAAACCGTCTTCCCCGTCTACAGTTCCGTACAGAGGAACATAACCTAATACAGGAAGGGATTTGCCTCAGGACGAGAGCGGCCGATATTTCGAACACAGACTGTAAAGTGTAAAATTTAAAGGGTTATTGGTATGACGTACTAAATGTTTAAAGAACCTTTAACAGATCATACCTACCCCTTTAGATACCATGCCAATGAAGAGGACGTGGTGTCCAGAAGAAGAACAGTCTGTGTTCGATATATGGGCGGCTCTCGTCCTGAGGCAATTCCCTTCATACTTCCCTACCGGTTCGCTGGATTTTCTGCCCGCCTACTATAACCTACTACAGAACGCATGCTACTGAAAGCGTAGTGCTAACTACGGGTATATTAGTGGACTTAACTAAAGCATTCGATTGAATCAATACTGACCTAATTCTTCAGAAACTATATAAACATGGGATACGGATTCACCAGAGGCTACTTATCAGATATAAGTATGTCCCCATCTCACAGACCCACTCAAAAATTAGCAACATTCAACAGAGAGTGTCTCAGAGTTCCGTACTGGGTCCTTTCCACTTTCTAGTTTTCATAAATGATCTTCCACGACACCTCACATTAAAAATAGTTCTGTATGCAAACGAAACCACGTTATTCGTCGAATCTGTCAATATGGTATACAATAAAACAAATAGTTCTATGCTCGTGTTATCATATCGGCTAGTCATGAATTAACTAATCGCTAACTGCAGTAGGACAACGTTTATTTTATATCATCCAAAGAATAAATGCCCACCTACCCAAGTAGCACAGCCGACTGGGGTTGTGGCGAACCGTTGACAACGACAAGGATGGACACGCTCGTGGAGCACCCGCTCCTCAGTTCTGCCGGCGCCGCCCTAGCGTGACGGCACGACCATCGGCCCGCTGGGACATTCCATCATTGCCGGTCGGGACTCGTGTCGAGGAAGACCATCGTCCTCTACATTTGGTGACCCGAACAAAGAACACCACGTTCGATGTAATTCAGCCCTTTTACCGTTCCAAATTTGGCAACCTTCGTCAAGTCCAGCATCGATGGTACTCTGCTGCGCAGCCTGGAAGCCCCTCTGCCTTTACCTGTCCGACCGCTACAACGGATCTGATACGGCAGCCGATCGGGCCTGATGCTCACCGGCCCACGGGTCTCACCGGCCCAGATGCACTGCGACTTGACTCCTTCGAACCGGCCTGGCCTCGACCTGATGACGTTTCCAACGGCTTCCTCTACTCGGCGAGACCACCGCAGTGCTAATGACGCTACATTGCGAAGCCCATCGTTCCGACACACATGCGCTTCACAGCTACATCCACCTTCACTCCTGCCCGATGTTCACCGCACCCCCGCGCTCTTTCACTGTCGGCCGCGACACTCAAGGCTCGCGCTCACCTGCCGGTCGTGCAGTCGCGGCACCTACGCCACGGCACGTTTCAGCCGGCGTCTCGGCGTCTCACCACAGCTCGCACAGCCTCACTCCTGCACTCACCTCTCCTGGGACACTCAGAGATACGGCTCCCGTGCCGGTCGCGGCACCCCAGGACCGCGATTTCGTCAGCGCCTCACACTCTCTTCTCCGCTCTTATCGGGCTAACGGATCGTCGTTCCTGTTGCTTGCCAGCTGTGATGCTTCGCCAACGTGTGCCGTGCCATGAACTTCCTCCGCCGTGCATGTTCATCCACGGCCAGTTTCGCTCAGTTTCTCATTTGCATGCGCTCATTAATAAAATATACATCCTGACTTTTTCACTTTACTTGGCCGGGCTTTGATACCTGTGACGTAGCAATGGTCACTCTGAGATAGTGTCAAACCAGTAAAAAATAGCTTCGACTTTTAGTGATTTTTTTTTGAGTAAGTAACTGCTTTCGGTTTACAAATTTCTTGCGCGGAACAGTGCAGGAATGCGCTGTTTCGCTCAACTATCCTGCGCTCAAATTCGTGTTCATGCGCTTGCATTGGTGGCGGAGGAGCCGCAAGGTAAGGAAGAGCTGCGAGCGAGGGTTTGATATGGCTTCTGGTTTCTACTAAACTCGTAAACAGGATTGCGGTCGTGTCGTTGGATGAGGCAAACGGTACGCCTTTATCGCCATAATGAGGAGCACTTGCCAATGGCGATAAAGCAATTTGTGGTTTTATAAAAAAAAATCCCTACCTATCCATCCTTCTGGAGATATTACACTGTAATGTAAAGATCACGGATTGCGCATTTCGCTATAAAAGATATCATCCAATGGCAATGCTACCCACTAGAGCACTAGAAAAACAAGTTTCAGAGTACCGGCAGCCTTTTCACTCGCCGCCGCGATGGTTTGACCGCATCTACCCATGTGACCGTAATCCACCATATCCCTTCCATTCATTTATTCATTTGGTTATCCCTTGTACATGTAATGAGGCCATAGATCACTGGCCCTGTTGATATTGCAGTCTGACGTCTGCGTTTGTAAATCAAATTATTGTATAACTGATATTATATTGTCCCTACCTAGGAAAATGTTTTTGGTTTCGTAGTTGTCTATGTCCGTATACCTGCACGCAGAGTACTTTACGTACCGTCCAGGATCATTCGCACAGGTAATCTCACTCGAGTTTCCATAAAATTTCATTTGTCGCAGAGCGTCAGCACCAGGGGCCCAATTGGCGTGGAAGGGAAATGGCGGCGTTGCCAGGTTACGTGAGGCGAAGCCAAGTCAAGAAGTGGTTGGCGGTACTCGGAAACTTGTTTTTCTAGTGCTCTGCTACCCACGTTACTTCCCCCGTGCTAGTTTCGCTAGGAGTCGACTCTCGAGAACCTCTATGTTCCTCGTCTTTTAGACTCGGAGACCACTGTCTAACGAGAACAGCGCTAAAATCTCAGGGCAGTGTTCCACAAGTATGAGACCGCAATGCATAGTGTAGAGATACAACATACTACGGAGAAAGCGAGAAGAAGGAGGTTGAGTTACAGGCAATGACACCACAAGAAGTTTATAGAGCCGCGGAAGAGGAGCTTCCGAACGGGATCAAGCCTCCTGAGTAAACACATGCAAGGTAACACAGAAGAACCTCAAGGAACCAGTGACAATTCTGTAGAAGAAATTATCTACTGCAACAGTCAAGTCCTCCCAGGGTACCACGGTTAAAAAAAAAGAACAAGTCGGACGGGAGCTACGTACGAGTACGTAGTACGGCTTTGTATTTGTGGAAAACACAAGCGCTTCAGATCTTGCGACAACAGAATAAATAATAGAAATTCGAATCAATCGAGATTGTTAAAGGAAGACTTCCCAGCCAAATGGATTTCAAGCTTGCTGTATTCCCACAATCATTTACACGAACAGAACACAGTTGTGAAATATGAAACTTGAAAACGAAGGGGGAATCATGAAAGTGACTTGAAATATGGAAAAGCTTGGCTTCGACCACCGAGCGCCGATGGAAGTACTGCTTGCGACATACTTGTTTGATATCTCCAGCCCCCGTAAAAGCGGGTTACCGAACCAAGTTGCTGTGCTACCATCGCCTTCGCTTCACTTCCGTTCTTCTGGTGGCGGCGGGCACGGTGTAAGATAAAGATAAGAGGTGATGACACCCACGCCAGCGGAGCGTCCAGATAATGTTCGCTTTCCAGGCCCCCTGGCCTGATCGCCATCTCTCGGCGCGCAGTAGAACTGACAGGACCGCCAAAGGTTACCTATGCCTTTCCCGGCGTTGCAAGCGAATGTCTTGTGCTCTTGGCTTCGGCAGCTATGCGCACCGTGCAGCTATGCAGCTGCGCGCATGTGCGGCAGCTTGTGCGCCGTCAGATGGCGATCAGGCGAGGGGGCCTGGAAAGCGAACATTATCTGGACGCCGCCTTCGCATGGCGAGACAAGAGAGTGTCATCACCTCTTATCTTTATCTTACACCGTGGCGGCGGGGCTGCGCAGCGCCACCAGACGGGAGAGATGGCGATCCGATTACCGCGCGTCGTCTGCTAGCTCCAAATGCGTCGACGGGGCAGCGCTTTCCTCGGAATGCGGAGTGGGATGGGGATTTCTGTTTTCTGTTGTTCCTTTTTACTGTTTTTGAAACTTAAGTACACCGAGATTAGGCCACGTTTGAGCAGTTCCTGCGGTCGTCAGGACTCTTTGTGAAAGGTGTCACAGTAATGCAAGGGACCACGGCTGCTCCGTGAAACTGGCACAAGAGAGTGATTACCTCATTTTATTTACTGGTGTTATGTGAAGCAAGCAAGCCTCGCTTGCTGGCTAGGATACAAAAAATATACAAAATGAAGGAAAGAAACGCTCTGGAACACAGGACCTCAGTAACGCGTTGGTGCCCCTCCGCTCTCAATGACTGTGTTCATTCGCCTGGGCAGGGAAGCGTAGAGGTTGTCCATCAGCGTTGAGTCACGCTGCAGGGACTCCCACTCTCTTTCCACGGCTTCCCACAACTCCTGCGAGCTTCGCATGACTTTCCGTCTTGCAGCCATACGGTACTTCATGATGCCCCAGATGTTCTCAATTATATTGAGATCGGGACTGTGAGGGGGCCAGTTAAGCTGAATCCCACACTCCTCCTGTTGTCGCTGGGCCATGTAAGTCTACTTTCACTGTTGCTGTAAACAGTTGTAAATAAACGTTGTTGTCGAGTGTCGTTGAAGTACGTCTCCGGCCAAGTTTTCGGACAAAACCATCGCCATGTATCGGCAACCGTCCAGCAGTGGGAAGCAGAGGAGAAGAACCGAGGTGTAGAAACCTCCTTTACTGGCGCAGTCGATAGAGTCCCCTGCGTGGACAAGAGCAGCAGCAACCGCATTCATGCAACAAGGCAAGGCACGGGTAACAGCAACCAAGATACCAAGGCGGCCAGGGAACGACGGACCGTGAAAACCAAGTCGGAAGAAACCGCGACGGACAGCGGAGCAAAGGCGTAGCTGCAACGGACCGCAGTAAGTCCTACCGACGACGTTAACGCGGCACCATTTCGATATACCGCGACGGACAGCGGAATCGGAAGATCTGCGACGGACAGCAGCGAGACGTTACCGGCCCAACCTTCAGCAACTCCCAAGCTCCGGGTGCACCACGACGGACTCTGGAAGAAGAGCTGCGACGGACAGCAGCGAGACAGCATAGCCTACGGCATCTTCAAAGTGACGGGTACACTGCGACGGACAGCGGCGAAACGGCATAGCCTACGGCATCTTCAAAGGGCCGGGTACACTGCGACGGACCGCGGAAGAAGAGCTGCGGGGGACAGCAGCGAAACAACGTAGCCTGCGGCATCTTCAAAGGATCGGGGACACCGCGACGGACTGCGGCCTGCCCAGGGAAGGCGACGGACAGCAGTACAGCGACGACGTCTAGCGTCGGGCAGTCAGGCGAGGCACCTTCGTAGCATCAGCGCTTGCAGCATCCTGTGAGGAACCCGAAGTGAATTGTGCGGTGAACCGTGAACGATCATCTGTGTAAAGTCAGCGTTGGATAATATTCACCAGGTAGGAGATTATCCGCAATTCCTCGGGGTCCATTTTGGCTAGGAGCATCGATAGCTGTAGGACGCGTATGACCACGCGTAGTGGCGCGAATTATAAAGTTGACTGTAGTTCGTTTTGGTCTGTTAACATGGCGTCAAGCCAGAATAACGAACAGTCTGACAGACAGGAAGACACGTCAGGGCGGAGCGATCTTACGGAACTCGCACTTGAGCGCTTGAGGCTGGAAATAGAGTTGGAAAAGGAAAAGTCACGCCGGATTGAACTAGAAATATCGCGAGCGAACAGTGAAAAGTCGTCCAGAAGCTCGTCGCCCCCACCAGCATCTCGAGAAGACACCCTCGAGTGCTATGCAAAGAAGCTAAGGAGCGTACTCCTGCCATTGCCTGCCGATTTAGAAGTGCCGGTATGGTTCGAAGGGATAGAGGGCATCTTTCGATCGTATAAAGTCCCGACTGAAATTCAAAGCCACCTCGTGCTACCTCTAGTCACCAAACGGGTAAAACATCTATATTCTAAACTGACGACAGATGAGCTTGACAAATACGACGCGGTGAAGGATGCAGTGTTGAAGGAACTTAGGCTAGCGCCGGCAGAGTACAGGAAGCAGTTCCTGAGCGCGGTCAAATCAAAAGACGAGGGGTGGTCCCATTTTGCCTCACGGATGAAAAGCTACCTTATGTATTACGCGAAGGCGCGTGATGTGGACAACTTTGACGACCTGGTTGAATTATTGGCGGCCGACCAACTCAAAACCGTCATTAGTCCCGCGGCCTGCGAATACATAAAAATCCAGGAGGGTAGCGGCTGGACAAAAACGTCGGAAATTGCGGAAATGATGGACGCATTTGAGGAGGCTAGAGGCATCGGCGCAGCAGGTAGGGAGCGTTTGTCGCAAACCGTGAATTCCTACCGCCCTCCTCAACGGGTTGAGAGAACGGGAAACGCATCCACGAAAGACACGCGAGGAAAAATACTGAAAGGACAGGACGGTCGGGGTCAGAGTCGCATTAAGTGCTTCGTATGTAGCGGCCCACACTTCGCGCGAGATTGCACGCTGAGGCAGAAACAGACAGGTGGAAGGCACGTGCAGGCATCAATAAACGCCACCACAATGATACCAGCGGATCAAGGCCGCACTCCTACAACGGCCGACACGGCGAACAGCACACTCGAGTGCAGAGCTAATTGCGCGACAACAAAGGGAATAGCGCAGGTATCCGCGTTACAAGTCGTGGAGTTACGTAGCGGTCCCACAACAATACAAGCTATTGTAGATACCGGGGCAGAAGTGACAGTTATGCGACCCAGTTTGTTTCCCGAAGAATCCGCAGAGGCGACCGGCACGGTAACACTAGTGTCTGCCTTCGGGCAAAAAGTGAAGGCGAAATTGGGAACACTCTCCCTTAGTCTGGCTGGGGACGGAGAGGAAAGAGGGGCAGATAAGTCGGCATACCCCAGAGGGAACAATGCTTTCCTACGGATGTCCCATGGAAAACCTGAGGTGGAGATCCGGACGTCCACAGGATATGACCATTTTGGGGAGTTGACGTGTACAGGATGTCCTGCGGAGCTCCGCGTGGCCGCAGTTTTGGTATCCTGTGGAAGTCCTACTATGATCCTCAGAGGTCATAGCAGGGACATGTATGGGACTGTTACAGCACATGCACCCACAGCTGTTTTAGCAAGATTATCAGCCTTAACAGAGACATATTCAAATTTTTTTATTGCAATTTAATGTAACAGCATGTAACATGGAAAAACACCGTAGGGACTAAGGACAATATCTTTTTAAACGCTACAAATGCAGATATTCATGCAGTAGAATGCAGTGTTCATTTTCAATGTTTACCAGGCTCACAAATTCTTCAAAGCACAAAAGTCGCTACTTACTTTATAGAACATTATATATCTGCACAACATACTTGTGCAATTAAAAGGCGAAACCCCACAAAAAAGTACAGGCACTCGTCATATATGACAGTCGAGATCAGTGCACGTTTGTGCATTAAAAAAATAAATAAAAGCTCACTGTATCACAGTCAAGCTAGCGAACGGCACACTTTGCAGCTTCTGGACTTATGAGTAAAATTCTTAACAATACAAAAGCGGCCACTCATAATATCACAGTCAAGATATGTGCACAGCATCTGTGCACTGAAAAAATGAAAAAGTACGACTTATGAGTTTAGGACTTTCAAAAATTTTTCGCAGTACAAAACCATGTGCACATTATATCACAGTCAAGATATATGCACGTCATTCTTGTGCAATTAAAAAAGTAAAAATTGATGGTACAGCCTAACCACTTGGCAGTTCTAAAATTCTTTACACTACAAGAGTCACAGAAAGTTAACGAAGAGGTAGTAATATGCACAGAAATGAGTATCACAAAAATAGCAATATTTCTAGAAAACTGAAAACTTTTACATGTGTTACATGCTGTAAAAGTCAGATCTAATGACCACGTAGCCCGTTGCTACTGCAAACAATTTATATTTGGCTAACGTGTTCATTTAGCAGAGTTAAACTGCTCTTACAAGCAGACTGTTAATGTAGGCAGGAAAAACGCATAGTCACCCTTTTTAGAGAAAGACACACAAACAGTTTGTCTTTTAATTAAACATAAGCAGGCAAACTACACAGGCACTATGGATGCCGGTTTTGCACATGATATACAGGACAGTCCTCAACCATGATAACTATTCACAATAAGAAATATAGGCAATGGAAAGATATGCGGTCAAAAGCATTTTTCTCCCAAGAACTTTTCCCATGTGTTGAAAGATGGTGAAAGATGCACATGAAATAGGCACTTGAAGCTATGTATGAATTTGTCCCTTATATGTGTTCCAGCCTCAGAACATCAATTGTCTCATCCTCCCATGTGTTTGTAAGTTTGATTTAATTTTAATTAATGCAAATTGAATTTTTTAAATTGAACTTCAAAATTTACCAAGACAACGTAACCTTCCTTTTTTATGGAAATAGGTTACTCGTGGTGACTCTCTGAATTCTGTCCCGTAATGCAACAGCAATAGCTGAAATAAATTCGCCTCAAACTGGTAGAAATAAGCCCTCGGCACCACCCACTATTTTTCAGCACTAGTCTGAGCGTCAAAGCGTGACGGAAGAAGAATCGACACGCCAAATGGGAGGGAGAGGGTAAGAAGCCCAGCCCTGATAAGACAGCTATGACTCCTGAAATAAAGTGGGTGGTGGCGAAGGCTTATTTCCTCAAATTTTCAGCAAATTTATTTCTGCAAATGATGTTGCATTAGGGGACAGACTTCGTGCCATGCTGAGTAAAATGACCACGAGAAACCTATTTCCATAAAAAAAAAAGCTACTGACTTGACAAGTTTTGAAGTACAATTCAAGAAATTTAATTTCTGTGAATTGAAATTAAACAAACCTATTACAAACACGTGGAAAAAGTTCTTGGGAGAAAAATACTTTAGACTGGATGTTTTTCTGCTGCCTACATTTTTTTATTGTAAATACTTATCACGGTTGGTGGGCCGCCCTGTATATGGCCAGCAGACATCACGTAACGCAATTCTGACTCTGAGATACAAGGAGACCACTGCACATTTCTACTGCAGCTATCAATATCATCATGTGTGTGATGAAGACAGATATAAGCAGACATCTACTTCACTTCTAAATAAATTTGCAGAAATTTGATACGGTTTATAAAGGCGATAAAAATACACACGACGTACACAACAAATTAAAATTTTAACAACAGACATTGACGTTTCGGAGCCTATGCAGACCCCCTCATCGGAATGAAGCAGGAGGCGGTTACCCGGTACTATTTATGTAGCAAGGGGGCGTAGCAGTCTGGTAGTGGTCCTGGGTGCTTGTTCAAAGCATTATTTGTTCTTTTGATGAACCAGGATTCAAGTTGTTTGCGCATTCCCCAACGATTTTCACGTGCCAAAATAACAGGGTTATCTAAATCCACGTGGTGGCCTGTCTTGTGGGCATGTTCACACAGTTCTGTGTGCTTATCTGTGCTCTTGTAGATATCTGTGCTCTCGTAGTGTTCCTTCATCATCGTGCCCGTCTTCCTCCCCGTCTCGCCTCTACATACACGTTCTGGCAATCGCTGCATAAGGACGTGTATGTAGGCGAGACGGGGAGGAAGACGGGCACGAGGATGAAGGAATACTACGCTGATATCTACAAGAGCACAGATAAGCACGCAGAACTGTGTGAACATGCCCACAAGACAGGCCACCAAGTGGATTTAGATAACCCTGTTATTTTGGCATGTGAAAGTCGTTGAGGAGTGCGCAAACAACTTGAATCCTGGTTCATCAAAAGAACAAATAATGCTTTGAACAAACACCCAGGACCACTACCCAACTGCTACGCCCCCTTGCTACATAAATAGTACCGGGTAACCGCCTCCTGCTTCATTCCGAGGGGGGGGGGGTCTGCATAGGCTCCGAAACGTCAATGTCCGTTGTTAAAATTTTAATTCGTTGTGTACGTCGTGTGTATTTTTATCGCTTTTACAAATTTGATACTGTGCGCTTGCTTTCCTGATAGGGCTTGACGACCATATTTGCAGTTCTCCTATCAATGCTATCCATACACATTTGTTCGCAAAAGGCGGTACATAAAAAGCTAGCTTGTAAGCCAATGTAGTAGATGTCTGCTGAGCCTTCTATTCATCTTGCAGGACTTGTCTTAGCTTAATGGGTGGAAAGGTTACTTGTTAGTTGTTTTGTTGACAAGACTATGAAGGCTCCTCCCTTGTTCTCTTGTGGTCCCGTTCTTTAGCATGACGAAGCCAAGACTTGACAACCTTTTCGATGTCAAAGTCTGTTGTTTCCTTCAGCCGCTTGTTAGACCTGACAGCATCTGTGAAAAGAAAATGAGTGAATTGCACATGATCTAGTATGGAAAATGTTTGGAGACAATTATAACGCCTTTGTTCTTTGCACTTCACGCAATGTACCATTTGCTGTGTTCTACTGCGGGCTGCACTCGAAGTTCAGTTCACAACAGTGTAAGAGGAAGCAGTACTGGACATCATCCAACATTCTTGCACCAGTTAACATGATCACCTTATATATTTCTTGCCATGTGACTGAACATATTAATTTACTACATTTTCCTTTCCGATAATAATACAGTGATATGCATAAACGAACGTGTTCCTCTCCTGAAATAGTCACGCGTACACACCAAGTGTGGTATCATGCTCCTCTGCCGGTGGGTTTATAAGCTAGGGATGGCTGTTCAAGCAGTACCCTGTACTTGGTGTTGAAATAGGAGGCACCACGTATTAATGGCACAACACAGATAGAGACCTATACATAGCCTATCTATAGGTCTATCTACTGAGAGCAATGAAATTGAAAAGCAGGCAACAGCAGGTGCCTATCAAGGGAAATGCCACGTATAAAGCATTTTCGAAATACTTCACAACATGAAACCTGATGCATACCTTGCAGCACTGCCCAAGACTCTAGTTCGCAGAACTTGAGCTTCCCTTTCGCACCCTGCCAGCTAAAGTTAGCGGCCACATTATCTGTGCAGAGCAGCCTCAGGATCCTTGTGGCTGTGTCGTGGACTGTTGCTCCTCCAAAACTTGACCAGAAACGCTTCTGAAGTACAAGCAGAGAAGTAAAAATTATCACACAACTGGACTTTTCTTATAAGACATATCTTAATGTGACAAATACGTACTATTTTTCCTCTTGTTGTGCTGGAGGTCAGGGATGAATCGAACTTCAGGAAGTCATCTAAACTACTGTAGGGGCATTCAGTCACATCATCTGTCTCGGGCACGGCCACTCCCGAGTTTGTAGCTAATGGCACCAGAGTGTCAAGTTGGGTCGTATGTTGTTCTTGTTTCATCTTGATGGCATGCAGAAGCCTCAGTATCTCTAGATGAAACTCTAGACAAAAAGACAAAGAAAGCCAGAGACATTCACCCACAAAATTGTTAATGGAATCAGGTGAATGATGATATAAGGTCACAAGGCACGATAGAAGCATATGTATCGCGTTAAGAACACGTACATGCTAAATACAAAGTAGTGTATGCAGGAGGGAAATTGCCCCTCTTCACTGCCAAAAAAAGGAAGAGAGTCTCTTCCATGCATTTAACACACAGGCAAGCATGATGTTGTATATGGCACACTGGTACAGGAAAGAATTACTACAGAATTACTGCAAGTTGATATTATACAAAATTTGCTGAAACTACAAACATTTCATGAATCAGAAGCGAATGTGGCCATGTTTCATGCTTTCGTGTGGGCATGCACACCAGCATGCCTTCAGTACGTGATATCCCACTGATCACTTGTCTTGCTCGTCCATACTTGTGGGGTGCTGTCGCTCAAATGTAGCGCCTTGTAAAATATTTTTCCTTTGCTTCCTACAAGAGTTGGCATACTGTGCTACTGACATGCTGTTCATGATCGCACTACAATTATAACATTTTTCTGCACATATATAGTAAGAGGGATAAAATAATGAAATACAGAACATGTCCAATACCTCCCACTGCTCTCCTACTTAAAGCATGTATATGTGACAATCTATCACAAGGGAGTTAAAGACAAACTGTACTCACTGTCATTTACAACTGAGCAAACTGTTGATCTGGAGATGTCCTCGACTTCATCACTCCAGGATGTACTGGCTGAAATACGAGGTTTAATAATGTCACTTCACAAAGCAGAGACATACTGAGAGTTCCACCCTTAATGCTGTTACGTACCGAGAGACGTGTTGATAGAAGGGCTTCTTCTAGCTGTCGGCTCATGAGGTCTTCGTTCCTGTGGGATATAAGGGATAAAGTTGCTAAGGTGTGAGGCCACAAAAGGGCATGGTAGCTATAGCATCAGAGATGCACCAATGACTATGAAATTAAGTCGACAGTACTAACAGCAAAAAAAAAAAAAAGAGGAGTGCCAGGGACTTGTGGTCGATCCGCCATGTGACTCTTGTGTTGCTTTTTCTCGCTGGCATGCGATTTTTTGTTTTGCTTTCTTTGGTGAGCACTGCTCACACCGTAGCTTCTCCCCACCCTGTTCTTTGTTACTTTGGACGCCGTCTGCTCTTTGCTCGCATCAGCTACGTGCTGTGTCCAGACTTCTGTAAATAGCAGATGTGTAGTTGTATACCGTATGTAGCCCTTGAACCTCGCAGGCACTTTCTGTGGTAGACTTTGGCATGAAGCATTCTATTCCTCCGCCCATAGGACACTAATACAGGAATACACTATCTACAGTTAGCCTAGATAACCATGAGCTAGCAGCATTCTAGTTAATAGCAGCAGTTGGGCCCATTATATACCTCAAGAACATAATCTCACCTCAACACGAAACTTTCTTGGGACGTCCGAAAAAAGTCCCAACGTCCGACGTCCCGCGATTGTAGTCCCCGGAACGTCCCTGGAACGCGCTTGGCAGGCAATTACTTTGCTTTTTGTTATATGCTGTACAATATCCCCTAGGCGTCCCATGTGAGCATCTTATAGGAGCCTTCAGAGCGCGGGACGAATAACGGTGTGCGTTCGCGGCAGATGGCACTTTCAAGAAAAGCGCCCTGCATCTTTTGAAG
The DNA here is from genome assembly GCF_037126465.1 of Ornithodoros turicata. Taxonomy (NCBI): domain Eukaryota; kingdom Metazoa; phylum Arthropoda; class Arachnida; order Ixodida; family Argasidae; genus Ornithodoros; species Ornithodoros turicata. The sequence goes on from NC_088202.1 coordinate 23,067,615, forward strand.
CAGTACTGAAAGCACCAAAAACCATTAAAAAAGTATTCATAAACGCAACCATGTCATCTTGTACCTTGGCGGGAGCGAAATGGAAATATCTAGAGAACCTCGTAACGCGAAGCCGTGAAGTTAAACTAGTACGCAGATGCGGCTGGCTGAAACTGCATCCAAATATGTGGCGCGAAAGCGTACGTTTCTTTGTCACCGTAGCCGCCATATTGGATTGGCATGTATCAAGCGAATGAGCGTCGGCGGTGAGCGGCGAGCTTCAGTGATGGACAAGGAAGAAGGTATGTTTATATTGTTTCTGTAAAAGCGCAAGCCCCTTGCAACGTGTTCCCAGCTCTGATTGGAAAAAAGAAATTGACGTGCAATCCTCGCACATGAATTTGAGAGGCTCGCTGTGTGAGACGCTGTGCCTTTGCAGAAATGCTGCCGTCTAAAACGACATTTCACCGTCGCGTAAGGCGCGGAATTGAACAGAGTTTGTGCGCAATTGGTAGTACAATAAGCAGAGAAGCCAGTAGTGGAATTCCCGCTTCAACAACCGCAGAATCACAGGAAACAGCAGGGACTCCTAACACGGTGCCACAAATCTTACCACTGGATCTCAACCTAACTACTGTGCAGAGAGAGCAACGACACCAACAGTGTGAAGTCGAACAGAATTCAAGTCCCGACCCCTCAGACCACCCACTAATTGTTCCCGAAGTCTCATTCGAGCACCGGCTGAGACAATGGGCAGTTGAGTCTGCAGTGCCGCACACTCATCTAACAACACTTCTTGTTCTTCTGCGGTCCCAGCCATCGTTCATAACTCTCCCGTCGTGTGCTAGAACCTTGCTGCACACACCACGAGAAGCGAGTTGCATTATCGAGATGGCAGAAGGCAGATACTGTCACTTTGGACTGGCTGTTGGCCTGCAGCATGCACTGAAAGTTTTCAAGCGAGGAAATTCTTATCAACGTGAACATTGATGGCTTACCGTTGACAAAGAGCACAAAAGATCAATTCTGGCCAATATTGTGCAAAATCAAAAACAGTAACTGCTCCCCATTTCCAATTGGTGTTTATTATGGCTAGTCGAAAAGCATCTCTGCCAACACCTTTCTTGAGCCATTTGTAACTGAGCTGTGTGATGTTCTGACCAACGGAGTGCTCATAGAAGAGAATGTTGTCAGAGTGGTTCTAGTCGGCATTATTTGCGATGCACCAGCAAAAGCTTATGTCTTGGGAGTTAAGGGTCACAACGCATATTTCAGTTGTACGAAATGTACTACGGAGGGGAGCTACCAGAACGGTCGAGTTTGTTTCCCTGAACTGGATGCACAACTAATGACCGATGATGCATTTCGTCGTCGTGTGAATGAGGACCACCACATAACTGACACCATATTAAAGAACTTGCCGATTGATTTGGTTAAAGCAGTCCCACTGGACTACATGCATCTGGTGTGTCTTGGGGTAATGCACAAACTTCTGATGCTGTGGTTCAAAGGGGACGAGGCGTACCGCCTTGGAAGCAGCGTAAGAGACCAAATATCTGTTCAGTGCCTTAAAGTTGAGCCCCATATGTGTTCAGATTTTAGCAGGCGACCTCGTACGCTCACGGAGCTCGAGAGATGGAAGGCTACAGAGTTTAGGACGCTGCTGCTCTACACTGGACCCATAGTTTGGCTTTCGCTAGTTCCTGGACCTTTTTTTTTCAAATTACATGGTATTGCACACAGCCATAACTATCCTATGCATCCCTGTCTTATCTAAAGACTATGTTGATTATGCTGAAAAGCTGCTAAGGCACTTTGTCGAGGTCTACACTTCTCTTTATGGAGCGTACAATGTGTCACACAATGTACACAACTTGATACACTTAGCAGACGATGTTCGAGAACATGGTGCTTTGGACACGTGGAGTGCCTTCCCATTCGAAAATTTTATGCAGACCATCAAATCAACCCTGAGGAAGCCAGAACGTCCCCTGGAGCAGCTCTACAACCGAATCATGGAAAAACGTAACCTCCCATGCACCAATATCAATGCTACGCAAGACACACCTCATTTTGCAATCAGCCATAATTCAGGACCACTCCCAGTGAGCTGCGTAGGCCCGGAGTACAAGAAAGTAACTATTCCTGGGAAATTCACTCTGCGTACAACGAGGCGTGACAATACTTGCATCGTCGCTGATGGTTCAGTTGTGCGCATAGATAACATTGCGTTCAGGTCCTCCACGAAGGAACCTGTTGTGATTGGCAGAAAATTCCTAAGCACCGGAGACTTATATACTCATCCCTGCAAGTCATCGATTTTTGGGATAAAAGTAGTGCACAGCCTTTCACCTTTGAATGTGTGGTCCCTATCCGAGATCCAACAGAAAGCTCTGAGGCTCCCCTTCAGAGATAGATTTGCTGTTTTCCCTCTGGTGCATATGCAGTAATGTCTCATCTGTTATCAAGACTGTCATCTTGCACTCTTTATTGTGTGTGAAACCAAGTACAGCTCACATCACTTCTAACCGTTAGGGGTGAAGACCTATGTCGTGGTTAAGTTCCCAGATGAAGAAGATTCTGTCGCCATGATACATGGCAGCTGGATGGTCGACGGAGGGAGGTGTATGTGGCCAAATGAAAAGGACACTGGCAAGCTCAAGCATTCTATTATGAGGGGAACTGTACCGCAGCATCACTGGTCCAAGCATAGATGTGTCGTGCTATCATCATTTGGTATGTAATAGCAACTTTTGCACGTAATTGATGGCACAATGCAAAATAGTAATGGGATGTGTCATATGCGACTATCTGTGTTGTGCTCTTTATGTTCATACCAGACACGTACGAGGAGGCACATACAAAACTCAAAAAGGCTGAAATGACCTCCGATCTTGCAAGTGACACAGAACTAGGCAGGGGAAAACGGAAAAAGAGAAGGACAAATCGGGGCAGTCCACATGACCACGACGAAGTGCAATTCCACGACAGTTGGACAACTGATTCTGAAGAGTGTGGTTACGCACCGCCAAGGCCACCAACTCCACCAACGTATTTTGACTTGTCGCACCAAGTGAACAGGAGTGAGTCTCAAAACATCTGGTGCAGACTGTCGCCAGAAAATGTTTGTGATATCTGTGTTTGTGCTTATGTTTGAAGCTATGGATCCAGGTTCTTTCTTTTTTTATATAGGGCAGTCCACGGAAGTGCAGTCAGTGCCAGAGACACAAGGAAATCATGAGCATGGTAAGAGCAAGACCTTCAGCTTCCGCTGTGATAGCTGCGATGCATAATACCTCCATTAGGTGTACTTACTAAATCAGTAACAAAGTAGACGTACAGTGAAAGCGAGAGCGTGGGACAATGACAAGTACTAACAACAAGCTGAAGTATTTACTCCTTGTCGGTGTTACTAAAGTTATCACAGTAAAGTAACTGCGCATAGCAAGCACTGAGGATTAACCCTATATCGCATTGAACAGCAGTCTGTGTGAATTTGTGCACGTGCCACTGCTTTGATGGTGGTGTGGTTATGACAGTGGAGCTATTATTTGTTATGTTAATAGGATTCAATTGCTTCTTTTATTTCTGTCACGTTTTATGCTATTTCTTTCAGTCGCTCTCGGGCGTACTTACCCATTTCCGCGATGGACAGAAGCTCAAGGAAGAGAACCTCCTCCTATTGAAGTGCCATCAGCATCAACTACGCCACACACATGTATTTCAATCTTTACAGTAATATCCCTGTGGCATGTAATTTCTATACATGGTGGAATCACCTCAAATACAGGGTGTCACCGGATTCTTAATTAAAAAAAGCTACAAGAGCAGTATACATGTTCTTGCAGTTCTGTTCTATGGCCAGGCGGGCATCCTGTGGAAGAAAGTATATAACTGCCAGGTGACTAATAACTTAAAGAACATTAGTTGACTTTGTAATTAGGAAATGTTGGACAAAAGCGAGATAATAGATTGAGATGCTATCTTCGAACGGCATTCCACATTTTGAAAAATCATGCAACCTGTACGTCCGTCAAAATATCCATACGCAAATTTTGATATGCAGGTGAGACTAAACCCAAACCGCATGGCTGTGGAGGGCATCACCCTCGCCAACGGAGGCTTATCTGGGCGTGAAAGTGGTTTATAGTGGCACACTCCAATTATCTCCATTCCTCCAGAGCACGTGGCCCTCTGATGTCAAATGAACGTAATCCCTGCGTCCTCAGTCGCCTTGGTTCTGGCTCGTTTGCATACCAAATTCAGGGATTAAAAGATAAAAAATAATTGATCAAAATAATAGTTGAAATTAATAATTAAGAGGTAATTAATGAACTTAAGGTAATTAGTTTTCTGGTAGTTAGATAATCTACTCCAAAGGATGTTCGCCTTTCCGAAGAACTCAACTGCAAAAACATTTATGCCGCTTTCAGCATTTTAATAAACATTCTTTAAAAGCTGAAAATAAACATCTTGTATGCACTCACTAAGCAGTACAGTTCTCACGTTTTATGGTTTTAATTCTAGTGGAGTATGCCAATAATTAAATGTTGGACCAATTAAGCATGTTTTCTGACACTAAGTGCTACACTTAATTTCAGGGGTGCAGCCAGTGCAGTACTTACCGCAGTCTGCCGACCCCTCGCCACCAGGGCTCGTACAAGACTCTCGTTGCCAAAGTGAGATGGAATTCTTTCCCACATCTAGAACTAAGGGCTAAGAAAAACTAGATTTGCAAAGTAGCTGAGGATATCCATTGCTTCCATGTGTTCATTACCAGGCGACCAAGAAGACATAGTATACCGTCAACGATAACAGGGCATAAGTTTGCCGCGCACACAAAACTTTCTTTTTTACTTCAGGTACCTGCCATGTGCGGTCCTCATTAGCTAATATGTGTGCTGAGGAAAGTACACTTTTCTATTGTAGGTTCCCAGCTCATGTCTACGGACTGCAGGCCACAGCAGTTATCCCGTTTTCCAGGGGTGACTCACCCACAGCTGCAGTGTACTTCGCCTCTTCAAAGTAATCTGAATTGGGAGACTAAACACATTATAGCTTTCTTGTGGTTGCAGGCATTGGTGCCGACTTTGTGCGAAGCATTTCTGCCCCGACCACATCTCTACGGCATGATCTGAATGTCGATTACCGGAGAGAAACAGCACAGAATCAGTCGTGTCACGGTACGTAATGGGCATTGATTAGACTTATGAGCAATTGAGCAGGCCTGAGATATACAAATGTCCGGTGAATGAATTCTAGCTCCGCGCAGAGGATCTGACCACGAAGGAAATAATCGTTGTGATTATCCATCCAACAGTCCTGGCCATGGTATGAAATGCATGTTTTTTTTTTCGTTGGCTGTCGTTAATTTGTTTTTGTAATTTGTAGCATTTGAAAAGGAGGTTTTGAAGATCTTACACATTCTTAAAGTGACCCAGCAGTCACAAAGTGAGCAGCTGTCTACGATACTACAGCGTTTTAGCACAATGGACGATGCATCAGAGCAACAGATCTGCCTAGATAGACCATTCCAGACACTTGCAGACTTTTTGGAATTTGAAGACGACCTTGCTGAAAATCCTGCTAAACGAGCTCAACTGGTAAGTTTGCTACGAAGACTTATGATCTTATATTGCATATCGTGGAGTATAATCAGTCCCTATAAAGGACAATGGGCATTCAATGCTTCTGGTATTGTTCAGTCCTGTTGATTTAAATGCAGATAGGTTGGAATAGGGAAGGTAAAACATGTGTTAATGTAAGCTATGGCATTTTTGTTTGGTATGATATGGCAAAGTGAGAAGGCGTGATCTAAGCGAATGTTTTGCCAGCATGAATTTAACCATGACTGGACTGGCCATGTGTATCTAACCAGATTTTTGCATATGTGATGAGCACTGCATTGTAACTGCTTGTTATTCCTCACATTCAGGTAAGATTGTGGCAATGGAAATGCATAATTTTGTTCTCAGCAGATCAAGAACACAAAACCAATGATTTTGCTTCCTTTGCATTTTCCAATTGTTTTCTGAACAAATTGCAATTTCTTCTCAGATATTATTTTGTTCCCCTATATTATTGTGTATGTCATTGACACAGCTGACACAAACTTGTGAATGCTTGAATAACCTATTTTAATATATGTCTTGTGCAAACATTTCTTCTGTTTACTTCTGACTTAGAAAAGGTACTTCAAGTCCATTGGGGGCAGCACGACCCGAGAATCTGTCTTCAGGATCCTGTCACGTCTCTTGCATTACAAGGTCGGGCGAGAGTACAGTTTATACGGAAGCAAGGGGAAACGGAGGTTCAGTGACCTCACGACTTGGAAAATCATGCAGAGTATGTATCACACTGTTGAGCATCTGCATCACTTGATCTGCGTCGTTTCCAACACTACAAATTGTACAAGAGCATGCAATGATGAGGCACTGAAGGGTGTTATGGCCATAGGGAAACAAGGCTCTTGCAGCTTTCTTGCAGCTTGTTTTTTTTAATTTTGTTCATTCTCTGTGTGAGTATACTAGGTTGCTAGCAACTTGCCTGTTTTCATTATTCGCAGACCACTTGACAGAGTCTCATGGTACCCCCGGCCCTGCCACACTGAAGGAGGTGGAACAAGCTACCATGTCATGGCTGCGCCATGCACCACAAGCCCATGATCGTCAGAAGCAAAAGGAAGGTCAGGAGTGCAGCAGACAAGAACCATAAGTAACGACTGCCTCCAAATGTCGTTTAGTACAAAATGATTGGAACTGTTTTTTTTTTTTTGCATTTTAGGCGTTTAACTAGCGGGCATTCGTTTTCCTATGTTAGTTGGTAGTCCTTTTCACCTGTGTGTGCATTTTCGGTCGCTGGCCACGCCATTTACCTTTAGTTGTACTAAGTGTTTTCATTAGCATAGTATTCTGTAGCAGACACCATTTTTATCTGCACTTGTCAGAAGCAGAACTTAAAGCTCAGTTATGCATCATCATTCTCATGATTCAGGAACCACTGCTGATTGTACGTTATGTGCAGCCCTGATCCTTCAGTTCTCACCATAGCTCGGCATTTTGGCCATGGAACTCGCGGTCAAAACCATCCGGTAAGGCATGAGCTCAGCAGCGGGCTAGAAACTCACGCTGAGGTTGACATGACATGTTGTTGAGCTCGATCATGCCGCATATTTGTGCGCTCACCTGAAAGGCTCACACTTCTGGCCAGAGCATGGGTTATTCTGCCAATCTCTGGACAGATGTGAGATGCCATTCAGTGAGTGCACTTATACGCGGCATGATCGAACTCACAGATATGCCATGTCGACTTCCACATCAGTTCGTACCCTATGACTGAGATCACACCCTATCAGACGATTGTGACCCTGAGTTTTGTGGCCCAAAATGTTGAGCTATGGTTGCGACGTACAATGTGTTTGTTTGAGCTTTAGCTGTAGTCATTAATACTGTCACATCAGTAACTTGTTCTATTTGGCATTGTTGTAAAGTGGATTTTGTTTCCTTTTTAAGTTACATAAGTGTTTATCTGTTCACACTGAACAGCAACGGCGAGCTTGGTTGTATCCCGTCATATTGGTGTACCATTCCTTTCACTGTTGCCAGGAGCTTTTCAAAGCCTGCACCTTAGTTCTGGTCACTTGCACTACCACATCAGTTATACGTTCTATTTGTCATTGTTGTAAAGTGAATTTTGTTTGTTTCCTTTTTGAATTACATAAGTGTTTACCTGGTCACACTGAACAGCAACGGCGAGCCTGGTGGTATCCCGCCATGATGCGCCATTCCTTTTCACTGTTCCGAGGAGCTTTTCAAGGCCTGCGCCTTCGTTCTGATCACTTGCACTACCACATCAGTCATATGTTCTATTTGGCATTGTTGTAAAGTGGATTTTGTTCGTTTCCTTTTTGAGTTACATAAGTGTATTAGTAAGTGTAAGTTACATGGGTATGCATTGAACAGCAACGGCGAGCTTGGTTCTGTCGCTCTACACTGGTGCATCATACGTTTTTACCTTTGCCAAGGACTTTCCAAAGCCTATGTGTCAGGTGAACATGTCCTTCGCTGTCAAGGCAAAAGCATTTGCCTGTTTTGTTGAACTATTTAAGACTCCAGTTAAGAGTAGGAATAGGCCTGGTGTTAGACTATAAAGCTTGTCCTGAAGTTAGTGCAGATATTTGCACTATTTATTATTGTATAACCTTTTTCACGTTATAGCGCTTCAATTGACATGCATCTTCCACATGTCTAGTATGTTCCTGGCGATTTGCAATATATTTTCCTGTGGTACAGTGCACATGTACCCGTGGTTGACACGGCCTGTGATATTTTATTGTGATACTTTACACAGTAGGAGTTCTACATGATATACCTTTGTACTTCTATTTTCGAGAGAAACAAGGGCAATTTAATAAAATTTTGTGAGTTCTGACTCAAATGTGCTCTTCTATACGTGTAACAGCAGTGTACCAGCAAGGTACAAGCAGTGGATTCGTGTAGGAACGTCACGAAATCTGCAGCCAGGAGGCTAGCTTCTCAGGATAGCACTTGTGCCATACAGGGCAGCCTGCTTCCAGTGCACACAGTGTGTACTAACAAGGTCCCTATGAAGTCCCTTGAGGTTCCCAGCGGACATCCACGGGACACGAACGGTGACATACTTCGGCGTTCCACTTGGACCTTGTGGGGAGCTGCATGGGAGGAGTTGCGTGCATCCCAGGGACATGCACCACATCCCGCAAAAAGCATCCCATGAGCATCCCTCGGATCCGCTCGTGTTGTCTGGGCTGTATGTCTGCAAATGCAGGTGGTGTGGGTGGAGCTGGTAACTGTACAGTCTCGTCCCATTCCTCATAGTCACTGACGTCAGAGTCACGTGGTGCCTTCTTCTTTCTTTTTCGTGGACCCTCCACTTCACTTTGAAGATCTGATGTTTCTTCCGCTTGAGCTAGCCTTGTACTGGCCTCTTCGTAGGTGCCTGCAGCAGCACACAGATAATTTTAAAAGCACAGACGAATGCAGGCATATGCAAAGCATTCTACTACTCTGAAAGTAGCTTAACTACACTCTAAAAAATATAACTCCTTTTTGGGTGTAATTTGACGATACCCTAACTGACTCCCTTTTTGGTGTATATATACACCCTCTGGCCAGACTACACCCCTCAGAAAGGGTGTTCTCTGAACACCTCTTTTGGTGTAATCTAGCGGTACCCTAACTGACTCCCTTTTTGGTGTATGTCTACACCCTCAGGCAAGACAACACCCTTCAGCAAGGGTGTTATGCCGAGGGCAACAGAAACACAACGGTTAAATTAACAGGCATATTCTTTATTCGGATTACCTATAATACACTGCGTGCACTGCAATAACAACACCAACAGTCACCGCACAATACAAAACATAAAAGTGTCCACCAACATGCCGACCAAGATGAAGGTATTACAGTGAGGCCAAGAGAAGTCCTGCCTCTGTAGTGAAAGAAAAAATGAACAGTGAAATGTCTTAGTCATATTAAGGGCGAAATACAAATTACATGACAGTTACGCAGATGGCTGAGGCTAGAGAAGAATTAAGAGCATACACAAACACAGCCCTCGTCAACATGCAAGCAGCTCAAGATAGAAAGTAAGACAATCGATAAATGATGATGATGATTGAATTTTATTGGCGCAAAAGCAACTTAAGCTATAATACGCCAAAACCATGGTAATATTGTGACTAGTTAAAAATCAGATGACTATACTAAAATGACGTAGAAATTAAGAAGCACACAATCATAGTGTAGTTAAAAGACCAATGTCCCTACAAAGCTGCAATCGGTAAAGGGTCAGCGAAGTGTCGGTAGCGAGACCCGAACCCATACCTCTCTGATTTGTGTTGACCTCTGACCGTCATCGTCCGGGACCCTAACAGCTTCCGCAAGCTGCTGGACCAATTACTTTGTATGTAAATTCGTTGTATGTTCCTTTATTTTGCCACTCCCCTCTGTAATTCTCTGACCTGAGGGTAAATAAAGAAAGAAAGAAAGAAAGATTTCTGGTGAAGTGTATTACCAATTACACCATTCTGACATCGCCAACACGCAAACTTGCAAGGGCCTTGTTCAGAAGACGCGCACAGCCATTGACTCAGCACATCTGACCGGAAATCAGAGGGTTGTGGGCTCGTGGTTCATTGCCCGCTACCTCTCGCCTCTTGAGTTGTGACTCTTGCCAGCTGCCTTACTTGCTACCACAAATTGCACCAACTTCGTTTGTTACGTATACCCCTTGACTTTGCCTAACGACCACGTGTGACGCGCGACGACACAACACGAGGCGCACTGTTCTCTGATCTAATCCGTGCATTTCACTTAAGGTTCAAACATAATCTCAAAATACCCTCTTCAAAGGCACCTCAATCAACAGACAAGACAAAATACACCGACAACACTTACCAAACAGCACTCTGCAGCAAGACGCTCGGACAAGTTACTCGATCCGATGGGCACGGCGCATCTGTTGCTTGCATCCGTTCGAGACCCGGAACCATAATCCTTGCAATGTCATACTAAACTCAGACGGTCAAATGACCTGTAGTTCACCAAACGACCTCCCCAAAGAACACGAAAACTTCCACAACTAACTCCAACCGCCATAGCTGGAGAACACAGAGTAAACAGCACACTGTTGCCAGACCTGTCGTAGCGAAACGTTAGAAATTTGATGGCCATTACACCTTTTTCACACCAATTCTCGAAATTACACCCTGCAGAGCCGGATACACCCATTTCAGACCAAAAACAGAGCGTATTCTTTTTCCTGGGGGTGTAATAAGGGAGTAAAACAATTGATACACCCCAAATACACCCCAATTACACCTAAAAAGGAGTTTTATTTTTTAGAGTGTACAACTACTAGTTACTTGTGCAGATTGCTGTTATAGCCACAAAGCAACTACATTTTCCATAACGCAATTAAACTGCATTTGCTACTACTGCAAGTAGTTTCAGCGACACCTGCAATTACATTTTCATGCAATGTGAAACACAATGCAGATACAAAGCACTTATATTTCACCAACTG